>NW_026571140.1:38590175-38594298 GCF_026225935.1 Boleophthalmus pectinirostris
ACACTGAAATATAAAGATAACTACACTGAAACTACTCTGAAACTACCACATCTACTTGTTTCTTTTAGCAAAATGACTACACTGAAATATAAAGATAACTACACTGAAATATAAAGATAACTACACTGAAATATAAAGATAACTACACTGAAACTACTCTGAAACTACCACATCTACTTGTTTCTTTTAGCAAAATGACTACACTGAAATATAAAGATAAAACTACACTGAAATATAAAATAAACTACACTGAAATATAAAGATAACTACACTGAAATATAAAGATAACTACACTGAAACTACTCTGAAACTACCACATCTACTTGTTTCTTTTAGCAAAATGTTTATGTAGACAAAACAGTAATGATTGCTTGTGTCAGCTTTTTATTTTTACAGCTTGACTTTCATTAAAAAAAAATAGGAATAAAAAAAAAAAAAACTCACTTGACTTACTGTATTGATAAGGAGAAAATTCAGTTTGTCGACTGGACAAAAGTTAGTTTGGTTGAAGATGTTTCGCAGATCATCCAAGCTGCTTCTTCACTTCTGGTCAGACGCTGATCGACACTTCCTTATATCTGTCTGCAGGGAGGAGCTAACTACACTGAAACTACTCTGAAACTAACACACCTACTTGTTTACAGTTTCTGTGTTTGTTAGTTAGGCCTATTGACCTGTACAGGGTGTGGGGTCTAAGTGGGATCTCTTCTAAGACAGAACAACAGGTGTATCCAGGTCAGGTCCAGAGGTGAGGAAGCTCCATTATGGCCATGAATTGTTCTGCTAATTAAACCCCACACCCGTACAGGTCAGTAGACTGAACTAACAGAAACTATGGGTGTGTTAGTTTCAGAGTATTTAGTTAGCTCCTCTCTTCAGACAGATATAAGGAAGTGTCCACCAGTGTCTGAAGACGTTTCACAGCTCATCCAAGTTGCTTCTTCACTTCTGGTCAACCAAACTAACTTTTGTCCAGTCGACAAACGATTTTCTGCTCTCCATAGATTCTACCTGGACGACTGAGGGATTCTTCAGACATTACTGTATTGATATATTGATATTATTTTCTGCAAGAAGGGCCCCTCACAAAGTTTTCAATAATGCATTTTTCATTAGACAACGTGTAGTGAGTCCCCACCAAGATATTTTGTACCAAGGACCAAGAATTTAGTGCTACACCCTTTTCCTACTACTTCACTGAGGCGTTTCTGCTTTGTCGTGAATGCCAAAAAGAGAACGTCACTTTGCAACTGGACAGAAGTTTATTTGGTCGAAAATGTTCCTCAGCTCATAGAATCTGCTTCTTTATTTCTGGTCAAACACTGGTGGAAACTTCCTTATATCTGTCTGAAGGGAAGAGATAACTACACTGAAACTACTCTGAAACTAACACATCTACTTGTAAGTTTCTGTTAGATAGGCCACGTCAACACCACAACGCTCCTGGATTATTATTTTTGTGTTTTTTGTGGGTCGAAAAAAAATGCGTCCACACACGTGTCGGGTCAATAAATATTCACGTCCACATGACAAAGGAGCACTGAGTAAAAACGATGTAATACATATTAATCCGTGTATTATTCGTTCATTCCTTTTTTCAATATGAAATCAAAAATATCAGTCTGGTCCCGATCTGGTCCCGGTCTGGTCTCGGTCTCAGTCCCGGTCTGGTCTTGATCTGGTGCCGGTCTGGTCCCAGTCCCGGTCTGGTTCTGGTCTGGTCCTGGTCTAGTCTTGGTCTCAGTCGCGCTCTGGCCTCGGTCTGGTGCCGGTCTGGTCCCGGTCTGGTCCTAGTCTGGTCTCGGTCCCGGTCTGGTCTTGGTCTGGTGCCGGTCTGGTCCCGGTCTGGTCCCGGTCTGGTCTCTAGGTCTGGTCTCAGTCCCTGGTCTGGTCTCGGTCTCAGGTTCCGGTCTGGTCCCGGACCTGGATCAGTCCTGGTTCAGTCTGTATGGCCGTTATCCGTTTTTTCTATTCTTCATTCAAACGCAAAATCGAAAACTGAAAAAAAAAAAAACAAATCTTTATCTGTTTTTTAATTTTGGTATTGGTTGTTTTTTTGTTTTCTTATTTTTGGTTTTATATTGAAAAACAAATGAACAAATGATACAGGGATTCATCTGCCACATCTGTATGTGGGGCTGTAAACAGGACACAGCCAGAGCCACTGGACACACAATACTACAAAGAGCGAATGCACATGAAGTCCTTCCTGCGTGGGCTTCTCTTCTGGTCACGTGGCAATGACAGGGTCACGACACCATAGTCTCCATAGGCTCCATGTGGACAAAAGGCCAAAACGAATAAAAACTTCACAGTTTCGACCAAAAAACGTTGTGTGGACACCACCTGAAACTAGCACATCTACGAGCTGACAGTTTTTGTTAGTTAGCTCGGCCTATTGATCTTGTGTTTGGTCTTATTAGCAGAATCATTCAGGGCCATAATGGAGCTTTCACACCTCTGGGCCTGACCTGATTATCACTATTGTTCTCTTTGTTTTGATTTAGGTTTGAGGATGGAGTTGTAAATAGGAGACGGATGGTGTCTGAGTGTCCGTTTCTTTTCAAAGATGGATCGTCTTTCCTAACAACAATATCTTCTTTACCTCTCCTCTCAAACCGATTCTTTTCTCTGGCTCAGATCTGTACCTCGCTGTCCTCAAGGGAGCGACCCGAGGCTTTTAGATGGACATGGACATTAGACTGAGGTCCTGTGTTGCTCTCTCTTCTGTGCTGGTTTATCCTTTTTTAAAGTGGCTCTTTTGTTTCTCCAATGTTGCGCTCACTGCCGTCTTCACTGCACTGAATGGAAGTCGACCACATTACTTTGTTTGTGACTTGGTGTTTTGTCGTTTGGGTGGACCAGTTTCTGTCTTAAAGTGTTTGGGATTTCATGTCGTCTGAAAATCCTCCGTCGTTTTTCAGAAACACCAGGAACAGTTACTCACTTTTTCTTGGGTTCTGAGTCTCTGTTGTCCTGTTTTTAGCTCTTTTTGTTTTAATTTGTCGTGAATGTCGCACAGTGACATTAAACGTGTGAAAAATATTGAATAAATACAAGTCAGACAATAAAATGGCAACTAAAGTCCAACCTGTAAACGGCTTTAACGTGTCTGAAAACTCATAAAACCAGCGTAGACCATCAAATCACCATGTTATTTGAAATACAATTCTACTTTTTACTCTCTACTGTATTTCTTTCACTTGTTACCATGACAACTCGAATGAAAACCTTGCTTATTTGTCCATATTGACCCATCTATCACTGCTCCAAGGACACGGACTGATGACGGCGCGACGCAAACCTGACACCCAGAAGAAATATCGAGCTCCTATAGGTCGTACATCAACATTTTACCCCAAAACATTACAATTTCACGCTGAAAATCCATCTTTTCTTTTGATTTTTTTTGACAACCATCTCAACTCTTATCAGTCCACCACAAAAAAAAAACCAGGGTGTATTTGAGGACACGACGGCGAGCGAGAGAGTGTTTGGATCAATGGGGGCCGTGAGAGTCGTATCGTTCATTCAGACACGAGCGTTTTTGACCCCGGCTTTAGTGGCCATAAGAACACCTGGTCTCCACACACGGGCAGAGAGCTCCATATTTTAACATTCCACTGAAAGAGCCTGTCCGAAGCTCTGTAATGTGCTGAAGGCAATTTCTCTTTCGTAGTACATTTCATTTTGCGCCATTTTCTACATTTGGGACATTAGTAGTTATGAATGAAGCTTGTATTTTACACATTTGACAGAACGAACCCATAAAAACTGGGACTTATGTTGGATTTATGTAGGTTTTTTGTAGCCTATTTGTCTTTTATTGTATTAATTTGTCTGTGCAGCACTTCGGAAACCGTCATGTTTATAAAATGTGCTATAGAAATAAAGTAGAGTGGATTAAATTGAAAAAAGATAATAATGATTTAGATGATATTTTGAATGGTGTTTGTGTAGTGGTTTTGAGTAAAATTATAAAAATTATTCATTTATTCTTATATTTTTAACTATTTTTACAGATGTTTTTTACGTATGTTGACATTTTTTTGATCTATTGTTCATGTCGAGTTCCAATCCCTGTGTTATTGATGCGTTGTTTATTATATTTTAGCATTTTCAC
>NW_026571140.1:39287298-39319798 GCF_026225935.1 Boleophthalmus pectinirostris
TAACGCAGGAATGTTCGGCGTTACAGGGAAATTTTTATTTAATAGTTTACTCAGTACAAATGTCAGTAAAGCGCGTTAAAAAGCATTTTTAACCTGGATTGAAGTGGTGGTGGGTTTTTCATTTTTCTTTCTGCAGTCCACGCAGCTGACGCCCGATCGCGCCTTGCAGACACCCTTTCAAGTTCTAGTCCAAGATTAGTCCTGGTTTGGTTGTGGTTTAGTCCTCGTTTAGACCTGGTTTAGTCCTGGTTTAGACCTGGTTTAGTCCTGGTTTAGACCTGGTTTAGACCTGGTTTAGACCTGGTTTAGTCCTGGTTTAGACCTGGTTTAGACCTGGTTTAGTCCTGGTTTAGTCCTGGTTTAGACCTGGTTTAGTCCTGGTTTAGACCTGGTTTAGACCTGGTTTAGACCTGGTTTAGTCCTGGTTTAGTCCCAGTTTAGTCCTGGTTCAGCTCTGGTTTAGTCCCAGTTTAGTCCTGGTTTTAGTCCTGGTTTTAGTCCTGGTTTAGTCCTGGTTTAGTCCTGGTTTAGTCCTGGTTCAGTTCTGTTTTAGTCCTCATTTAGTCCTGGTTCAGTCCGAGTTCAGCTCTGGTTTAGTTTTTGGTTTTGTCCTGGTTTTGACCTGGTTTAGTCCTGGTTTTAGTCCTGGTTTAGTCCTGGTTCAGCTCTGGTTTAGTCCTGGTTTAGACCTGGTTTAGACCTGGTTTAGTCCTGGTTTAGTCCTGGTTTAGTCCTGGTTTAGACCTGGTTTAGTCCTGTTCAGTCTGTTTAGTCCTTCTTTAGTCCTGGTTCAATCCTCCTGGTTCAGCCCTTGGTTCAGTTTTGGTTCAGTCCTGGTTCAGTCCATATACGACGCAAAAATTCAGCATCTTCACAGTTATTTTGATGAGAGTAAATTAAAAGTGCTGCAATATTCGTGTCATGTTTTACATTTTAAACACAGTAATATTGTAATTTGATTAATTACTTTGAAATGACAGTGAAAAGTCAGAAATAACACATTACAGTTTTAAAGTAACCTGCCCAACAGTGTCCGTAATTGAATAAATGTAAGGTAGATCTGTTTAGTTTAAAGTTATATTGTGGAACATTCCAGGCCGAGCAGTGACATCTCCATGGAAACAAGCAGGTGACGGACCCACAACCAAAAAGTTACACAGTGCACCTTTAAGCTTTAACTCGGTGACACATTATGGCAGCTCAAGTTTTGAACAAAAAAGTCTCGTTAGGTTTTTTGTTTTGTTTTTCCGACAAGGATTTTCGTGTGTTTCTTCAGGAGGATTAGTCTGATAAAAGACTGACACATGAACTGATAAACTAATACACAAAACCCGTGCATTTTCAGAACGTTTTGTAGGAGATCTAAACAAAAGCTAAGGCGATTTGTCTATAAAAGGAATGATTTTTTGTTCTTTACGTTCACAGTATTATTCTTTGTGATTTGATAATTGCGCCAATTCAAAGAGCGCTTTCAGTTCACTTGCGATATATTGCGCAACCGATAACAAAATACTGCGTAACTGTATTGCATAAACCGTAAACTTTTGTAGTTCTGAATGATACGAGAATTTTCTAGAGGAGATGTTTTCCGTATTTGTGAAACATGTGATACGAATTAGCAGCTCTGGTTGGACCTTCAGGAGGTTTTTCACGCTCTACGGTCCAGTTGATCAAGCAGTTTTGTTTGGGCAAGCGGGGATTTTTACGTTTTTATTTTATTTAGTACAATACAGTTGGAGCATTTGAAGGCTGAACATGTAAGATTGATTTCAGATACTAATAAGTGTTTTGTTTTTCTTTTTTTAAACAATATTATAAATTTAGAATATGTTTTGGGAGATAATTTTGCGTCAGTAGCATGAATTACTTTCAATATTGTCGCTATTAGAGCTGGATATCATATACCTCGATACACAGGCCACGATACGATACATATCTCGATACATGGGCCACGATACGATACATACCTCGATACTTAGGCCACGATACGATACATACCTCGATACTTAGGCCACGATACGATACATATCTCGATACACAGGCCACAATACGATACATATCATGATACATAGGCCACGATACAATACATATCTCGATACATGGGCCACGATACGATACATATCATGATACATAGGCCACGATACAATACATATCTCGATACATAATGCCACGATATGATACATACCTCGATACATAGGCCACAATACGATACATACCTCGATACTTAGGCCACGATACGATACATATCTCGATACACAGGCCACAATACGATACATATCTCGATACATGGGCCACGATACGATACATATCATGATACATAGGCCACGATACAATACATATCTTGATACATATGCCACGATATGATACATACCTCGATACATAGGCCACGATACGATACATACCTCGATACGTAGGCCACGATACGATACATAGGCCACGATACGATACATATCTCGATACATAGGCCACGATACAATACATATCTCGATACATATGCCACGATATGATACATACCTCGATACATAGGCCACGATACGATACATACCTCGATACGTAGGCCACGATACGATACATATCTCAATACATAGGCTACGATACGATACATAGCTCGATACTTAGGCCACGATACGATACATACCTTGATACATAGGCCACGATACATACCTCGATACATGGGCCATGATACGATACATACCTCGATACATACTTTGATACTTAGGCCACGATACGATACATAGGCCACGATACGATACATAGGCCACGATACGATACATAGGCCGCGATACGATACATATCTCGATACACAGGCCACGATACGATACATAGACCATGATACGATACATATCTCGATACACAGGCCACGATACGATACGATATTTCAAATCGATTCGATACGGTTCTGTAAACAATAAAGACTAAATCATGGCTGTGACACTAAAAGTCTTTATTAAACCACTTCTTGTGTGAAAATCATATGAAACACAAACATTTTAATCCTCAAAACTGTGAAAAAGTCAAATGTGTCGCATAAAACAGTTTCCTTCTACTAAACAAGCCACAAAAACAACAAAACAACTGTATGTGTGTGTTTGTTTTGTTTTTTTTATATCTAATATTTATTGTGATTTTAGCCAAGCGTGATGGATTAATTTAACAAATTGTTTAAAGAACAAACCATTTCACCCAGGAGCACTGTAACACTTTATTTTGTAATTGTGTTTTTATACTTTTACTGGATATAATATGGATGAATGAAATTGATCAAATTTACCCACGGGTATGAATAAAGCAGCCTAACCTAAAACTGTAGCACTGTAACAAAATAATTCAGTAAAATATACTAAAAAATACTCTTGGCGCTATATCGATTAGGGCTGGGTATCATTAAGAAGTCGCCAATATGATACATACCTCGATACACAGGCCACGATATGATACATACCTCGATACACAGGCCACGATATGATACATACCTCGATACAGTGAGCTTTCGATTCGATATGATTCGATACGATGTATTTCAAACCAATTTGCTGCATTTCAATTAAAAAAAAAAAAAAAAAAGGCTAAGTCATGGCTATGATACTAAAAGTCTTTATTAAACCACTTCTTGTGCAAAGTTCATATGAAACACAAACATTTTAAGCCACAAATCAGTGAAAATGTCAAATGTGTCGCATAAACGAGTTTCCTTCCTCTAAACAAGCAACAAAACTGTAGCTGTAACAAAATAATTTAGTAAAAACACCAAAAAATACTCTTGGTGATATATCGATACAGCAGCTCACGATATTTATACTGTATCATCACATTAAACAATACGATATATCGATATTTTAATACTTTTGCACACCCATAATCACTAATCATCAATATTTTCTACAGCAATATGTCAAACTATAAAAACAGACTTAATTTTATTGTATTCAGTCTCGTGCATTTGTCTGTAACTTCTTCTACCCCGCTTTGTTGTGTATCTGTTTCAGTTCAATCACGCCGTCGCGATCGTATTGACGCTCTGATATAGGTCACTCTCTGTTACAGTTGTCCGAGCGTCCGGCCCCGGGGCTGATGGGTAACGTTGTCCCTCTGTCGGCGCCGTCACAACAGTCAATGGGCTCGTGCTGCTTTAAAAAGGTCAACAGATCATTCACGTTAAGTCCACTCGATATGGACCAGACCCGCGCTTTTCAAAATAAAAGCCCACCGCTGAAAACGAGCGAATTCGGATACGACCAGATACTCATTTGAGCAGGAATCGATACGAAAAAGTCACAATCACAGGACAGAACGAACGTTTCCTGAATAAGAACAAGTATAAGAGCTCATAGATTAGTATATAGTAAGACCACATGGGAAAAGAAAAAAAATTACAATGATTTAATGTTGAAAATCACATTCTCTGGTCTAAAGAAAGAGAAGAAATCAACAAAAATATGAATGAAAAGGAGCTGAAAAAAGAGCAACCTTATGTTATCTACTTTTTTTGTCAGATAATACTTGAAAACTATTAAAATTTAAACAATTCAGATTCAAATAATATTAAAATCGATTTATACGCACAGTTAAAACCAGTACTGCGCTTTTTATTTTTATAGTTACTGCAGATTCTTCTCCACAAACGCTGATGTTGCTGCTGTGGCGGTTTTGTCCACTAGATGGAGCTCAGGAGCAGGAGTCATGTTCACGATCACACACTAAATAAAAGCTCCTCAAATGTGCTCGGTGTTAAAAGCCGTTCTGCCAAGGAGAAAGAAATCACATGTGACAAAAAAAAAAACAACAACAAGATTGAAATTTGTTTTTTCTCATTTTTGTGGTTTATCTTTTGAAATGACCAGATATTGTGCATTACTTTTAGGACTGTAGTTTTTTAGTCTTTTAACTGATTAATGATCAACGTTTGTGCTACTTTACCCACCACCTCTGGTCTTGATTTAGTCCTGGTTTAGTCCTGGTTTAGTTCTAATATAGTCCTAGTCCAGCTCTGCTACAGTTTTAGATTTGCCCTTATTTTTATACACCTGTTTTTGTCCTGATAATCTAGATTTACACATATTTACATTCAGCTTTTCATGTTTTGTCATATTTTTGGAATTGTTTTATTAATCAGGAAGTGCGTGTTAGCATCCTAGTTGTTGTTAGTTTTACCGCAGCAGCAAAACTCAGCTCTAGTGTCTGAAACTTGTAAAAAAAAAAATAAAAAAATCTTAAGTCTTTGTTGTTACCTCTTCAAAAACAGACCTGGAGTTGTTTTTTTGTTTTATTCACACATTTGAGTAACACTTTATTATTAGTCTGTCCACATCTCCAAAGCTCAAAATGCCCTTGTTCCACCTTGTGATGTCATGAAGTGGGATAGTTTTCAAGTGAACAGCGACTTTTTACCTTTTAGTTCAGTAGAGATTGACTGAAATTGTCCACATATTTCTAGTGAACGTGTATAGAGTTTTAAAACACAGTGGAGCACTTCCTGTATTACCACATGACATCACAAGGTGGAACATAAATCTGCAGGGTTTGTGTGTTAACTCTTGTGCAGCCCTTTAAAATAATCTCACCTTTGGTCCTTCAAGTGACAAAAATGACACTGGAAAATAATACCACTGTATTTTTATGCAGTACAGTGATCCCTCGCTATATCGCGCTTCACCTATCGCGGCCTCGCTGCTTCGCGGAATTTTTTACAGTGCTTTATTTTTTACAGTGAATCCTGATTGGCTTAGGGGCGTTACTGTTGTCTAGAAGTGAAAAAGGTTTATATTGGTTTTTCATTACACCCATGCCAACAGTTTTCGTTTCTGTACATTCTGCCAAATTTACGTTCGCAATTTTTCTCCGTGACAAAACCCACAATGTCAAAGAAACGTTCTGTGCCGACAAAGAGGCCTCCAGACGCGCCAAAGAGGCCGCGGAAGATGCTAACTATTGCAGAAAAAGTTAAACTTCTGGACATGCTGAAGGAAGGTAAAAGCTATGCGGCTGTAGGGCGCCATTACGGAATAAGAGGCGCAGCTGGAGGGACTGTGAAATACGCGAGTGACAATGTTTCCTACCTTGTATTCATTACTATATAAAAATATTGTTTTACAACACCGTTCTTTAAACTATTATAGTTATTTGTAAGAAAACGTTAATATTTTCTATTTCTTTAACACATGTTGGGCCTGAAAAGAGGTTTTATTTTTTGTTTCATTCTGCAGTTCAGTATTGCATTGTAAAATCACAGTAAAAAATAAAGCTGACTACTTCGCGGATTTCACCTATTGCGGGTTATTTTTGGAACGTATCCCCCGCGATAAACGAGGGTTCACTGTATAGAGTATTTTTGTCCAACTTTTTATTTGTCTGTGTCTTCAGTTACTTCTGCTCTAATCATACACACCAAATATTATATAATATTTTGAAAATGTAACCTCTTAAATGCCATTTTCGACAGCAAAAGTCTAAAATTATTTGCAGGAGAAAAAAATGAAAAAAATAAATAAATAAATAAATAAAATATAATTAAAATAAATAAATAAATATTCAAGTAATTTTTATTTGTTTGTGTTGGGATTTTCTGAGGCTGGGGCTCCTCTAGAACACACCCAGATCATTTTAACCTCCTTTAAGTATCTGTCTCTGGCTTCATTCCGGACTCATATGTACAAATGTCTTTCTATTGATATAATCTTAATTTTAATTATTTAAAAAATTCAAAAAGACACTAAAACTACATTTTAAAAAAAAGTTTTCAACACTAAAGAATGAAAAATAAATCAAAAAGTAAAAATATACTGTCCAAATTATGCCAGTAAAAAAAAGCCATTTTGAATGGAAGTCAATGGGTTAAACATGTGAATGAAACAAAACACAACTGTCTGTTCGTTTGGTCTGTTTGTGATGAGGAAACTAGGGATGAACATTCGATTCAATTTTCTTAATCGATCATCGGGAGAATTAGCGATCGATTTTTGATGAACGTTTTTATATTAAAATGATCATCGTTCTTATTACTATTACTGATCTGCATAAATAAACTCAACTTTACAACAGATAAACCAGGGGTGTCCAAACTTTTTTCATCAAGAGCCACATATCTAACACAGATGAAGCAGAGGGCTGATCGAGCACCGTAGACTGATGCTCAATACAGTGAATAATTAAAATATGTGCAGGTTTAACACGTTAGAATGAGCCATCAGTCTTGATTCATGCTAAGATCCTTAAAAGCACACACTAAATATTTAATATGAGCTTTATCAAGGTAGATTTTCAAAAAAACTTGCAGTAAAAAGTAAATTTTTAATTGGTGCAAGGTACCTTGGGCCAATTCATCGGGAAGCCTGAGGGCCAAGAAAAAATTGTCTGAGAGCTGCATTTGGCCCAAGAGCCATAGTTTGGACATGTCTGAGATAAAACATCACCACTGTAGAGCCACATCAGCCCGTTTGAGATTATAATGTGTTTAATGCAACTTTGTGGATGTCTTACAGAAACTAAACTTAAAACTGCATGGCTAATTTGCATAAACCAAGCGAAAAAAAAAAAAAACAGTGCTGATGTGGTTCAGCTTCTGTCGGACTAAAGGACACGACTCAGTGGAATATGAGTGTTCTCTCTGTGACAGAGGGATGATGATGATGATGATAGTGTGTGTGTTCTGTGTGTGTGTTGTGTTGGAGATGGTTCATGTTTTTAGAGATCGTACATGTGCAGGTTTAGTGCAGCTCTTTATGTTGCAGTAACCGGGACACTGTGTTTACATGCACCATGACGAAACCGGGACACTCAAAAAACCCGTTCATACCCGGGACACTGATGTGCTGTAAGTGTCTCCAAGGAGCCAGAGCCCAAACGTGGGACTGTGAGACACAACTCCAGTGTTTGTGTCAGACGCAGCCTCGTCTCTACGCGCAGCAACCTACATTTGGTTTATTGATTAAAAACAAACGTAATCGATAAAATTCATAATGATCAAGTATTGATTGGTCGACTAATCACGCTCATTCCCAGAGGAAATTATAGGGATTATAACACAAAATAGCAATATATGGCCTGTTCAAAATGAACTACTTCTGTTTTTCACGTTTTTAACACTGTAAAAATCTGGTACAGCTCCTTTATTATCTTCGGCGGTAAAAACTTTTGAATGGTCGCGTCTGAAATACGGCTCCTGTGGAGCCTGTGGAGCCTTTGTTTGTCGTTTTGGAAAAGTCGATACGTCACGGAAACGTCTGTCACAAAAGTGGACTGCAATAAAAGTAATGCACTTTTTTGAAGGCGGCTGCTCTTACCTTAATTAAACCCTTTCAAATCTACTGTAAACTCCGGTCTGTATATGTGTGTGTGTGTGTGTGTGCGTTTGTTTGTGTGCATTTAAATCTACTGTAAACTCCTGCCTATACTACTATACAAGTGTGTGTGTGTGTGTGTGTGTTTGTTTGTGTGCGTTTGTGTGAAGCTGGGGTCAACTCTCCACTGGAAACACGTCCATACTCGATATACAAACAAAAATGAAAAAGCGTTTTATTCAATCCAATTTCGTACTTTGGTTTAGTTGTGCTTTAGAGACTTTTGACATTTCATTGTGTGTAAGAAATGTCTTTATTCAGCAAAGAACCAAAACTGCTGGTTTGCATTGTTGCCCTGGCAAGTCCACAATGATTTCTCACTGTATTTTTTTATGGAGATTCGAGTTGGACATCAATCTGGTCCCCGCTCAGTCAGATCCAGGCAGACGCACTGTATTTATTAATCGTGCTGTACTTTCATTATAAGAAATATTCAAAATGAAAATCTGCAAATGCACAACGAAGCTCATAAAAGTGATTGTGGTCAGGAGGAGAATCATTTTAAAATGTTAAAGCTTTAGTGTTTTGTGCGTAGAGCTTTGACCTGACCAGCCAGAACCACACACTGAGACAAAACGTAAAGGTGCATTGTGTAACTTTTTAGGCGTGCAACGATATCCAAGAAGATAAGATATTGTCACGGTATGAACCTCACGGTACGATATTTATTGCGATATCGTGGAAAAGCTCACGATTATAGATGCAACAATATCCAAATCTCTCGGCGCGATATTTTGACGATATATATCTTACGTTGCGATATTTTTTGTAGGCAAACTAAACTGTGAATATGTGACTTTTTCCTCTTAAAATGCCTTGACAAGACTTAATCCAAAAAACTAAGACTCAGAACTGTTATTTCTTCTTGTAGTCTGCACTGAAATGGAGCAAGGGATCATGGTCTATGTAGTTCTCTCGAGGAATGTAACAATAACCGAAATATTGTGATATCGTGTCGTCAAATTTCTCACAATAATATCGTGGACCTTCACAAATATATCGAATTACAAGTCTCTTTGCTTAAATTAAGAGTTATGGTGCAACAATAGCTGAAAAAAAACAGAGGGAACTACATAGACCATGATCCTTTGCTCCATTTCAGTGCAGACTACAAGAAGAAATAACATTTCTAACACTTTTAAGTCTTAGTTCTTTGGATTAAGTCTTGTCAAGGCATTTTAAGAGGAAAAAGTCACATATTAACAGTTTTATTAGCCTCCACAAAATATCGCAATATATATCGTACCGCGAGGTTCATACAGTGACAATATCGTATTGTGAGACTTGGATATTTACACCCCTAGTTCTCTCTGTAAACGTAAAATGAATAAAATACACTTTGAACATGAAATAAGACATAGAAAAACATAAATATATCCAAGATAAACTATATATCCAGCTGTTCTACAATCTCTATATATAAAAAATTTAATAAATATACTTTAAATAAATAAATCCCTAAATAAACTTTGTTAAGCTTTAAATTGTTTCAACTTGATTATATGAGTTTGGAGATCGTTTCACACACAAATGGAAATCGCGATAAAAATTAAATGAATTGCACAGACTTATTAAAGAGGACACAGGAGGTGAACCCCTAACAAAACAGACCAACTAACAGACCAGCAACTAAAAAAGTTACACAGTGCACCTTTAACAAAACGAGTGGAGCCGTATTTTGCCTCCTGCATGCTCCTTTTGTGTTAAAGCAGACATGGCAGTTTTTTAGTAAAAAAGGAAAAAAATAAATAACAAAGAGGACTGAGAAACAGCACAGACGTCTGCAGAATCAACAATCGAAGCTCCAGACTGTTATATATCACAAGCAAAAGAAGTTTTATATTTTGTTATGAATGTTACACGAATTTTTGAGAGGGGATGTCTTCTGCATTTGTGAACAGGCCCGTTGACAGAAATTTGGGGGCCTGGGGGCAAAAATCTTTACACGGGCCCCTCTCTAATATAAAATACTAGGAAGAGGGTCAAACTCTGGGCCCCTAAAACCCTGGGGCACATTACAACAGACCCTTTGTCCCCCGCCCAGATACACGACAAAAATTAGCAGCCATGGTTGGAGCGTCTCAAGTTTGGATGGAGGATTGTCACGTTCACATCTTGAACAGAATGTAGAAGGGACTGGCTGCTCAGGCAAATACAGCCGTGTGTCTGTGGGTTTGTTACAGTGCGGATATTTACGGTCCAAAAGTGTTTCCACTGTCTAAGTCTACGTTTATATGATGACAGTCTGAACAGGAGACGCAAAGTTGGCGTTGCGTGTTCACTTTTTATTCTGCGTTTAGACGAGCGTTTATGGAGGAAATCTGTGGTTACACAAAAGTGTGGAACACACATACATGCAAGATGAATGTACAGAATAGTTTTTGTAGAATTTAAACTTTTAATTTCATATGCGATTGTTTCAGTTGCTCTTTGTTTTGTTTATTTTACTGCATGTGACTGGGATGACCGGGCTGACAACTTCTGTGTCGTCACAGTTCACTTTGAAAAAACAAGTTTTACTTGGTTCCTGTTGATAACCAACTTTTTGGTTCTTAAATGCTCTGATTTCCGGCGTGAACGTTTGAGTCGGTTCAAGATTAGGTGCGGGAACCAAAACCAGCACGTTTCTCTGTCGGCCTGAAAACGCCTTTTGTGTCCTTAAAGTCACAGTCAGCTCTCTGTATGGACTTATTTCACTGACAGATCATTTTACTTGTCAATATAAGACTTTTTGTACTTAAAATATGAAAATACATCGTGCTACACTTAAAATAAGAAAAACAACAACTTTTTGCAACTTAAAATAAGAAACAAAATCGGATGTTGCTTGAATTAAGAAAAAAAACACTTACTCCATTGGTGGATAATTTTACTTGTCAAGTTGAATCGACTCAAATAAAGTCAAATGTGTTAATTTTTGTAATTTTAACTTGACTAGATATTGTTTTTTCCCATTACACCGGAAGTGTCATCGCATGTTTCTAAACGTCTTCCTGGTTTGTTAATTAGGCGTGAATTGAGCCTCTTCTCCTGGATCTAGTGTCATTTCTTAACAATTATTCTCCCGATAGCCTTAACCAAGAGGCTCTTATGTCTCATTTGTGGATTATACAGCGATTTGATTTGAAACAGGCGTGACGTCTGGGACCATCGGACTCACTGTTCACGGTTCAGACTCTAAACTTAAACTTTTCCATTTCCTTTTGCAATCTCCCCCCAGACCTCAGTTTGTGTTTACGCTCATTTGGAGGAAATTGCTGCTTGATTTGTGCCGCGAACTATTCACGAAACGCAGCCACCCAAAACACAAAATATACAAAATATATACCATTTAGATGCAGAGGAATAAGAATATGGCAGCTGTTAGCTCTGTGCACGACCTGCTCTGAGTGTGACTCTAACCCCTGAGAAATTATAAAACTCTACTGACGTTTCTCTCTCTAGATTCACAATGCGTTTTTGTTTAATATGTAAAGAAAAGGCGCACGTGTCGTCATGTCTCGCTCGTTTCCGTGGATTTAGAGAGGTGCACTGGAATGTTCCACAGTGTGACATTAAACAGCATCTCGACTTTACATTTATTCAGTTACAGGTGGTTTTATAGCTCAATCTGTGCGTCATTTGTTCATTTGTTTTTTTCAAAATAAAACCAAAAATAAGAAAATGAAAATAATAACTATTTTCCAAAATCAAAATGAAAAAAAGGATAACGATTTGTTTTTTCAGTTTTCGATTTTGTGTTTAGGTCAGTGATGGAAAAAAAAAAGCATAACGGCTGTTTCCTGTTTCTGTGATTTAAACTGTGATGCCGAACTGAACCGGGACTGAACCAGGACTGAGACCGGAACTGAACCGGGACTGAACCGGGACTGAGACCGGGACTGAACCGGGACTGAGTGTCAGGGTGGACCTGGAGGTGCGCCCGTGTAGACTGTTGGGTGATCAGGACTGAGATCAAGACTTAGACCAGGACCAGGACTGAGACCGGGAGGAAGATCAGGACCAGACCAGGACTGAGACCAGCACTGAGATTGGAACCAGACCAGAACTGAGATCAGAACTGAGATCAAAACTGAGACTGGGACTGAGACCGGGACTGAGACCGGGACTGAGACCGGGACTGAGACCAGGACTGAGATCAGGACCAGACCAGGACTGAGACCAGCACTGAGATCAGAACTGAGACCGGGACTGAGACCGGGACTGAGATCAGGACCAGACCAGGACTGAGACCAGCACTGAGATTGGAACCAGACCAGCACTGAGATCAGGACCAGACCAGAACTGAGATCAGAACTGAGACCGGGACTGAGACCGGGACTGAGACCGGGACTGAGACCGGGACTGAGACCGGGACTGAGGACCGACTGAGACCGGGACTGAGATCAGGACCAGACCAGAACTGAGATCAGAACTGAGACCGGGACTGAGACCGGGACTGAGACCGGGACTGAGACCGGGACTGAGACCGGGACTGAGGCCGGGACTGGGACTGGGACTGAGACCGGGACTGAGACTGGGACCAGACCAGTCCGGCATCATAGTTTAAGTCACATAAACGGTTGTTATCTGTTTTTTCCATTATTGATTTAAACACAAAACCAAAATCTGAAAAAAAAAAAAACAAAAAAACTGTGAGGTCGCCTCTCCACAGATCTGACCTGTAACTTGGTCTGGATTGGTCTCCATGAAGATAGGAAGGTTTAATGCCACACTGTGAAACATTTCAGACAAAACACACAGGAAAAAACAATATCTAGGCAAGTTAAAGTGACTTAAATTAAGAACTTTTTACTTGACTTGACTTGACCAGATTTTGTTTTTTGCAGTGGTTTAACATCTCCATGGAGAAAAGTTGCGTAATACAGCTTTAAGAAAGAAAAAAACTCTCCTTCCTTCTGGTGTTCCTTCATGTAATCATCAGCAGAACGACAAAGAGCCATAAACCGTGAGTGTGAAGTCGTTTTTATTATTTATTTATACTTGAACTGCAATATTTTCTAATGCGTTCGATATGAGTTTGTGCTAAAATATTGAATAGAGCAGAAGTCCTTTTACCATACACGGTCATAAAGAGTTTATTATCGCTCTGTATTTGTCTGAAACATTGACATCAAGTTTAATAGAGCTACTTCACTTTTATCGCTTCTCATTCCTCGTGGTGCAGGTGCCCAGAGCAGGCGTCACTCTCAAGGCTCTCATTCACACACTTTATGAACTCAACAACTTCGCTTCCCTCTGTTTTCAACTTTTATCACTTTTACCTTTTGGCTACGGCTTTTTCCTCTGCTTCATCTGCTCCTCTGCTTCATCTGTTTCATCTGCTTCATCTGCTTCATCTGTTTCATCTGCTCAATCTGCTCCTCTGCTTCATCTGCTTCATCTGTTCCTCTGCTTCATCTGTTCATCTGCTTTCATCTGCTTCATCTGCTTCATCTGATCCTCTGCTTCATCTGCTTCATCTGTTTCATCTGCTTCATCTTTCATCTGTTTCATCTGCTTCATCTGCTTCATCTGCTCCTCTGCTTCATCTGCTTCATCTGCTTCATCTGCTTCATCTGCTTCATCTGCTTCATCTGCTGCTTCATCTGTTTCATCTGCTTCATCTGCTTCATCTGATCTTCTGTTTCATCTGCTTCATCTGCTTCATCTGTTCCTCTGCTCCTCTGCTTCATCTGCTCCTCTGTTCATCTCTGCTTCGTCATGCTTCATCTGTTCCTCTGCTCCTTTGCTCCTCTGCTTCATCTGCTTCCTCTGCTTCTGCTTCGTCTGCTTCATCTGCTTCATCTGCTTCATCTGCTTCATCTGTTTCATCTGTTCCTCTGCTCCTCTGCTTCATCTGCTTCCTCTGCTCCATCTGCTTCTCTATTCCATCTGCTGCATCTGCTCCATCGCTCCTCTGCTTCATCTTCTTCATCTGCTCCATCTGTTCTTCTGCTTCATCTGCTTCATCTGCTCCTCTGCTCCTCTGCTTTATCTGATCCTCGCCTCTGTTTCATCTGCTTCATCTGCTCCTCTGCTCCATCTGACCTTCTCCTCTGCATCTTCTGCTCCATCTGACCCTCTCCTCTACTTCATCGGACCCTCTACTCTGCTCCTCTGCATCCTCAGCTCCAACTGCTCTGCTCCATCTGCTCCTCCTCGCCCTCTCCTCTGCTCCATCTGCTCTTCTGCATCTTCTGTTCCATCTGACGTTCTCCTCTGCTCCACAACATCCTCTTCTTCATCGGACCTTCTCCTCTTCTCCTCTGCGTCCTCTGCTCCATCTGACCCTCTCCTATGCGTCATCTGACCCTCCCCTCAGCTCCATCTGTTCCTCTGCTCCACAGTATCCTCTTCTTCACCTGACCTTCTCCTCTTCTCCTCTGCGTCCTCTGCTTCATCTGACCCTCTGTTCTGCATCCACTGCTCCTCTTACCCTCTCCTCTGCTCCGTTTGACCTTCTCCTCTGCTCCTCTTCTCCTCTACTTCACCTGACCCTCCCCTCTGCTCCATCTGCTCCTCTGCATCTTCTGCTCCATCTCATCCTCTCCTCTGCTCCATCTGACCTTCTCCTCTGCATCCTCTGATCTTCTTCATCTTCTGCTCCATCTGATCTTCTTCATCTTCTGCTCCATCTGCTCTTCTTCATCTCTGCTCCATCTGATCTTCTTCGTCTTCTGCTCCATCTGACCTTCTTCTCTGCTCCATCTTCTCTTCTGCTCCATCTGATCTCTTCATCTGCTCCATCTGATCTCTTCATCTTCTGCTCCATCTGATCTCTCATCTTGCTCCATCTGCTCTTCATCTTCTGCTCCATCTGACCTTTTCCTCTGCGTCCTCTGCTCTTCTCCTCTACTTCATCTGACCCTCTCTTCCTCTTTTCTGCCCCTCTACATCCTCTGCTCCATCTGATCTTCTTCATCTTCTGCTCCATCTGCTCCTCTCCTCTGCTCCATCTGTTCCTCTCCTCTTCTCCTCTGCTCCATCAGTTCCTCTCCTCTTCTTCTCTGCTCCATCAGTTCCTCTCCTCTTCTCCTCTGCTCCATCAGTTCCTCTCCTCTTCTCTCTGCTCCATCTGTTCCTCTCCTCTTCTTCTCTGCTCCATCTGTTCCTCTCCTCTTCTTCTCTGCTCCATCTGTTCCTCTCCTCTTCTCCTCTGCTCCATCAGTTCCTCTCCTCTTCTTCTCTGCTCCATCAGTTCCTCTCCTCTTCTTCTCTGCTCCATCAGTTCCTCTCTCTTCTCCTCTGCTCCATCAGTTCCTCTCTTCTTCTGCTCCTCTGTTCTTCTTCTCTTCTGCTCCATCTGTTCCTCTCCTCTTCTTCTCTGCTCCATCTGTCCTCTCCTCTTCTCCTCTGCTCTCCATCATTCCTCTCCTCTTCTCCTCTGCTCCATCAGTTCCTCTCCTCTTCTTCTCTGCTCCATCTGTCCTCTCCTCTTCTCCTCTGCTCCATCTGTTCCTCTCCTCTTCTTCTCTGCTCCATCAGTTCCTCTCTGCTCCATCAGTTCCTCTCCTCTTCTCCTCTGCTCCATCAGTTCCTCTCCTCTTCTCCTCTGCTCCATCCATTCCTCTCCTCTTCCCCTCTGCTCCGTCTGACCCCCTCCTCTTTGGTTCTTCTTTCTTTACTACATAAACTTCTTTATAGTGTAGCAGTTGTATTAAAAGGAGTAGTGCTGTAGTAAAAACAGTGCTTATTTCCTCCAGATCTTCTAAGAGGATCTAAAGCCACAAAGAGAAAAGTTTTATTCACACAATCACCTCATCGAAACCGAGATTAAATACACAAATATAAGAAAGTACGATGATTTAATGTCAAAAATGTCATTCAGTTTTCTAAAGAAAAGTGTTTTTATTTATTTATCGTCGTTCACAGCGAGTTTTATAAATGCCGTAGTGACTTTCTTTACCTCCACGTCAGACACTTTTCCGTCCGTCCGTCCTTTAAAATGACCAAAACATCGGAGCGTATGTGACCCACATTGTGCTGCTGCGGTCAGAAGCGAAAAAGCATCTCACGACTCTGAACGTCACATTCACATCGGAACAAAAGCCCGAGGAGAAAAGAGCCTCGTGAAAGAGACTAAGTGCTCCGAGAGAAAGAGACGGGGGGAGGAGAGAGGGAGAAGGAGAGAAACTAAAGAGGGAGAGAGAGACGGGGGGAGGAGAGAGGGAGAAGGAGAGAAACTAAAGAGGAGAGAGAGAGAGAGAGGAGACTAAAGAGGGAGAAAGAGAGGGGGAGGAGAGAGGGAGAAGGAGAGAAACTAAAGAGGGAGAGAAGAGACGGGGGAGGAGAGAGGGAGAGAGAAGAGAGAGAGAGAAAACTAAAGAGGGAGAGAGAGAAAGAGGGAGAGAAACTAAAGAGGGAGAAAGAGACGGGGGGAGGAGAGAGGGAGAAGGAGAGAAACTAAGAGAGAGAGAGAAGGAGAGAAACTAAAGAGGGAGAGAGAGAAAGAGAGAGAGACTAAAGAGGGAGAAAGAGAGGGGGAGAGAGAGAGAGAAGGAGAGAAACTAAAGAGGGAGAGAGAGAAAGGGAGAGAGACTAAAGAGGGAGAGAGAGACGGGGAGGAGAGAGGGAGAGAGAGAAACTAAAGAGGGAGAGAGAGAGAGAGAGGGAGAGGAGAGAGAGAGGAGGAAGAAAAGAGGGAGAGAACTAAAGAGGGAGAAAGAGAGGGGAGAGAGAGAGAGAGAGAGAGAGAGACTAAAGAGGGAGAGAGAGAGGGGGGAGAGAGAGAGAGAGAGGAGAGAACTAAGAGGGAGGAGAGGAGAGAGAGAGAGAGGAAAACTAAAGAGGAGAGAGAGAAAGAGGAGAGAGAGGGGGAGAGAGAGGGAGAGGGAGAAAACTAAGAGGGAGAGGAGAGAGAGAGGAGGGGAGAGAGAGAGAGAGGGAGAGGGAAGAGACAAGGGAAGGAGAGGGAGAAAGAGAGGGGAGAGGAGAGAGAGGAAGAGAGAAAAGGAGGGGAGAGAGAGAGAGGAGAGAGAGAGAGGAGAGAGACTAGAGAGGGAGAGGAGAGAGAGAGGGGAGAGAGGGAGAGAGGAGAGGGAGAGGAGAGAGAGAGAGAGGGGGGAGAGAGGAGAGAGGAGAGGAGAGAGAGAGAGGAGGGGGGGAGAGAGGAGAGGGAGAGGAGAGAGAGGGAGAGAGACAAAGGGAAGGAGAGGAGAAAGAGAGGGGAGGAGAGAGAGAGAGAGAGAAACTAAAGAGGGAGAGAGGAGAGAGAAGAGAGGGGAGAGAGAGAGAGGAAGAGGAGAAGGAGAGGGGAGAGAGAGAGGAGAGAGAAACTAAAGAGGGAGAGAGGAGAGAGAGAGAGAGAGAGAGAGGAGGGGAGGAGAGAGAGAGAGAGAGAGACAAAGGGAAGGAGAGGGAGAAAGAGAGGGGTGGGGAGGAGGAGAGATAAAGGAGGAGAGAAAGACTAAAGAGGGAGAGAGGAGAGGGAGAGAGAAAAGGAGGGAGAGAGAGAGGAGAAAGAAAGATGGAGGGGAGGTAGGGTACGGTAAGGGGATAGACGGAGCGAGAGGGGGGAGAGAAAAAGAAAGAGGGAGAGAGAGGAGAGGAAAGGAAAGCAGGGGGGGAGAGGAGAGAGAGAGAGGAGAAAGAGGGGAGAAGGTGGAGAGGAGAAAGAGGGAGGAGGGGGAAGAGAGGGAGGAGAAAAAGAAAGTAGGAGAAAGAGGGAGAGAGAAAACGGGGAGAGAAAAAGAAAGAGAGGGGGAGAGGAGGGGGAGAAGATAGAGAGAGGAGAGAGAAGGAGGGAGAGGGAGAAAGAGGTGAGAGAGAGGGAGAGCGAAAGATGGAGGGGGGGCAGGGTACGGTAGGGGTAGACGAGAGAGAGAGGGGGCAGAGAAATAGAAAAGAGGGAGAGAGGAGAAGGAAAGCAGAGGGGGGAGATGGAGAAAGAGGGAGAGAAAGAAAGAGATAGAGAGAGAGATGGAGAGAGATGGAGAGAAAAAGAAAGAGACAGAGAGAGAGAAGGAGGGAGAGGGGGAAAGAGGGAGAAAGAGGCGAGAGAGGGGGAGAGGAGAGAGAGGGAGAGAGAAAGATGGAGGGGGCAAGGTACGGTAGGAGGTAGACGGAGAGAGAGGGGGGAGAGAAATAGAAAGAGAGAGAGAGGAGAGGAAAGCAGAGGGGGGAGGTGGAGAGAGAGCGGGAGAAAGAAGGGAGAGAAAGAAAGTGATAGAGAGAGAGAAGTGGAGAGAAAAAGAAAGAGGGAGCGAGAGAGGAGAGTAGAGGGGAGAAGATGGAGAGAGAAAGAGGGAGAAGGGGGGAGAGGGGGGAGAAAAAGAAAGTGAGGGAGAAAGAGGAGAGAGAAAAGGGGGAGAGAAAAAGAAAGAGAGAGAAAGAGAGGGGGAGAGGAGGGGGGAAGACAGAGAGAGGGAGAAAGAGAGTGATATAAAGAAATGGAGAGAGAAGAGAGGGGAGACAAGAGAGAGGGAGAAAGAGAAAGAGGAGAGAGAAGAGGGAGGGGGGGGAGAGCGAAAGATGGAGGGGGGGATAGATTGAGAGAGAGAACGGGGAGAGAAAGAGAGAGAGAGAGAGGAGAGGAAAGCAGAGGGGGGAGATGAAGAGAGAGCGGGAGAAAGAGGGGAGAGAAAGAAAGAGACAGAGAGAGAGATGGAGAGAAAAAGAAAGAGAGAGAGAGAGAAGGAGGGAGAAAGAGGAGAGAGAGGGAGAGAGAGGAGAGAGAAAGAGGGAGGGGGTATAGGGTACGGTGTGGGATAAACGGAGAGAGAGAGGGGGAGAGAAAGAAAGAGAGAGAGATGGAGAGAGAGTGGAGAGAAAAAGAAGAGAGAGAGAGAGAGAGGAGAGCAGAGGGGAGAAGATGGAGAGAGAAAGAGGGAGAAGGGGGGAAGAGAGGGGAGAGAAAAAGAAAGTGAGGGAGAAAGAGGAGAGAGAAAGAGACGGGGAGAGGAGAGGGGGGAAGATAGAGAGAGGGAGAGAGAAAAAACAATCAGAGAGAGAGAGGAGGGGAGAAGATGGGGGGGGGGGAAGAAAGAATGGGGGTAAAGAGAGGGGAGAGAGAGAACTAGAGAGAGGGGGGAGAGAGAGAGAAAGAGAGAGGAGTGAGGTGTACAGAGAGAGAGAACAGGAGGGGGAGAGAAAGAAAGTGGGGCCGGAAGGGTGGACAGAGGGAGAAAAAGAGAAGGGAAAAAAGGGAGTAAAGAGGAGGAGAGGGGAGGGGGGGTCGTAGATGTGGAGGTGACCATTACCAGAGCATCAGTGGGCTCCTCGGGGCCAAATGGAGGAGCAGGACATTATAGAAGAGAGCGGCGGCTGCAGGCTCAGAGCGGGACAACACAAAAAGACTGAGATTGAGTAAAGATGAGTTTCGGGGGGTTTGGAGGTTGTGCTGACCTGATGCACTGACACGGAAGAACACGGAGACAGAGAGAGAGAGAGAGAGAGAGAGAGAGAGAGAGAGAGGGGCGTCGTCAATGGAGATGAGTTTAGGTCGTCATCAAAGTCAGGTAATATAATAATAATGTAATGTTCTGTACCGACGACAAAGTGTAATATCTCCCGAGGGTCTTACTGTCTCCAAAAAACATGTTAATTCTGTTGTTCATGCATTGGGTTTACAGTTCTGTAGGTTGAGAAGTTGTAAGAAATATGAGTGTGGATTTCACAAAAGCTTAATTGCAAATTGTAATAAATATTTTTGTTCATTTTAGGTGAAATCAGTCGATCATTTAAGTTAAGTGTTGTAGCAAAATGCAAAGAAATTGATTAAATTCTAATTTTAAAATCCAAAAATGTGTTAGGGTTAAAGGGATAGGGTTAGGGTCTTAAAGGGATAGTTCGGGTTTTTTGACATGAATCTGTACGTCACCCTCGTGAGCAGTGTCGTGCATCAACACTGACTTACCCCCGACAGCGTCCGGTGAGCCGAGATACTGTCCGTTTTCGGTGCTGACGAAAGTAGTCCGGCAAGTTGTCTGGGGACATTAAAATAAAGCGTGTTTCTTCTCAAAACAATCTGTGTTCAAAAGAGTGATACATTTGCATCACAAAACCATCGTCCTCAAAAAAGTCAGACCTCATAATCGCTTGGCACTATTTTCTCTCCGTTCGTATCACTGCGCCTGGTTCACTTTGTTCACTGCTCGTAATGTTAGCGACAACCAGTGTTGGGAAGGTGACTTTTAAAATGTAATCCCCTACAGATTACAGATTACATACACCAAAATGTAGTTTGTAATGTAATCCATTAAATTACTTAAAGTGAGTAATGTAATCTGAATACTTTGGATTACTTGATTTGCTGTAGAGATGCAAAGACGAGGAAATCGTAACATAAAAAGTTTTGTCTGTTAAAAGAAAATAAAAAGCCCAGACTTTACTTAACCAAATTAAAAATATTATTGATAGAAGATGAGGAGACATGGTCCACGCAGCATGATTAAATTCTGTTTTAGACCTGGTTTAGTCCTGGTTTAGACCTGATTTAGACCTGGTTTTAGACCTGGTTTAGACCTGGTTTAGACCTTGTTTAGTTTAGACCTGGTTTAGACCTTTCCTGGTTTTAGACCTGGTTTAATCCTGGTTTAGACCTTGTTTAGACCTGTTTAGGGTTTAGACCTGTTTTGGGGGGGGGGGGGGGATTTAGGCCAAAATGTGAAAACAGGAAAATACCGCCCTGTAATCCATTTATTTCAACATAGTAACTGTAATCCAAATACCACTCACTGAAACAGTAACTGTAACTGAATACAGTTACTCATTAATTTGTACTCTGATTACGTAACTCTGGTACATGTAATCTGTTACTCCCTGACACTGGATGTAATGTTCTGTACCGATGACAAAGTGTAATATCTCCCGAGGGTCTTACTGTCTCCAAAAAACATGTTAATTCTGTTGTTCATGCATTGGTTTTACAGTTCTGTAATATGAAATAAGAAATATGAGTGTGGATTTCGCAAAAGCTTCATTGCAAATTGTAATTCATGTTTTTGTTCGTTTTAGGTGAAATCAGTCGATCATAAAAGTTAAGTTTTGTAGCAAAATGCAAAGAAATTGATTAAATTTTAATTTTAAAATCCAAAAATGTGTTTCTTAAAGGGATAGTTCAGGTTTTTTGACTTGAATCTGTATGTCACCCTCGTGAGCAGTGTCAGGCATCCACACTGACTTACCCCTGACAGCGTCCGGTGAACTGAGATACTGGCCGTTTTCAGTGCTGAGGAAAGTAGTCCTGCAAGTTGGCTGGGGACTGTATAATAAAGCGTTTTTCTTCTCAAAACAATATGTGTTCAAAAGAGTGATACATTTGCATCACAAAACCATCGTCCTCAAAAAAGTCAGACCTCATAATCGCTTGGCACTATTTTCTTTCCGTTCGTATCACTGCGCCTGGTTCACTTTGTTTACTGCTCGGAATGTTAGCGACAACATGTCTGATTACGACACCGACGATAAAGACTTTGCCTTTACCACAAAGCCAAGGGGAGATCTTTATGAACCTGAATATACTGATGCCGAAATTCGCCAGATGGAGTTAGAACGGGCAGAGAGAGAAGAGAGACAGAGAAGTGGTACAAGTTGAAGCTGGAGCCGTGAGAGACCGAGTGAGCGACAGTCACCATCACGTCATTTATAAACTCGTAAACAGCGAACATAGAGCCTACACTGTGGCTGGACTATCTTATACAAACTTATATACTTATGACTCTAGCTCTCACGTTACCTCTCTCGCGTTGTGGTCTGCGCATGTAAACACTGCCGAACAACTGCAGAAAGTGATGGATCCGTGCGCGGCTGTCACCTGGCGGCAGCGCGCAGTGATACGAACGGAGAGAAAATAGTGCCAAGCGATAATGAGGTCTGACTTTTTTGAGGACGATGGTTTTGTGATGCAAATGTGTCACTCTTTTGAACACAGATTGTTTTGAGAAGAAAAGCGCTTTATTTTAATGTCCCCAACCAACTTGCCGGACTACTTTCGTCAGCACTGAAAACGGCCAGTATCTCGGCTCACCGGGGGTAAGTCGGTGTGGATGCACGACACTGCTCACGGGGATGACAAACAGATTTATGTCAAAAAACCCGAACTATCCCTTTAAGTGACACAAGGTTAAGGTGTATGAGGATTCATCATGTGAGACGCTTCGGTTTCTCATCTATTACCTCGTAGAAGTAAAAAAAAAAAAAAAAAAACATAAATAAAGGGTCAAGAGAGGAGCACATCTAAGGTCCTGACAGAGCCTAGCAACAAGATCATGTGCTGCCCACTGCTGCTGAAAGATGCAGAGGAGAATGTTCCTACAGGGAAAATAAAAAGTACTATACTATATTAAAAAAAGAAAGATATAGCAGAGGAGCAGAGGACTAGAGGAGAGGGTCAGATTAAAATGCATGAGGATTCATTACGTCAGAGGCTTCAGTTTCTTATCTATTGCCTCGTGGAAGTAAAAAATATAAAATATATAAAGGGTCAGATGGAGCAGAGGAGAAGATCAGATGGAGAAGAAGATGTAGAGGAGAGGGTCAGGGGAGCAGAGGAGCAGAATAAAGGGGTGGAGGAGAAGAAGAGAGGGTCAGAGGAGCAGAAGA
This sequence comes from Boleophthalmus pectinirostris, assembly GCF_026225935.1. Taxonomy (NCBI): domain Eukaryota; kingdom Metazoa; phylum Chordata; class Actinopteri; order Gobiiformes; family Gobiidae; genus Boleophthalmus; species Boleophthalmus pectinirostris. The sequence continues at coordinate 39,310,158 of NW_026571140.1, forward strand.
GAGGAGCAGATGGAGCAGAAGAGAGGGACAGATCGAGAAGAGGATGCAGAGGAGAAGAGCAGATGGAGAAGAGGAGCACAGGATCATAGGAGCAGATAGACGGTCAGAGGAAAAGAGCAGAGAGTCTGATGGAGAAGAAGATGCAGAGGAGAGAAGAGGAGCAGAGAGGCAGAAAGAGAGAGGACAGAGAGAAGGTCAGATGGAGAAGAAGATGCAGAGGAGCGGGTCAGATGGAGAAAACGATGCAGAGAAGAGGGTCAGAAAATGCAGAGGAGAGGGTCAGATGGAGAAGAAGATGCAGAGGAGAGGGTCAGATGGAGCAGAACAGAGGAGCAGATGGAGCTGATGGAGCAGAGGAGCAGAGGCGAAGGTCAGATGGAGAAGAGAAGCAGAATAGAGGGTCAGAGGAACAGAGGAGAAGGTCAGATGGAGAAGAAGATGCAGAGGAGAGGGTCAGATAGAGAAAACAATGCAGAGAAGAGGGTCAGATATAGAAGAAGATGCAGAGGAGAGGGTCAGATAGAGCAGATGAGAGGGTCAGATGGAGAAGAAGATGCAGAGGAGCGGGTCAGATGGAGAAGAAGATGCAGAGGAGAGGGTCAGATGGAGGAGAAGAAGCAGAGGAGAGGGTCAGAGGAAAAGAGGGGAGAGTCAGATGGAGAAGAGGAGCAGATGAGAGGATCAGACAAAGGACACGATGCAGAGAAGAGAGTCAGATGAAGAAGAGGAGAGGATCAGATGGAGAAGAAGTTGCAGAGGAGAGGGTCAGATGGAGAAGAGAATGAGAGAGGAGAGGAGTCAGAGAGGAGAAGGAAGTCAGATAGAGAGAGAGATGCAGAGAAGAGGTCAGAGGAGCAGATCAGAGATAGAGAGAAGATGCAGAGGAGAGGTCAGATGGATCAGATGGAGAGAAGCAGATGAAGAGAAGAGAAGAGGAGTCAGATAGAGACAGAGAGAGCAGAGAGAGAGGAGAGGAGATCAGAGAAGAGAGGAGAAGATGCGGAGGAGAGGGTCAGAGGAGCAGATGAGAGGAGCAGATGAAGCCGATGGTGCAGAGGAGCAGAGGATCAGATGGAAAAGAGAACGAAGGGGAGATGGAGCAAATGAGCAGAGGAGGGTCAGAGGAGGATCAGAGGTGCAGGAGAGAGGAGTAGAGGAGCAGAGCATCAGAGGGTCAGATGGAGGAGAGAAGGAAGAGGAGAAGGTGAGATGGAGCAGATGGAGCAGAGGATGAGGAGATGAGCTAATGAAAAATAAGCAGCTGTAATAGGCCGACAGTACACTGCGTTCGGTCATGTGAACAACACTTGACATAAATAGGATCTTTTGGTTCTCATTTATGAATGCCATTTTATTCTTCTGGTGGGTATTAGTCATCTCAAAATTTGCCATGTTTTTCTCTCATTGGAAAACTCTAAACCTGGGACCACGGACGCACATCTCCACAAATCTGATCAGGCAAAATGGAACAGGACCTGGATTTTGAAATTCTATTGTGCTTCTCAAATAAATCACCATTTTCTAACAAAATTTCTAATAACAAAGAGTGTGGTTGTCAGAAGTATCGAAAATCAGATATTAATTTTTCCACAAGAGCTTTAGAAGGATCTCGGGCTGTATCAGAGCTCTATGAAATGAACCAAGAGACTTATTACGTAAAATGTACTTTAGTCATGTCATATTGGTTTTCCTTTATCATGAAATCAGGGGTGTTCACACTTTTTCATCATGTGAGCTACTTACAAAATGACCAAGTCATAAAGATCTACCTAATACAAAGCCAAACAAACTGCACTGAAACACTCTGTGCCCCTTTTTTGGACCCTCACCCACAGTTTGAGAACCTCTTCTTTAAGAGAACTTCCTCTGGCACTTTACACAAAACTGTGAAAAAAGTGAAGGAAGATTTTTAAACCTGTTTTTTAAAGTTCCAAACTGGAGTTGCATTCTTTTCTGGTTTTGCAGTGATATTTACCAGCCTCTGCACGTTTACCAAACCAAACACACATCGTGACAAACACAGATGCATTTGTGCACTTTTGTTAGACAAACTTCAGCCAAATGTGGCAGTAGGTCTGTTCTGTAGATCCGCTCTATGCTGTAGACCTGCTTTGTGCCAACACTGGAACACAAATTTAGACTGGTTTTTGCTTCACGTTTGGTCTTGCTCTTCTAATCAGCCGCACTGTGGGAGGGGCTTGTGTTCGCTGTACGCAGGAAGGAGCGAGAGCGTGAAAAGGCGAGGGGCGGCGTGCTGACGTGAGGCAGATGGACAGGTAGGATGTTTAGGAAGTTGAACCTGCCCTGTGATGCACGCTGGTACACGAGGGCACACGCTGTCGCAGACGAGCCGTGCATAGGGAGCGTGTGTGTTTGTGATGCGCCGTAGAGTCTCCGCGGGTTTCAAATGAGCGCACAGGCTGCACTGAGACGCCCCACACGCTCCTGCACCCGCTACAAGTTTATTACCAACAGCAGCGGCCGTAATGAAATATGATCACACTTGTTGAGTGTCAGACCTCGAGTGAGAGACAAGACCGAGTCCAAACGCGAGTCCGAGATGTGTACTAAGACACGGCGATCTACCCACACGACCTTGGCGATCGACTGGTAGATCGTGATCAACGTATTGAGCACCCCTGATCTAGATCATTGTTTCCCAAAGACTGGGTCACAAGAGATTTTTTTGGGTCGCCTTGTCACAATCTGCATGTAGGCCTGCAATATACATACACATACATCTCCATGCACCCCCGTTCTTTTGGGCAGCAGCGCCTTGCCTAACCAATTTTCTGTGGGAAACACTGATTTTCCTTGTTTAAAACTTGAGTACCATATTTTTCAGACTGTAAGGCACACTTAAGTTGTTTTACTGCCACCAGTATCCACCCACTGTTCTGTGTTTATTTAACGCAGAAGTCAGTGAACTTGTTTCTTTTATTAAGTTGTTTTAGATGAATATTACAACTGAATGTGCATCCATCCATTTTCTTCTGCTTTATCCGGGGCTGGGTCGTGGAGGCAGCAGTCTAAGCAGGGACTATCAGACTTCCCTTTCCACGCACACTTCCTCCAGCTCCTCCACGGGGCACCCAGAGGTGTTCCCAGGCCAGCCCAGAGACATAGACTATGTTCAGACTGCAGCCTGAAGTGACCCAAATCCGATTTTTTGGCTTCTATGTTCCTGTATCTGATCTTTTAATGACAGTCTGAACGACACAGATCTGATTTTTTTCAAATGCGACCCAGGACACTTGGATATGTGGTCCTAAAACTGATACATATCTGATCTTTTGACATGCGACTTCAGTTTGAATGGCCAAAGTGCATTCATCCGACCTACACGTTATCAACAATCCACAAACGTCACTATTCTGCGCTGAAGTAGGCAAAAATTGTTAATGAACTCATGTCACTGAAGTGAAGCACATCACCACTCACCACTCTTGGCTCCGTCTCCACATCCACACGTTCCTTTCAACGGACGTCGCTGCCGCTGTCCCACAAAACACCACGACCAAAAACCTCGTCCTTCTCCTTCTCAATCTCCTCCTTAAAACAAGTAAGTTGTTCATGTTCTGGCTCCGGTACGAGAGGAACTTTAAAATCTCCAGGTGCTCAATGCTGCGTCCATGTTTGGACAACTTCCGTAAACACAGAGCACGCTCGCTGCGGTTGACGTCGTCGTGTCTCCAGTGCACATGCGGGACACTTTTGGGCCGTTTTAATGTTCACACTGGAGTCACATACAAGTCACATTTAATTGGAAATGTGAACGACCTCGCAAAAACATCGGATTTGACAAAAAAATCAGAAATCTCAACTGGCAATCTCAGCGTAGCTATCGTCCCTCCAGCCTATCCTGGGTCTTCCCCGGGGCCTCCTCCCGGTGGGACAAGCCCAGAACACCACCTGAGGGAGGCGCTGAGGAGGCATCCAGAACAGATGCCCGAGCCACCTCAACTGCTCCTCTCAATGTGGAGGAGCAGCGACTCCACTCTGAGCTCCTCCCGTGTGACTGAGCTCCTCACTGTATCTCTAAGGGAAGCACCCAGACACCCTGCGCACTACTGAATGTGCAAATTATAACATAATGATCCATGGGTGATATAACAGATTATAACTCTAGAGCAGACACAAGCACAAGTCTTCATTTTAAAAAATAAATTGATTTTAGGTAGAATAGATCATCTTGACACTTAATCTTTCGCAGGTAGAGAAGTCCATGATGTACTGAAAGGAAAGTATCATCAATTTCTTTGGGCTTATAGATTCAGATAGAAAAGTTTAAAGCTATACTGTGGAGCATTTTACAAAGCAATGATATTTCAAGAATGGAGCTGGACAACAGAAATCAAATCAAAAAGTCATGGCTTAAATAAGTAGTAACTAGGCCAAAACTAGTCAAATCTACTTCATTTAATATTCTTAATTTAAATCCTGATGATCTTTTTCGTATCTTTATTCTTCCGTCTCATATTTACGCTACACTCCCTCTCTCCTGTCCCTCAGATTAAATTGTCATCGTGACGTTCATTCATTTTGACAGAGCTCCTCATTAAAGAGCTGTCAGTCTGTAAGCAGCAGGTCAGGGCTGTGTGTCCAGCAGAGCCCAGCAGGGGGCGCTGTGGACAGATGTGAGTAATGTGTTTAACATGGAGATCTGTGACAGGGGCTAATCACTCACGACACGCGTTATGCAAGATTTAAGATATGCAAAATACCACACGGCTGTAGCAAGCGGCAATGTTTATTCTTCCTAAGCCATATTTGTTTTGATACCACAGACTCTAGATCAGCCCCTATAAATGCTAGCCTCGATTGGGTTAATTTGGCTGGAGTCGAACACTATAAAGGCTTTGCACCGTCACATGACCCCTATAGCAACGGTACCTACGCCGCCATGACACCGGGCACACTATGTCATTGATTTCAGCAGCATCGGAGAAACATGGGCAGGTTTTGTTGTGTATTTGGTTGTTCTAGACACTCTGAAAGGGATAAAATGATTTGTTTCTTCACTGTTCCTCTTGAAATGACTCAACAGGAGCTCAAACAAGGGAATTATCAAAAAAAAAGACACGGATTATAGCCAGCAAAAATAAACCACAAAGAGATTTGCTATGGTACCATCAAGACACCCGAAGTTTCATCAAGGTATTTGCTATTTAAATTGTTTCATAGCTTTATTTAATGAAAGAAGCACATTTACTGAACTAAAATGTCATTAATTTATCCAGGAAAACCCGCACTAGTTTACGATTCAACGAACCCACACTGGGCTCCTATGATCAACATGGTGCAGGAGTCGAAGAGTCTGTGAGCCGAACCTCCAAAGAATCAACCATGAAAAGATCCTCGCGAACGTTAGAAAAATCCGCTCGCAAAAAGTGATTAATTCTAGAAAACATAGTTGTGGATAAACAAGGCAATGAAGAAAACATTGATCCTACGACGAGTGACATGTTTATATGTGCGTTGGAACATACAGTTTCTACTGCCACTCACACTGCAAATGTTTTCTTTTTACATTTTAGTTCGGTAAATGTGCTTCTCTCATTAAATAAGCTGTGAAACTATTTAAATAGCAAATACCTTGATGAAAGTGACGTGAGTGTGTCTTGATGGGACCATAGGAAATCTCTTCGTGGTTTATGTTCTCTAGCCATAATTCCAGTTTTTTTCCCGATAATTTCCTTGTTTAGTCCTGATGAGTCAATCCCAGAGGAACAGTGAAGAAATTAATCGTTTTATCCCCTTAAGAGTGTCTAGAACAACCAAATACAAAACAAAACCTGCCCATGTGTCTCTGATGCTGCTGAAGTCAATGACATAGTGTGCCCGGTGTCATGGCGGAGTAGGTACCGTTGCTATAGGGGTCACCTGACGGTGCAAAGCCTCTATTGGTGATTTCACACTCCATTATTTCACTGCTATGGTTGACACGGACGGACCATGCATGTCCGTGATTGGTTAATGTACCTGTCAATCACCCCCATCTGAACTCGGGGAGATTCAGTGGTGACTAGACTCACATCTTCGTAAAGTACTGAAGTGTGTATTCTGGATCCTGGGCAAATCACATGGTCATTTTGAACAAAATATAATTACTTTCACCTCAGATTAACAGTTTAGTTTAGTGCAGGGGTGTCCAAACTTTTTTCATCAAGGACCATATATCTAAACACAGACGAAGCAGAGGGTGATCGAGGGCTGTAGACTGATGCTCAGTACAGTGAATAATTGAAATATGTGCATTAGGGATGGGCATGATTAGTCGATTAATCGATAATTGATCATTAAGAATTTCATTGATTACGTTCATTTTAATCGACAAACCGAATGTAGGTTGCTGTGCGTAGCGTGACTAAACAGGGTCTGTACATGTGTCTCTCTGCACTCAGAAGGAGCGAGACACAAACAGTCAGTCTGCAACGTACCGAAGCACAAATGTGTATTTAACGATGACTTGTACAAGAAATTCCAGGCTTTTTCGTTGCGTTCGGGACACGTGTGAGTCCATGTGCACAGTGTATAAAGCAGCACATATGTTTCGGTGTCCAGTGGGAAAAAGTGAGAGTCGCTCAATGTCGATGACGAGTCCCCACCTCCCTCCCCCTGTACGGTGTCCTGGTTTTGACAAACGCAAATCTGGTCACACTAACCTGTATTCACCTGAATCATGTCTTTTAATCCGACAGAAATTGAACCACATCAGCGACACAAGAGCTGTAGTTTTATCTTCACTTATTTTATGCAAATTAGTGATGCGGTTTTAAGTTTTGTTTCTGTGAGAGTTGCGCAAAACTGAATCAAACACATTATAATGTCAAACGGGCTGATGTGGCTCTTGAGTAGTTACGGTTTATATGTCGTAAAGTTGAATTTATTTATGCAGATTAGTGCAGATAGTAATAATAATGATGATCATTTTAATATAAAAACATTAATGATTAATCGATCGTTAATTCTTCCGACGATCGATTAAGAAAATTTCATCGAGTGCCCATCCCTAATGTGCATGTTTAACACGTTAGAAAGAGCCATCAGTCTTTATTCATGCTAAAATCCTCAAAACCACACACTAAATATTCACTTTATCAAGGTAGATTTTCAAAAAACTTGCAGTAAAAAGTACATTTTTAATTGATGCAAAGTAATTTGGACCAATTCACCTGGAAGTCTGAGGGCCAAAAAAAATTTGTCTGAGGGCTGCATTTGGCCCTAGTTTGGACATGCCTGGTTTAGTGTTATTCATTTGTTTTATCCTTTCCTTTTTCTTCATAAGCAGTCATGTTTGTTTTGATACGGATGGATCTTGTGTGTTTCTGATTGGCTAATCCACCTCCATACAGACTGACACTTAATACAAACAAAGTCTAAACTCTGCTTCAAACTACACACTTTTACTGAGAGTGGATTGGCTGTAAACTAGAGGTCTGCGCGGGACACAGTTTTCAGTCCTGCTCCTACCTACCTACACCCGTATTGTGCAGTCCCACTCCCGCCCGTGCTCACAAACAAGTGTAATTTTCAGTCCCGCTCCCGCCTGCATCTGTGATATTTTTTCCTGCTCCCTCCTGCAAATCCTGCAAGATGGGGGATGTTCACTTTCTTAAGATCTATCAGAACACGGAGAAGCGGAAAGGAATTGTTTAAAATGTGCACGAGATTAGACCACGTCTGCGAATTTAGGCTGCTTAAAATGTTTTTATTCATGCCAAATAAAATATCCAGCACAAATGATGTATGATAGGCAAACATTAATCATTTGTATATTTTACTTTACACTCAAAATGTGTCCCGCGCCGCGCTGTTTTGCATCGGGTCCCGCGGGAGTGCAGGGCTCTACTGTAGACCTCTCCATTAAGCTGATCATTGACCATTAGAATTGACTGAATCTCTATTACAATTAAAATTCTGTTAACTACCCAGCCTTCTTTATTTAGGAGATTGAGCCCATGAGCAGGAGACGAGACGAGATTTTGGCTACGTTCAGACTGCAGCCTGAAGTGACTCAAATCCGATTTTTTTGGCCTCTATGTGACCTGTATCTGATCTTTTAATGACAGTCTGAACGACACAGATCCGATTTTTCAAATGCAACACAGGACACTTGGATATGTGCTCCTGAAACCGATACATATCCGATCTTTTGACATGTGACTTCAGTCTGAACGGCCAACGCGCATTCATCCACCTACACGTTATCAACAAGCCACAAACGTCACTATTCTGCGCTGAAGTAGGCGAAAATTGTTAATGAACTCCGTGTGACTGAAGCGAAGCACATCACCACTCACCACTCTTGGCTCCGTCTCCACATCCACACGTTCCTTTCAACGAACGTCGCTGCCGCTGCCCCACAAAACGCCGGCCAAAAACCTCGTCCTTCTCCTTCTCAATCTCCTCCTTAAAACAAGTAAGTTGTACATGTTCGGGCTCCGGTACGAGAGGAACTTTAAAATCTCCAGGTGCTCGATGCTCGCCTCCATGTTTGGACAACTTCTGTAAACACAGAGACGCTCGCTGCGGTTGACGTCATCGTGTCTCCAGTGCACATGGGGGACACTTTCGGGCCGTTTAATGTTCACACAGGGGATCGCATACAAGTCGCATTTAATTGGAAATGTGAACGACCTCGCAAAAACATCGGATTTCACAAAAAAATCTGAATTGAGCGTTAAGCCCTGCAGTCTGAACGTAGCTTTTGATGGAATTCCTAATGTATTAATTATGCAATCCAGTTTTCAATTTTGCCTCACAAGTTTTGATTTATTTCATATTTTAGTTGCCGTTCTTGTCCTGCTTTTTAATGAGTGACATCTCTTATATTTCCATCTCATGTGTGCTCAGTCTTTTGGCAGTTTTATCTCTGAAAATCCTGCGGCTTGTTCCATCCCTGCTATTTACAAATGCACGGAATAACACCAATAATACCATAAGCAGCTCTCGTCCTCGGCAAAGTCCCTTCTAAACCCCGTCCATCTCTTTTGTTGACTTTCCAGTTTGTTGCTTTCACGTGTTCAGATGTTCTCCGACCTTGGCTGTCGTCTTGAGGTGAGTCTGAGCTCTGGGAACTTCTGTGTGTGAAGATCTGACGAAGCTTTGAGATGAAATTATCCTCTGTTCTTTTAAGTCCCATCGCGCTCACATTTAAATATCATAATGATCCTCGGAGATTATGGCCGCGCAATAACAGACTGGGGTTTGCTCATATTTACTGGTAATACACGACCAATAAGGCTTCATATCGTCCAGTATCTGTGAGTAACAGATAAAAAACACATGACCTATACATACTGAAACACTGATAATATCGCAGTTTTTGTTTTAGGGATTTATCGTCTATAATTAAACTATTAAAAATGACCTCAAAACGAGACAGAAACAAGATTATAAAGTGCCATTTCTGCTATTTTGTGTTTAATTTTATGGTTGATTCACGTTTTGTGCGATACTTGAAGCTCAACCAAAACATTTAATGGAACATTTTAGCACAATTATGATGCTTTTTAGAAATATCGTCTGAATATCGTCAATGAGATAAAAAAATATATTGAAAAATTCATTTGTCGTCATTTTGTTTTGGTCTGAAAATGTTCGAATTAACCTGCTCGACATGATCTTTTTGCGATTTT
>NW_026571140.1:39324798-39375798 GCF_026225935.1 Boleophthalmus pectinirostris
GATGAACACTGCATCCGCAACAAAAACTACTTGAATACGAACTAGTGTGGATGGGGCCTGAGACGCCTCTCCATAGATCTGACCTGTACCTTGACAGAGTCTCATTCTGTTTATGCTCATGGAGATGGATGAGTTTAATTTTTCACTATGGAACATTCTAGGCAAAGCAATAACGGGGGCGGACTGGCAATCTGTACATTCTGGAAAAGTTTTTTGGTCCCAGCCCGCCCCTGGTTATAACTCAATAATTCTTTGCCTTTTACGGTTTATTTCAGCTGTGACGGAAAAATTCTGAAAGCAGTTTGTGATTTTGAGGAGTCGAGATTCAGACAGCAGCCTATAGTTTTACATATAAACTAGAAACAGCTTCCAATCTTCCACTGCATGAATTACACACAAGTGGAAAAAGATATTTAAAGTCTCTGTACCTGATTTTTATACTTTTAAAAAACGGGAAAAACAGAACTAATTCATTTTAAACAGTTTGCAGTGGTCCAGTGCTTTTTCCCAACTTATCTTACACATTCAGAGCATCCTAATTATTCAGTTTCTAAACACTTTTCACAACTTTCAGAGGCTTTCAGAGTGCAGTTTTGTCATCACAGTAATGCAGTGACAACTAGCATGCTAACGATGGACCTCCTGATTAATGGACAATGAAACGCTTTGGAAAAAAAGACACTTAAAGGCGCTTTATATGGTTTTATTTGCCTAGTTTGTACTTGTCCAAAGTTATTCCTCACTTATCTTAGAGCATCCAGAGCATTCTAATTCACAACACAACTAGCATGCTAACAGAGCACTTCCAGATTATCGGACAATGAAATATCTCAAAAAAAAAGCCCTATATATGATTTTAATGTCTAGTTTGTATTAAACAGTGTATACTTGTCCAAAGTTATTGCTCACTTATCACTTTCAGAGCGGAGTTTTGTCATCACAGTAATGCTAATGACAAGTATAATGCTAACAGTGCACCTCCTGATTACCGGACTATGAAACGCTTCAACAAAAAAGACACTTAAAGGTGCTGTATATGATTTTATTGTCTAGTTCGTACTTGTCTGAAGTTATTCCTCACTTATCTTAGAGCTGACGACAATTAGCAGGCTAACAGTGCACTTCCTGATTATCGGAAAATGAGACGCTTTAAAAAAAAGACACTTGAAGGTGCTTTTATATGATTTTAGTTTGTAATAAACAGTTTGTACTGGTCTAAAGTTATTCCTCACTTATCTTAGTCACATTCTAATTATAAGCGCTTTTCACAACTTTCAGAGGCTTTCAGGCGCCGTTTCGTTCTCACGGTAATGCTACTGACAACTAGCATGCTAACAGTGCACTACCAGATTATCAGACAAATAAACGCATAGAAAAAAAGACACTTAAAAGCGCCGTATTATTTTATTGTCTAGTTTGTACTTGTCCAAAGTTATTCCTCACTTATCTTAGAGCATTCAGAGCTTTCTAATTCACAACTTTCAGAGGCTTTCATAGCGGAGTTCTGTCGTCACTTTAATGTTAACGACAACTAGCATGCTAACAGAGCACTTCCTGATTATCAGACAATGAAATGCTTCGAAGAAAAGCGCTGTATGTGACTTTATTGTCTAGTTTGTATTAAATAGTTTATACTTGTCCAGAGTTATTGTTCACTTATCTTAGAGCATTCAGAGGCTTTCAGAGGGGAGTTTTGTCGTCACGGTAATACTGACAACAACTAGAATGCTAACAGTGCACCTCCTGATTACCGGACTATGAAACTCTTTAAAAAAGACATTTAAAGGCACTCTATATAATTTTATTGTCTAGTTCGTACTTGTCTAAAGTTATTCCTCACTTATCTTAGAGCTGACGACAACTAGCATGCTAACAGTGCACTTCCTAATTATTGGACAATGAGACGCTTCGGAAAAAAGACACTTAAAGGCGCTGTATATTATTTTAATTTGGATTACACAGACTGCAGTGGTCCAAAGTTATTCCTCACTTATCTTAGAGCATTCGGAGCGTTCTAATTATAAGCGCTTTTCGCAACTTTCAGAGGCTTTCAGGGCGCAGTTTTGTCATCACGGTAATGCTGACGACAACTAGCATCCTAACGGTACACTTCCTGATTATCGGACAATGAAACACTTTGAAAAAAATAAAATAAAACACTCTTAAAGCTTTATATGCATTCTAATTATAAACGCTTTTCACAGCTTTCAGAGGCTTTCAGAGCAGCATTTTTTGTCACGCTAATACTGATGACTACTAGCATGCTAACAGTACACTTCCTGTACATGTTGAAAGTGTAATAATACTGGGGTTCAGAATTCCTTAGATCAACTTTATCGTGTGAAGGTGGAAACTAGTTACTCATGCAGAATGTTCTTAACAAAACTCTTCGATTCAGACAGTGCACCGCAGACTTATTTTATTTTTGCTTATACAATATTTCTGTGTTCTGGGACAAGACAACTGTGCTTCTTACCCTAAAGCTGCACTACATAACTTTTCAGGTCGGGGGTCCGCTACCGTGGAGATCTCTCGTTATCGCTTTGCCTGTAATATTCCACAATATGGTATTAAACTTATATAAGATGCATTTATGGGTGTTTTATTGCTCAAAAATAGCTTTAAAAACTTGCGTTCTGACTGTGACTGGGCTCTCCTCTACACAGATCTCACCTGTAAACTGGTCTGGTGGCATTTCTTGCTTGTTTCTATGGCGACTGAAAAGTTTAATGCCATATTTTGGGTATATATTAGAGATAAAGCAATAACATCAGCACGGAAGTAACTAAGTGGTAAACCCTCTACGAGAAAAAAAAGGTTAGGAGGGTTTGAATAGTGTCTGGAAGAGATCGCTAAATTACTCAAACATGGATGACATCTAAGACATTATAACGTGGCAGAAAGCTCCGAAATGCCCCCTACTCTGGTTAAAGAAGTAGTTTTTACTCAAAGTTTGCGAGAGAGCCCATAAAGAAACGGCGACCTAAAAGCCGAGTGAGGCGTCCTAATGGAGAAATGTGTTTAACAGACTCATTACGATGAACTGTTGCCTTTACTAATGACTCTTATGCAAATCACCACAGCCCCTTTTTATGCACTTTTCTCTGCGTCTTATTGAACTACAATTACTCCACATCTTTTTCTTCTCCCAACAACACTGCAAAAACCAAAACCAGAGGGTGTATAGCAACGTGTTCTCTCTGTGTGACTGTGGCAGAGTGGTTAGCTCAAGGGTGGGCAAACTTTTTGACTCGGGGGCAGTGTTGTGAAGTTTACTTTTAAAACGTATTCCCCTACAGATTACAGATTACATACCCCAAAATGTAGCTTGTAATGTAATCCATTAAATTCCTTAAAATGAGTAATGTAATCTGAATAATTTGGATTACTTGGTTTGCTGTAGAGAAGCAAAGACTAAGAAGACACATAATAAGATTTGTCTGCTAAAAGACAATAAAAAAGCCCAGACTTTACTTAACCAAATTAAAAATATTATTGATAGAAGAGGAGGAGCAGGAGACACAGTCCGTGCAGCGTGATTTAGTCGTGTTAAACGGAAGTGACCGCGGGACTCTATTTTCCGACGGACCGAGCAAGCGGCAAGTGAAGAAGAACTACAACAACGTGAAACCAATAATGATAAAACAATAAATTACATTTGCATTTGTGTTGCAGCGTTTGCATTAAAATAGAGTCCCGTGGTCATTTCCGTTGTGGCTTTTTTTTTTTGTTTGTTGTGGCTTTTTGTTGTGTTGACGCATTTGTATTTGTTGCGGCGTTTGCGTTTGTTGTGACTAGGGATGGGCATTCGATGAAATTTTCTTAATCGATCGTCGGAAGAATTAACGATTGATTATCGATTAATCATTAACGTTTTTATATTAAAATGATCATCATTATTATTACTAACTGCACTACTAATCTGCATAAATAAATTCAACTTTACGACATATAAACCGTAACGAAGCTAGAGCCACATCAGCCCGTTTGACATTATAATGTGTTTAATTCAGTTTTGCGCAACTCTCACAGAAACTAAACTTAAAACCACATGGCTAATTTGCATAAACTAAGCGAAGATAAAAAATGCAGCTCTTGTGTCGCTGATGCGGTTCAATTTCTGTCGGATTAAAAGACATGACTCAGGTGAATACAGGTTAGTGTGACCATATTTGCGTTTGTCAAAACCAGGACACCGTACGGGAGGTTGGAGGTGGGGACTCGTCATCGACATTGCGCGACTCTCACCTGACAAAACTTTTTCCCACTGGACACCGAAACATATGTGCTGCTTTATACACTGTGCACATGGACTCACACTTGTCCTGAATGCAACAGAAAGCCTGGAATTTCTTGTACAAATCATCGTTAAATACGCATTTGTGCTTGACTGACTGTTTGTGCTACATGTACGAACCCCTGTTTGGTCAGGCTACACACAGCAACCTACATTCTGTTTGTCGATTAAAATGAACGTAATCGATGAAATTCTTAATGATCAATTATCGATTAATCGATTAATCATGCCCATCCCTAGTTGTGACCCCTCTCGGCTTCCACACTTCTGCCTCACTCATGGTCCGAATACACCGGCTCCTGTCACTATAGTCCGAAAGAACACTTTCCCATAAAGCATTGCGGCCAACATAATACGCCGCACCTCAATGTATATATAGAACGCCATCTACTGGGAAACGCCGGAAATGCAGGAAAAATAAAACATTAACAAGGTTTATTATTATAATTTATTCAAGTTCTGCAGGCCGGATGAAAAGGTTTACCTGTCTCCTCCTCTTAAAATAAGGAGGTTGTAGGTTAAGGGTGAAGTATAGTTCTGCGTCAACTCTACGCTAGGCCTGTAATGATAATCAATAAATCAATTAACTGTATGATAACTTTTAGCGAGCTCAATAACTTTTTTGGCCGTGATAATTTCTATTTGCATGCTTTGTTTGTTTTCCTCTTCTCTCTCTACCAAAGAGAGTGAATGTCAAAAGGCTTCTATCGCTCTCTGGCTTCTCTCGTTTAATTAGTGTTAGAGTTGAATGAATGTGCCAGCATAGACTAGACGGATTATTTGTTCATCAGCACAGCGGATGTGTGCGCAGCCCGAGTGCAGAAAACATCGCTGTCAGTGCGGTTTAACGTGAAGCCACAACGCGAGCACCGCCGTCTGAACACCAAAACTGTTCATCGCCGTGTGACAAAACAAGTCACGACGCCGAGTCAACACCAGTGAGTGAGATACGTCTCAACGGCCACATGCGTCGAATGCAGCGAGCGAAACGCAAATGACAAGAAGAAATGTCTCCAACCCCTGCAGCCGACGTACACCCATATCTGAGCGAGAGAACTAGCCCCTGGGAGAGCCCGAAATCCACTGAAATCTCACAAGACACTGACAAGATACCAGACATGACATCCATCCATTTCTTCCGCTCATCTGGGGTCGGGTTCAGGGGGCAGCGGTCTGAGAAGGGCCTCCCAGACTTCCCTCTCCACACATACTTCCTCCAGCTCTTCCGGGGGGATCCCGAGACATTCCCAGGCCAGCCCAGAGACATAGTCCCTCCAGCGTGTCCTGGGTCTTCCCTAGGGCCTCCTTCTGGTGGGACATGCCCGGAACACCTCCCGAGGAAGGTGCCAAAGGAGGCATCCGAAACAGGTGCCCGAGCCTCAGCTGCTCCTCTCCACGTGGAGGAGCAGCTGAGGCTCTACTCCGAGCTCCTCCCATGTGACTGACCTCCTCACTCTATCTCTAAGGGAGCGCCCAGACACCCTGCGAAGGAAACTCATTTCGAGCGCTTGTATCTGCGATCTCGTCCTTTCAGTCATTACCCAGAGCTCATGACCATAGGTGAGGGTGGGAATGTAGATGTCCACGAGTGAGGGGAGGATGGAGCGTGAGATTGACAGTTGGATCGGTGCAGCGTTGGCAGTGATGCAGTCGTTGTATCGGACCGTTGTGGTGAGAGGAGCTGAGTCGAAAGGCGAAGCTCACGATTTACCGTCAGTCTATGTCCCTCCCCTCACCTATGGTCATGGGACGGAGGCTAACCCCTGATAGAGAAACAGGATCATGTGTCGCGGGTTAATAGGCGAGTTTCATTGTTGACAAAAGCGTGCGTTGCATGCTGGGAATTATTTTGGTCGGCGGCAAGAAACACTAATTCAACATGACGGACGGAGCGAGAAAGCACATAAAGGGTATTGATCCCGGTTATTTATCCACTTTAACAGCAGAGGACCCAAGACCATTTGACCAGAAATTGGTCATAAACATCGATGGACGACAAATCACCCTTTTCAACCCCGACAAAAGGTGGAACAAACCAAATTTCTGGTCAGAATCGCCAACTACCTGGACAAATATTCACTTTGGCGATATCCACAATGACTTGGTGGAAACTCCTGGGCCATTCACAGCAGAAAAGATGAAAACCTCCAAGAGTCTCGATGTGTTGTTGAACTTGTTGGAGTCCACGGTTTGTTAGGATCTTCTACGTTTGCTCTGCGAATGTTTGAAAGCCGTTTAATTCGCCGTTAGCGGTTCTTTTCACTTGGAATATGAAAAACACATTTTCTTTTTTCTTGCTGTATCAATATTTCGCGTATCGAGTATTTTTGGTGTATTTTACTAAATAATTTTGTTACAGCTACAGTTTTGTTGTTTGTTTAGCGGAAGAAAACTCATTCACACTGCAAAAAAGTGAGTTAAAATGAAAATTAAGAACATTTGACTTTATCTGAGTCGACTCTACCAATGGAATAAGTGTTTTTCTAAATTCAAGCGACATTAAATTTCATTTCTTATTTTAAGGGTTGCTGTTTTTCTTATTTTAAGTACAAAAAAATCTTATTCCACTGATGGATCATTTAACTTGTCAAGTGGAATTTACTCAAATTACGGTAAAATTTTCTTAATTCAAGTCATCTTAACTGTTTTGAGGATTCAAATTTTTTTGTTTCATATTCACTTTGAACAAGAAGTGGTTTAACAAAGACTTTTAGTATCACAGCCACGATTTAGCCACGATTTTATTGAACCGTATCGAATCGGTTTGAAATATATCGTATCGAACTGAAAGTTCACTGTATCGAAATATGTATGGTATCGTGGTCTAGGTATCGAGGTATGTATCGTATCAGCAACTTCTTAATGATGCCCAGCCCTATTCAGGTCTTTCTCCATGGAGATAGAGGAGTTTTATGTCATATGTGGAAGATTATAGCCAAAGGAACATTTCAGTAAAAACAAACAAGTAAAACTCTAGTTTGTGGAGATGCAAGCTGGGTGACAGTAAGGGACACATGTTTTTCTCTGTTTTTCTACACAAAAAAAAACAAACACCAAAATGACAACCAACATCCTTTTATTTTAGTCTATTTTGACCTTACCAACAAGTTTGTTTTGTGAGTTCTCAAACTCTTGAGAATCAATCCATCTTCAGGTTTGGCTGAAGTGTTTGTGTGTGAGAAATACTGACGGTTTTGTGTGTGAGAAACGTAGAAGGTGAGAGCTTTGAGCATTTGTGTACGGGGAAGTGTCTGTGCTTTTCTCTGCACTGAATGTAACCGAGTAAAAACAAAGTCACTGCCCACACCTCTGTCCCTGACCAACCATTGAAAACCACTGTATTAAAAGGTCCATCTCATGCAAAATAACTCTTTTCACATTGTATCTTCTGCACATAAACAAGCACAATTTGGGTTTTGGAACATCCATTACACAATAGTTATGAAATCTTACTGATTTCTTGGAGGCGTCACAGACCAGGAACTGTGAAAGTCTGACTCCTGCTCCTCCCCCCGCCCGTCCTGAGAAAGCACAGGCTCCGCCCTCCAAACGTGACGTAGGCTCTGAGTGAGCCGCCCTTCCTCCGCCATCTTAGGGAGGGAGGGGGAGACAGATGTGCACCCTGATAGAGGCAGGAATAAACTTTTATTCATCATGGAGATACAGCGCGTTCAGCCGCATGTGTTGGACCCGGACTTGAAATATATCGTATCAGACTGAAAGTGCACTGTGTCAAGATATGTATCGTATTGTGGCCTATGTATCGAGGTATGTATCGTATCGGCAACTTCTTAATGATACCCAGCCCTAGTCTAGTCTCTGCTCTAGTCCTAGTTGAGACCAGGTTCAGTGGCTGCTCCAGTCCTGGTTCAGTCCTGGTTCGGCACTAGTGTAGTCCCTGCTCAGTCACTGGTCCAGTCTCTGCTCCAGTCCTGGTTTAGTACCAGTCTAGTCCATATTCCATTACTGGTCCTTTCCCCAGTCCTGGTTGAGTCCTGATAGCAGTAGAAATAAACTTTTATTCATCACTGAGATACAGCGTGTCCAGCCGCATGTGTTGGACCCGGAATCGGACGAGGACTTTGAGGAGCACGAAGTTCAAGCACCGCGTCCACGTCAGCTGAACATTACTGATTGGTAAAGTTTTAATAAACACTAGTAGATAAACTTATTATATCATGTTCACTACAGTGTAGAACAATGAGCTTATACTGTCGCCTTTGTTTAGGTGTTCATGTGGGAATTGTCAGACGATGCGGGGTGGAGGTGGTGGAGGTGGTGGAGGCGGTGGAGCGGGGGAGAGGAGCGGGTGTGAAGCGCTTTCTGCTACGTCAAACGCATCATAGGTGTATCTGCCGCCTCATCGTTGTAGCAGCTCCCTCCCACGTGACAGAAATATGCTGCAATTTGTAAAAAAAAAACACCGAACCAATCAAAAAAAACACTTTGGCGACATATACAAAGCCCACACATCACTCTTAGAAGGTAGAAAGCTCTGAAAAGTTGATTTTGCAAGGTGCACTGCGTAATTTTTTTCATGGGGAGGGTGCTTGTATCCGTTTAGATTTACCAAGCAAAGCCATAACATCTGTCTAAAAACATGCGGCGTATCTTCCACCGGAAAAGTTCCACAGTGCACCTTTAAACCAGACTTCTGTGAAACTTTGCGAGTGCCTTCTGTTCTCCAAAGCGTTTATGGAGCTCTACACAAAATCCATGAGGGAGATACATCCACTATTGAACCAGTAACGCCTCGTGCTTAATCAGCAGCACAGTTAGGCTACGATCAATGATAAAGGTAAGAAAGAGAAAGAACAAACGAGGGAGGGAGAGAAATAAAAAGAGAGGGGGAAGAAGAGGGAGTGATTTAATGATATGAAAATGATCGCTTGACGTTCTCATGTTTAAATATATTTATTCACTTTTCATGATATAATACAGAAACAATAACACACTGGAAAAAACAATATCTGTAATCAGTGTTGGGGAGTAACAGATTACATGTACCAGAGTTATGTAATCAGAGTACAAATTATGAGTAACTGTATTCAGTTACAGTTACTGTTTCAGTGAGTGGTAATTGGATTACAGTTACTTTGTTGACATAAATGGATTACACAGAGGTATTTTCCTGTTTTTACATTTTGGGCTATATCCCTTTTTTTTTTTTTTTTTTTTTTTTTTTTTTTTTCGTAATTCCACTCATTTCCAGACACTAAACCAGGTCTAAAACCAGGTCTAAACCAGGACTAAACCAGGACTAAACCAGGACTAAACCAGGACTAAAACCAGGACTGACTGAACCAGGACTAAACCAGGACTAAATCAGGACTAAACCAGGACTAAACCAGGTCTAAACCAGAACTGACCCAGGTCTAAACCAGGTCTAAACCAGGTCTAAACCAGGACTAAACCAGAAATGAACCAGGACTGAACCAGGACTAAACCAGAAATGAACCAGGACTGAACCAGGACTAAACCAGGTCTAAACCAGAACTGACCCAGGACTGAACCAGGACTAAACCAGAACTAAAACAGGACTAAACCAGGTCTAAACCAGGACTAAACCAGGAATGAACCAGGTCTAAACCAGGTCTAAACCAGGTCTAAACCAGGTCTAAACCAGGACTAAATCAGGTCTAAACCAGGACTTAAACCAGGATTAAACTAGGTCTAAACCAGGACTGAACCAGGACTAAACCAGGTCTAAACCAAGACTGAACCAGGACTAAACCAGGACTAAACCAGGTCTAAACCAGGACTGAACCAGGACTAAACCAGGTCTAAACCAAGACTGAACCAGGACTAAACCAGGACTAAACCAGGTCTAAACCAGGTCTAAACCAGGACTGAACCAGGTCTAAACCAGGACTTAACCAGAACTAAACCAGGACTAAACCAGGACCAAACCAGAACTAATCTTGGATTAGAACTTAGAAAAACGAAAAACCCACCACTTCAATCCAGGTTAAAAACACGCTTTACTGACATTTATACCGAGTAAAATATTAAATTTTTTCCCTGTAACGCCAAACATTACCGCGTTACAGCAAAAGCAACACATTACAGTAATTCGTTACTTTTATAACGCATTACTCCCAACACTGCAAATCATGATAAAACTTTCTTAATTCAAGTCACCTTAAAGGTTGTATAGAGGATTTTCCAAGGAACAAGAAATCCAGCGACTGTTTGTCCTTTTTCAAATGTTGCGCATGCGTGAAACCACCCCCCCTCCCCTACAGCTCCTACGTAGAAACACCTCCTCCCTCCTCCTCCTTACGCCAGAAACAGGTTTGTTTACAGCCGCTGCACATGACTTGTAAACAACTAACTACAGTGTTGGTTAGGCAAGATGGAGAAGTGAGGAGCGGGGGGAGCGGGTGCGCGGACATTTCGTTCGCGGACGAGAAGTGAGGAGCGGGGGGAAGAGCGGATCGGGCAGCGGGGACAGGAGCAGGAAAGGGGTGCAGAGAAGGTTGCGCGGAGATTCCGTGCGAATGAACTAGCTACAACACGCAGCAGCAAGCGGACTCTTTCTTTGCCTTGAAAATTACGTTTTCAGACATAGGATATCGCTTTTGTGTCCTGAAAAACGTTTGTCTAACTCTTGGAAATAAAGTACGTTTTCATAATAAGCAGAAGTTTCCTGTCCAGGAGTAATTTGTGGACCAGTGCGTCAGTCTTTAGACCCTGCGTCTGCTTCAGTCGCGCCATCGCTGGAATGAATCTATAAGAATCACCTTAGTTTGGCTTCGCTGCTTTTCCCCTTGTCTTCTTCTTTCAGCGACCTCAAAAACGGACTTTCTTTTGGGGCGAACTGCTCCTGGATTCTTGTCGTCATTGCAACAAACTTTGTGCGAACTGTGAGGAAGATATAGGTCAAAAAAAGCCGCTAAGAACTGTTGCGTTGGTGGAGTAAACAGCGTCTGTGCGTCTTGCGTCTGTGGACTGTGTGACAGTCGTACGTAAACCACGTACCGGCGGCGCAGGCAAGTCAGTTACGCTAGAAACGTAGGGAGTTTGATTGACAGCCTGTCAGCTCACAGATAACGAGGCAGTGTCGTTATCTATTGGCAAATGTTTAGCCCCACCACGTCCAGAGTTGATGAATTTTTATTCTCTTTTTTTTGGTCATCATAATTCCAAGACTACTGCATCTCTATAATCTATCATTGACAATTTGAAACAAAAAAAAATCCTCCATACAACCTTTAACTTGACTAGCTTTTTTTTTTTTTTTGCAGTGCACACACACAAATAATAATAGAGAAAAAATTACAACTTTTTTGACATTCTTTTTTCTTTTTTGTTTAATTTTCGTCGCGACACGTTGCCAGATAAGTTTTAGTCCACGGAGAGAAGAAGCGGGTGGCGGACCGTACACCAGAAAAGTTCCGCAGTGCATCTTTAAAGGTAATGCGAGGTAATGTGAGTGTGTGATAAAAATCTAAATGGTTTCTTGAGAAAAACAGAGGCGTAGATGATTCTGTCGCCTTTAATCTGAGCATCAGCAGAATCTGTAAAGAGCAACTGAGTTTGACAGGCTTCAGTCTCTGCCCTGACACGCAGACGTCCTGGGACTGACGACCAGAGAAGAAGAGGAGGAGAGGAGAGAGGGAGAAGAAGAGAGAAGAAGAGGAGAGGAGAGGAGAGGAGAGGGAGACAGAGACGGTGAGAGGAAAGAGGGAGGAAGAGAGATAAGTTAGGAACAGAGTTAGGATTTAGGAACAGAGAGGGAGAGAAAAGAGAAAGGAGACGGGGAGAGAGGGAGAAAGATGGAGAGGGAGGGGAGAAGAGAGAGAGGAGACGGAGACAGAGAAAGAGAGAGAGGGAGGGGAGAAAAAAGAGAGAGGAGAAGAGGTGAGGATGGGTAAGGAGGGGTAGGAACAGAGAGAGAGATGGAAAGGAAATAGCAGAGAGGAAAAGAAAAGAGAGGGAGGGGAGAAGAGACAGAGAGAGAGAAGAAGAGGAGCGCAAGAGGAGAGGGAGAGGAGAAGGAGACAGAGATGGAGAGAGGAAAGAGGGAGGGAGAGAGATAAGAAAAGAGTAGAGGAGAAAAGGTGAGAATGGGGAAAGGGGGGAGTTAGGAACAGAGAGGGAGAGAAAGGAGACGGGAAGAGAGGGAGGGGAGAAGAGAGAGAGGAGAGGGAGACAGAGAGAGAGAGGGAGGGGAGAAGAAAGAGAGAGGAGAAGAGGTGAAGATGGGTAAGGAGGGGTAGGAACAGAGAGAGAGATGGAAAGGAAATAGCAGAGAGGAAAAGAAAAGAGAGGGAGGAGAAGAGACAGAGAGAGAGAAGAAGAGAGGAAGAGAGAGGGGAGAGAAGAAGAGGAGGCAAGAGGAGAGGAAGAGAGAGAAGAAGAGAGCGAGAGGAGAGGGAGAGGAGAAAGACAGAGATGGAGAGAGGAAAGAGGGAGGGAGAGAGATAAGAAAAGAGTAGAGGAGAAAAGGGTGAGAATGGGGAAAGGGGGGAGTTAGGAACAGAGAGGGAGAAGGAAATAGAGAGGGAGAGAAAAGAGAGGAGAAGAGGAGATGGGAAGAGAGGGAGAGAGAGAGGGAGAGGAGAAGAGGTGAGGATGGGGAAGGAGGGATTAGGAACAGAGAGAGGGAAAGGTAATAGGAGAGAGGAAGAGAAAAGAGAGAGAGAGGAGATGAAGACAGAGAGAGAGGAGAGAGGGAGAGAGAAGAAAAGAGAGAGGGAGAGGAGAGGAGAAGAGGTGAGGATGAGGTAGGAGGGTTAGGAACAGAGAGAGAGAAAGGAAATAGGAGAGAGAGAAAAGAGAGACGGAGGGGAGAAGAGAGAGAGAAGAGAGAGGAGAAGAGGAGAGGGGGAAGAGAGGGCGAACAGAGAGAAAGAGAGAGAGGGAGGGGCGAAGAGAGAGGAAAGTGAGAGGGGGAGGGGGAAGAGAAAACAGGAGAAGAGGAGAGAGAGGAGAGGAGAGGGAGACAGAGAGAGAGGGAGGGGAGAAGAGAGAGAAAAAAGAGAGGAGAGGGGGAAGGGAGAAGAGGGAGAAACGAGAGAGAGGAGGAGATGAGAGAGAGAGGGGGAGAGAAAAAAGAGAGCAAAGAAGAGGAGAGAGAGGAGAGGAGAAGAGGTGAGGATGAGGAAGGGGGGGGGTTACGAACCGAGAGAGGGAAAGGAAAGAGAGATGGAGGGGAGAAGAGAGAAACAGACAGAGAGAGAGAGAGAGAAGAAAAGAAAGCGGGAGAAGAGAAGAGGTGAGGACAGGCAAGGGGGGAGGTTAGGAACACATAGAGGGGAAGGAAATAGGAAAGAAAAGAGAGGACAGAGGGAAAGAGAAGAAAAGAGAGAGGGAGAGGCGAAGAAGTGAGGAACACAGTGAAGGAAAGGAAACAGGAGAGAGAGGAGAGACAGTAGGTTGTGTAGAGGGAAAGGAAAGAGGAGAAAGAAAGGAGAGGAAACGAGGAGAGAGCGAGGAGTGGAAGGGAGAGAGAGGCTGATAAAGGACAAAGGGGAGGACGGAGATCTCGGGAAAGACGAGAGTGAAGGCTGAGAACGAAGGAGAGAAGAGGAGGAGGAGAGAGAGAGAGTTCCAGAGGTTTCTGACTGAGGCTCTCGAGTCGAACCCTGTCAAATCCAAGAGCTCTTCTGCACTCACTCTTCTCCAGGAAAACAGGAAACGCTGCTGATGTTTTTATTCTTTCACCCGCGTCATGAATCTGCAAAACACCAGTGAAAACAGTACTGCTCCAATCTTCTATTAAAGCCTCAGTATGTCATTTTTTGCCAAATAATCATTAATTTTCCCCATTATGGATGTGTTTATTCTAGTCCCCGACTCATTTGGATTTTTTTGTGGCTGATATGATACAGATAAAACAGGTGTTGGAGCTGCCGATAGAGAATATAAAAGCCGATATGTTTGTTGTTGTTAAAAATTCACTGTAAATCTTCAGTTGATTATAAAAGTTAGGTTTGGCTCTAGTGGATTTTAAATTGGGTTTGTTTAGGTTACGTTTATTGTTATTCGGCCTCTTTACTGTCAGATTTAAAGACACTAGGTCAGGACTAATGGTATTTTTGCATCAGATTCTAGCCTGTAAACAAAGTAACCTGTCGCTATTAACTTTTAGGGCCTGTCCACATGATTTTTTGGTCAAAGCGGTGAAGTTTTAATTCGTTTTGGCCTTTCTGTCCTCACGGAGACAGCGTTTCGGGTGAAAACGGTGTATTCTGTAATTGGTGTAATCTGAGAACGCCGGCGTCGCGTTGTCGTGTGGACAAACAAACCACAGCTGTCCCAAAACGATGACGTCTCGACCCTCCGATGCAGAGAAGGCTAAGCCCTCGAACTGGCCTCCACAGACCGCAAGAGCGTTGCCGAAATGTGACAGGTGTAGCCTACGGAGCCGCTCCTGTCGCCCAGCAACCAAGACACGCTGTTAGCACTAATGTTAACAACACGCACCGCAGAATACGTGCACGGATCAATAACAAAGATTACACACGAGTAATTAAACAGTTAGATTTTGAGACCAAGTTATTCTAATAATTCTCATCCAAATCTTATGACTAAAAACGAAAACTTATGTTTAACTTTTGCAAAACAAAACGTCTATATTTCTGGGACACGTCTAAAATTGGCTGAATTACCTTAAAGTTGAAAAACTGTAATGAGATCTGCATTATTAAATATTATTATCATTGTTAACAGCGCCACATACAGGTGTGGCACATGTATTACATCGTTTTCACTCAGTGCTCCATTATCATCTGAACGTGAATCTTTATTGATCGGACACGTGTGTGGACAGATCACAAGTCTTTACAAATAAGTTCTGAGCTGACTTTTATTCCACACATTAAGAACATTACAAAAATTGGTTTCTATCACTTAAAAAACATAGCCAGAGTCCGCCCCATTCTGTCTCTGGCCAACACCGAGACGCTGATGCTTTTATCACCAGTCGAATAGACGACTGTAATGCCCTGCTCTCTGCTCTTCCCAAAAAGAGTATTTCAGGTTTACAATTACTACAAAATTCAGCAGCGCGTGTCCTGACGAGGACCAGAGGGCGGGACCACATTACACCGGTTTTAAAATCACTGCATTGGCTCCTGTGTGTTTTCAGGATCGATTTTAAAGTTCTTTTACTGGTTTTTAAATGTCTTAATGGTCTTGGGCCTTCTTATCTTTCAGAACTCCTTTTACCTTACGAACCCTCGCGGACCCTGCGCTCCTCCGGCAGCAGCTCCTGCTCATTCCCAAAGTCAGGACACACACTCACGGAGAGGAGGCGTCTTTTCAGCACTGTGGCCCTCGTCTATGGAACTGCAGCCGGAGGAGCTCAGGGCCAAAGAGAACGTTCATGTTTTTAAGAGCAGGCTCAAGACCCACCTTTTTAGCTTAGCTTTTGAATGAAATATCATATTTTTTACTTGTTTCTACTATACACATTTTAATTTATATTTATTTATTTTAGACTTATTTTTAGGATATGCAGTGTTTCCTCTGTAGGAGCCTCTGCATCAGGAGCAGAGGTCGGCTGTAGCTGCTGGGTCTGTTCCGTGGGCTCCTGGTGGATAGTTGGTGCTTTGGGCTTCATCTCTCCCCTGGCTCCTGTGGTGGTTCCTGGTGGTGGTGGACGTCTCTCTGCTCCTGGTGTAGACGGCTCCTCTGATGATGCTTTCTCAACTGGTTCCTCTGTATTCAGCCTCACATTTTACTATCTGTCGTTTTATGTATTTTAGGAGGTTAATGTGTGTGTGTCAATCCTGACTCAAAACAATCGTTCGTAAATATAATATAATCCATAATGTTGACAGCAGCTGGGTGTGTAAACAAACACATGTGAGTGACATGAGTCTGGGGATGTGTTCAGGGGCAGTACGTCATCACAAACACAGACAAATTACCCTGCAGATAAATACTGATGCGGCGCCACAGATTAGGACATTTATCTGTCTGTAAATTGGATTAAATGGACATAAAACAGAGAGTCTAAGCTTTATAACAACATATAACATGCTCATGTGGACTATCGGTCCAGATCGGCAAGATTTAGACCGATATGTCTCCAACTGCCCATATCCACTGATGATATTGGCCAACCGATATATCGATCGGGCCCGTGTTTATTGCACTAAAAACCCTGCCAGACCCGACAGTCCCTTCTACATTTAGTTAACGTTTGTTTCTTTTACAGTAAATACATACATGTCGCGGAATCAGCCGTTAGTTGACAAAATTGTATAGTGTATAATTTATTCTATAATCCAAAAAATATGAAAGGTGCTTCTTCGGTTTCGTGTATTTTTTATTAACGTGTAAACAGATATAGATACGTCCTTTATACAACAAATGTACACACAGCTTTTTCATTTTTATGCAGAGAAAATATAACATGAAAAAAAAACACTTAAACCTTGAGTAAATACGAAAGAATACAAGTATATGAAAGATCTTCCTTGAGCTTTCTCCCATATGTACAGAAACTGGACTTCATTCATTCTTTGGAGCTTGTATGTGGTCAGTTCAGGGACTCTCTGATTGGAAAAGAATATATTAAATCCAAACTGTGTGATTAGGAACTCGTCCTCATCGTCTTTGTTCGTTTTATCCCGTTAAAAATTGAAAATACACTCCTGCTCTGTTACTTTTCCGCTGACCCGTCCACATTTCTCGTCATATTTGCACATCTCAAACCTCACGGAAACACGTCTTCAGTGGCCCCTGCGAATTCAAGTACTACATGACATAACGCATGACTGCCCCGGTGGGTTTAGGAGTTTAATTCCACTTTAAAGATTCAGTTTTTTGTCCATAATTGTGAATATTTGTGAAATTATAGTGTTTCTTTTGCAAAAATCTTAATATATAATAAAGAGGTGCACTGTGTAACTTTTCTGGACTTTGTCTCCGTGGAGATGTTAACTCTTTGGTTTAAATTGTCCGCAGTGTGGCATTAAACAACTACAAATGTATTTTATTGCTCAAAAATATCTTAAAAACACGTCCTTTCTTACTATGAGTGGGCTCGCCTTTCCATAAATCTAACCTGTAATTTGTCTTGTATGTTTCCATGGAGATTTTTAAGTTTATGGTCACACTGTGGAACATTCTAGGTACATCTCCACGGAGACGAGCACTACATTTTATTGTCACATCCTCAGTGTAAGTGTAGAATAAATATTTAATCTAAAATATCATGATTAAAGTTACGTTATGTAGTTACTGTATGTTTTTTCTTTGTCTGAAATGTTCCGCAGTGTGACATTAAACCTTTCTATCTTCATAGCGACCAAACCAGACCAAGTTACAGGTAAGATCTGTGGAGAGGCGACCCATCTCACAGTCAGAATGTTTGTTTTTCTAGGTATTTTTGGGCTATAAAACCACCTGTAATTGAATAAATGTAAAGTAGAGCTGTTTAATGTCACACTGTGGAACATTCCAGGCAGAGCAATGGCGTATCCACAGAAACAAGCAGGTGTCGCTCCCCTAACCAGAGTTCTGCACCGGGTCGGGTTTTAACTTTCTTGAATTTTACGGGCAGGTCAGGCGAATCAAATGAACGACAAACGGGAGAAAAATACTTGACGTGTGTCCAGGACGTCCGTTGCCCTGGAAACAAGTGACATTTCCCGGTCTTTTCCCGGAACAAAGGACCAGACTGAGAGAGACTTCAGTGTTTTTATTACGTAAAACCATCAGAGGAGGAGATCTGCTCGACGACTGCGCTCCTGATTTAGACCTGGTTACGTCCTGGGTAAGACCTGGTTTAGAACTGTTTTAGATCTGGTTTTAGTCCTGATTGTCCTGGTTAAGTTCTGGTTAAGTCCTGGTTTAGTTCTGGTTTAGATCTGCTTTAGTCCTGGTTAATCCTGGTTTAGTCCTGGTTAATCCTGGTTTAGGCCTGGTTCAGGTTTGGTTTAGGCCTGGTGTAGTCCTGATCCAGTCCTGGTTTAGTCCTGGTGTAGTCCTGGTGTAAACCTGGTGTAAACCTGGCTCAGTCCTGGTTTAGTCCTGGTTTAGTCCTGGTTCAGGTTTGGTTTAGACCTGGTGTGTAGTCCTGATTCAGTCCTGGTGTAGTCCTGGTGTAGTCCTGGCTCAGTCCTGGTCCAGTCCTGGTCCAGTCCTGGTTTAGGCCTGGTGTAGTCCTGGTCCAGTCCTGGTTTAGTCCTGGTGTAGTCCTGGTTTAGTCCTGGTGTAGTCCTGGTGTAAACCTGGTGTAAACCTGGCTCAGTCCTGGTTTAGTCCTGGTTTAGTCCTGGTTTAGTCCTGGTTTAGTCCTGGTTCAGGTTTGGTTTAGACTTGGTGTAGTCCTGATTCAGTCCTGGTGTAGTCCTGGTGTAGTCCTGGTGTAGTCCTGGTGTAGTCCTGGTCCAGTCCTGGTCCAGTCCTGGTCCAGTCCTGGTCCAGTCCTGGCTCAGTCCTGGTCCAGTCCTGGTCCAGTCCTGGTGTAGTCCTGGTTCAATCCTGGTCCAGTCCTAGTCCTAGTAGTCCTGGTCTAGTCCTGCTTGAGTCCTGGTGTAGTCCTGGTTAAGCCCTGGTTCAATCCTGGTTCAGTCCTGGTTCCATCCTGGTTAAATCCTGTTGTAGTCCTGGTTCAGTCCTGGTTTAGTCCTGGTGATCGGCTCTACGGTTGCGGCATGTATATATTTATAATCCACTAATGAGACGGAGTAGGTTCAGTCCTGGTTCAGTCCTGGTTCAGTCCTGGTTTAGTCCTGGCGGTCGGCTCTGCGGTTTGCAGCATGTATATATTTATAATCCACTAATGAGACGGAGTAGGTTCAGTCCTGGTTCAGTCCTGGTTTAGTCCTGATTTAGTCCTGGACTAATGATCTGACCCCGATTTATCACGGTCGAGTAACGTGTGGAATATTAACGGGTCCGGACGAGCGCGGATTTAACTTCGACATAATCCCGAGTTTACGGGCGAGTGGGAGTCTCCAAAAAAAACCGAACCCGTGCCGGACTCTGACCCCGACCGAAAGTTCCAGAGTGCATCTTTAAACCCCGAGTCGGTGTAGTTGTGATTATGTAGACGGTGAAGAGCGGTGAGTTAAAGTGGGGCAGAGTTGTATTGTAAAGAGCACATTAAATATTTATCCGTCTGTCCTGATTCAGAAACAGCTGAAGCCCAAACACGAGCGCTCGTTAAAGACCCGCTCCACTTTGTTTCCTCTTATCTCACGCAACAATTAAAGTTTTCTTGTAAAACAGTAAATAGACTAAAGTACGTCCCAAGTTTATCGTTTTTGTTGTGGATTCGGAGGAAGGCGGGAGTAAAAAACAGTCTACGGTCTTGTTTTAAAACACTATATATGCTGAAAACGGTGTATTTCCTTTGCTCTCTGCGCTAAGTCACTCCCCCTTCAGAGCGCTGTCACAACACAATCAGCGTGCGTCCCGCTAATGAAACTACAGCACACTACAGTTTTGTATCGTGTTTTTGTGTATTTACGGAGAATTATCGAGTGGGAGTGTGGGTGATGTACCGGTAGGTTTGTGGGCAAATAGGGCCCGGGGGAGATCGCTAGATTACTCAAACATGCATAGATGACATGTAAAACAGGGATTTTCAGAATTGGGTGAATATGAGCTTCCCTTTCCCGTGTGGCAAGGTTTAGTTAAATTATTAGTTTAGTCCTTGTTTAATTCTGATTTAGTCCTGGTTTAGACTTTGTCTAGACCTGGTTTAGACCTGGTTTTAATCCTGATTTTAGTCCTAGTTTAGACTTGGTCTAGACCTGGTTTAGAACTAGTTTAGACCTGGGGTTAGTCCTGATTTTAGTCCTGATTTTAGTCCTGGTTTAGTCGTGATTTAGAACTGGTTCAGACCTAGTTCAGACCTGGTTTTAATCCTGGTTTTAGTTCTGGTTTAGACCTGGTTTAGTCCTAGTTTTAGTCCTGATTTTAGTCCTGATTTTAGTCCTGATTTTAGTCCTGGTTTAGTCGTGATTTAGAACTGGTTCAGACCTAGTTCAGACCTGGTTTTAATCCTGGTTTTAGTTCTGGTTTAGACCTGGTTTAGACCTGGTTTAGTCCTAGTTTTAGTCCTGATTTTAGTCCTGATTTTTAGTCCTAGTGTTAGTCCTGATTTTAGTCCTAGTCCTGATTTTAGTCAGTTTAGTCCTAGTGTTAGTCCTGATTTTAGTCCTAGTTTTAGTCCTGATTTTAGTCCTAGTTTTAGTCCTGATTTTAGTCCTGTTTTATTGTTTAGAGTTTAGTCCTGGTTTTAGTTTTAGTAGTCCTGGTTTTTTGGTTTAGACCTGATTTAGACCTGGTTTTAGTCCTGGTTTTAGTCCAGATTTAGTCCTGGTTTATGCCCACGTAGACCGTTGGGTGACCGCGGGCGAAAGAACTGGCGTAGAGCTCCGCGCCCAACTTTTAAGTCCAAGATTAGTTCTGGTGCAGTCCTGGTTTAGTCCTGATTTAGTCCTGACCTGCCCGAGTGTAATTACTACCCTCCATTAAAATTCCAGAACGTTAAAACCCGCCCGTTTCAACAACTCTTCGCCCGGTCGACCGATGTGCACCTCTGAAATTGTTCCTCTCATTTCTGATACTTCTCTTTCCCGCTTCATTTTGTAAACACGAACGCAACGAACGCAATCCTAACTTTCGCAGACGCATAAATCCAAAACAAAAGCTCGTTGCGTCGACGTGGAACTATAATACACGCATCAAGAATCTCGGACTTCTGGTCATCGCGCAATTCATACTGGGAAGGATTTTCTGAAAAAGTGATCATCAAACCTCCATGTTTGTTTTCCCAGTGGGATGTGTCTATTGACAAAGTCGATCTTTTCAAGTCTTTTGAACCATATCACTTTTTTTCTGGTTCTGATATTGTCATATTTTAGTTTTGGGATTCAGACATTGTTAATTATGTGGTTGTTGGATCCAAACAGCGGAAAATGGCTCGAGAAATGTGTTTGCGAACTCCATAAATGCAAAAGGGAATCAGATGTGTGTGATTCAAACCTCTGTTCAAACTGTTTCCCTTCCCAACGCAATTGAAAAATAGTGAAAGGTGAAGGTGATGGACAGGATTGATCCACAGGAAGGACGAAAAAGGAAACTTTTGTCTGACTAAATCATCCTGAGTTTACAGAGAACATTTTATATGTGGAGCGACAACAAAGCAAAATCCCGATCCCTCACTCAACCTCGGTTACGAATTTTTAAAAAGTCAACACCAAAGCGAAAGGCACCCAACTGTTCACCAAGAAACACCTTCCACTGCAAAGAGACCAAGACGTGATGTTGCTGTAAAACCACAAGAACAAGAAAGTGCAGCTCAGTCTGTTTGTCTTCTGCTCCTCTACATTAACAAACGGGATCCTGCTTTGTTGTCGCTCCACATACAAAATGTTCACTGTAAACTCGGGATGATTTAGTCAGTCAAAGGTTTCCTTTTTGGTTCTTCCTGTGGATCAATCCTGCCCATCACCTTCACCTTTCACTATTTTTCAATTCCGTTGGGAAGAGAAACAGTTTGAACAGAGGTTTACAGTCACACACATCTGATTCACTTTTGCATTTATGAAGTTCGCAAACAAATTTCTCGAGCCGTTTTCCACTGTTTGGATCCAACAACCACATAATTAACGATGTCCGAATCCCAAAACTAAAATATGACAATATCAGAACCAGAAACAAAAGCGATATGGATTCAAAAGACTTGAAAAGATCAACTTTGTCAATAGACGCATCCCACTGGGAAAACAAACATGGAGGTTTGATGCTCACTTTTTTGGAAAATCCTTCCCAGTATGAATTACGCGATGACCGGAAGTCCGAGATTCTTGACGCGTGTATTCGGCGTTTAAAGATCCCAAGAGTCACTTTTTGCGCGATATATGGTAAAGACCTTCACTTGTAAAACTCTTTAAACCCTCTGCCGCTCTTAACCGTTCCTTAAAGCTTTGATTAGTTTGTCCTTTAAATCATATTTTGCACTGAGACGGCCACCTTGAAGCCCCATTCAAAAGAACACTACACTAATCACAACGTTTATGATGAGATGAATAAGACGAGCGCAGGGCCACTGTCTCCCACAAACGTCTTTAATGCAGCTTCAAGGTCTGGGTCAACGCTCCTTTTTATCTCGTTATTTAAATAAACGTCTTATACGACACAGAACCGACTCGTGTGAGGTTTAAGACGCGTTATAATGTTGTTTTTCTCCTCAAAAACAGACCTGGAGTTTTGTTTTGTTGCTCTGTTCCACCTTGTGATGTCATGAAAAGGTAGTTCAGTGTAATTGAAAAAATTGAAAAAAATAAATAAAAAATACAATGGCACGGTTTTATTTTAGTCCGTTTTGGATAAAAGTAGAATTTGGCTTAAATTCAAATTTAATTCCTCCTCACTTCGGGAATTTTGGTTCATTATTTTTGCATTAGATTCACATAAAAGTCTCCCTCCTCTCCTCTCTTTCTCTCTCTCCTGCTCTCTTCTTTCTCTTACTTCTCTTCTGTCTCCCTCCCTTCCTCCTCTCACTCCCCCTTTCTTCACCCTCTCTCCCTTCCCTCCATCCTTCCTTTCCCTCTCTCTCCCTCCTCTCTTTCCCTCCCTCCTCTTGTCCCTTCTCTCCTCTCCACTCCCTCCTCTCTTCACCCTCTCCCAGCTCTCTCCTCCTCTCCTTTCCTCTCTCCCTCTCTTTCTCCTCCCTCTCCTTTCTCTCCCTCCCTCCCTCCCTCCCTCCCTCCTTCCTTCTCTCTGTTCTCTTCTCTCCTCTCTACCTCCCTCTCCTTCCTCTGGCCCCTTCTCTACTCTATCTTTCACTCCTTCTCTCCTTCCTCTCCTCTCTCTCTCTCTTTCCCTCTCCCTCCCTCCTTCCTCTCCTCTCCCCCTCTCTTCCCCTCCCTCTCTCTGTCCTCTTCTCCTCCTCTCTCCTCCTACCTCCTCTCCTCACTCTCTTCTCCTCTCTCTTCTCTCCTCTCCTTTCCTCCTCTCTCCTCCCTCCTCAACCTCCCTCTGTACCTCCCCCTCTCTCTCTCTACCTCCCTCTTCTTCTCTCTCTCCCTCCTTCCTCTGGGCCCTTCTCTACTCTCTATCTTTCACTCCCTCTCTCCTTCCTCTTCTCTCTCTCTTTCCCTCTCTCCTCCTCTTTCTCTCCTCTGTTCCTCTTCTCTCCTCTCTTCTCCCTCCTCTCTTCTCCTCTCTCTCCATCCTCCTGTCCTCCTCCACTCCCTCCCTCCCTCCCTCCCTCTGTCTTCTCCTCCTCTCTCTGCCTGTCTCCTTCCTTCCCTCCCTCCCTCCTCTCTCCTCCTGTCCTTTCTCTCCCTCTCTTCCACTCCCTTTCTCCTCCCTTTCCTCTCTTTATCCTCCTCTTTCCTCGTCTCTACTCTCCTCTCACCTCCTCTCACTTTACTCTCTCACCTATCTCCTCTCTCCTGTCCTCTCTCTTCCTTTCCTTCCTCTTCTCTCCTCTCCCTCTCCCTTCCTCCTTTCCTCTCCTCCTCTCTTTCTCCTCCCTCTCCTCCCTCTCCCTCCTCTCTCTCTCTCCCTCTCTCCCTCCCTCCCTCTCTCCTTCCTTCTCTCTGTTCTCTTCTCTTCTCTCGCCCCCCTCTCTCCTCTCTACCTCCCTCTCCTTCCTCTGGCCCCTTCTCTACTCTCTATCTTTCACTCCTTCTCTCCTTCCTCTCCTCTCTCTCTCTTTCCCTCTCCCTCCTTTCCTCTCCTCTCCCCCTCTCTTTCCCTCCCTCTCTCTGTCCTCTTCTCCTCCTCTCTCCTCCTACCTCCCTCTCCTCACTCTCTTCTCCCCTCTCTTCTCTCCTCTCCTTTCCTCCTCTCTCCTCCCTCTGTACCTCCCCCTCTCTCTCTCTACCTCCCTCTCCTTCTCTCTCTCCCTCCTTCCTCTGGGCCCTTCTCTACTCTCTATCTTTCACTCCCCTCTCTTCCTTCCTCTCCTCTCTCTCTTTCCCTCTCTCCTCTCTTCTCCCTCCTCTCTTCTCCTCTCTCTCCATCCTCCTGTCCTCCTCCACTCCCTCCCTCCCTCCCTCTGTCTTCTCCTCCTCTCTCTGCCTGTCTCCTTCCTTCCCTCCCTCCCTCCTCTCTCCTCCTCTGTCCTTTCTCTCCCTCTCTTCCACTCCCTTTCTCCTCCCTTTCCTCTCTTTATCCTCCTCTTTCCTCGTCTCTCCTCTCACCTCCTCTCACTTTACTCTCTCTCCTATCTCCTCTCTCCTGTCCTCTCTCTTCCTTTCCTTCCTCTTCTCTCCTCTCCTCTCCCCCTCTCTTTCTCCTCCCTCTCTCCCTCCCTCCCTCCCTCTCTCCTTCCTTCTCTCTGTTCTCTTCTCTTCTCTCGCCCCCCTCTCTCCTCTCTACCTCCCTCTCCTTCCTCTGGCCCCTTCTCTACTCTCTATCTTTCACTCCTTCTCTCCTTCCTCTCTCTCTCTCTTTCCCTCTCCCTCCCTCCTTTCCTCTCCTCTCCCCCTCTCTTTCCCTCCCTCTCTCTGTCCTCTTCTCCTCCTCTCTCCTCCTACCTCCTCTCCTCACTCTCTTCTCCTCTCTCTTCTCTCCTCTCCTTTCCTCCTCTCTCCTCCCTCCTCAACCTCCCTCTGTACCTCCCCCTCTCTCTCTCTCCCTCCCTCTCCTTCTCTCTCTTTCCCTCTCTCCTTCTCTTTCCTCCTCCCCTCCTCTCTCCTCCTCTTTCTCTCCTCTGTTCCTCTTCTCTCCTCTCTTCTCCCTCCTCTCTTCTCCTCTCTCTCCATCCTCCTGTCCTCCTCCACTCCCTCCCTCCCTCCCTCCCTCCCTCTGTCTTCTCCTCCTCTCTCTGCCTGTCTCCTTCCTTCCCTCCCTCCCTCCTCTCTCCTCCTGTCCTTTCTCTCCCTCTCTTCCACTCCCTTTCTCCTCCCTTTCCTCTCTTTATCCTCCTCTTTCCTCGTCTCTCCTCTCACCTCCTCTCACTTTACTCTCTCTCCTATCTCCTCTCTCCTGTCCTCTCTCTTCCTTTCCTTCCTCTTCTCTCCTCTCCCTCTCCCTTCCTCCTTTCCTCTCCTCCTCTCTTTCTCTCCCTCTCTCCCTCCCTCCCTCCCTCTCTCCTTCCTTCTCTCTGTTCTCTTCTCTTCTCTCGCCCCCCTCTCTCCTCTCTACCTCCCTCTCCTTCCTCTGGCCCCTTCTCTACTCTCTATCTTTCACTCCTTCTCTCCTTCCTCTCCTCTCTCTCTCTTTCCCTCTCCCTCCCTCCCTCCTTTCCTCTCCTCTCCCCCTCTCTTCCCCTCCCTCTCTCTGTCCTCTTCTCCTCCTCTCTCCTCCTACCTCCTCTCCTCACTCTCTTCTCCTCTCTCTTCTCTCCTCTCCTTTCCTCCTCTCTCCTCCCTCCTCAACCTCCCTCTGTACCTCCCCCTCTCTCTCTCTCCCTCCCTCTCCTTCTCTCTCTCCCTCCTTCCTCTGGGCCCTTCTCTACTCTCTATCTTTCACTCCCTCTCTCCTTCCTCTCCTCTCTCTCTTTCCCTCTCTCCTTCTCTTTCCTCTCCTCTCCTCTCCTCCTCTTTCTCTCCTCTGTTCCTCTTCTCTCCTCTCTTCTCCTCTCTCCATCCTCCTGTCCTCCTCCACTCCCTCCCTCCCTCCTCTCTCCTCCTCCTCCTCTTCTCCTCTCCTCCTCCTCCTCTCTCTCCACTCCCTTTCCTCTCTCTATCCTCCCTCTCCCTCGTCTCCTCCTCTTTCCTCCTCTCTCTTCCTCTCCTCTCCCTCCTCTTTCCTCTTCTCTCCTCTCCTTACCTCCTCTCTCCTGTCCTCTCTCTTCCTTTCCTTCCTCTTCTCTCCTCTCCCTCTCCCTTCCTCCTTTCCTCTCCTCCTCTCCTCCCTCTCTCGTTGTTTCTGGTGGTTTTATTCGTCGTCGTGGTGACAGATCTGTGGTGAAACTCTCGTCTGTTTGGTTGAACTGTACAAGGTGAAGACGTTTCTATTATGAGCCTCGTTTTTGAAACTGTTTCTGTTTCAGATCTCGAGGTCTTGGACGTTTCATTTACTCGTCGTTACGGGAAAACGGGATTATTCTCTCTCTAAACAGCGCCACCTACACTCCGGCCTTGACACGACACGACGCTCTTCACTTGAGCTAAATAAAAACTGACAGAGAAATGATCGATTTAAAAAGAAAGAAAGTTAAAAAACTGAAACAGATTAATGTCGGCATTTACAGAAACAAGAATAACCAGGACTAAACCAGGACTAAACCAGGACTAAACCAGGACTAAACCTAAACCAGGACTAAACCAGGACTAAACCAGGACTAAACCAGGACTGACCAGGACCCAGGACTAAACCAGGACTAAACCAGGACTGAACCAGGACTAACCAGGACTAAACCAGGTCTAAACCAGGACTAAACCTGGACTAAACCAGGACTAAACCAGGACTAAACCAGGACTAAACCAGGACTAAACCAGGACTGGACCAGGACTGAAACCAGGACTGAACCAGGACTAAAACCAGGACTGAACCAGGACTGAACCAGGACTAACCAGGACTAAACCAGGACTAGGACTAAACCAGGACTGAACCAGGACTGGACCAGGACTAAACCAGGACTGAACCAGGACTAAACCAGGTCTAAACCAGGTCTAAACCAGGACTAAACCAAGGACTAAACCAGGTCTAAACCAGGACTAAACCAGACTAAACCAGGACTAACCAGGACTGAACCAGGACTAAACCAGGACTAAACCAGGACTGAACCAGGACTGAACCAGGACTAAACCAGGTCTAAACCAGGACTAAACCAGGACTAAACCAGGGACTGAACCAGGACTAAACCAGGTCTAAACCAGGGACTAAACCAGGTCTAAACCAGGACTAAACCAGGATTAAACCAGGACTGAACCAGGACTAAACCAGGACTAAAACCAGGTCTAAACCTGGACTAAACCAAGACTAAACCAGGTCTAAACCAGGACTAAAACCAGGACTGAAACCAGGACTGAACCAGGTCTAAACCAGGACTAAACCAGGACTAAACCAGGACTAAACAGGACTGAACTAGGACTAAACCAGGACTAGACCAGGTCTAAACCAGGACCGAACCAGAACTGAACCAGGACTAAACCAGGACTAAACCAAGACTGAATAATGTCTAAACCAGGACTAAACAGGACTAAACCAGGACTGAACCAGGACTAAACCAGGTCTAAACCAGGACTAAACCAGGTCTAAACCAGCTAAACCAGGATTAAACCAGGACTGAAACCAGGACTAAACCAGGTCTAAACCAGGTCTAAACCAGGACTAAAACCAGACTAAACCAGGTCTAAACCAGGACTAAACCAGGACTGAACCAGGACTGAAACCAGGTCTTAAAACCAGGTCTAAACCAGGACTAAACCAGGACTAAATCAGGACTGAACTAGGACTAAACCAGGACTAGACCAGGTCTAAACCAGGACCGAACCAGAACTGAACCAGGACTAAACCAGGACTAAACCGAGACTGAATAATGTCTAAACCAGGACTAAATCAGGAATAAACCAGGACTGAACCAGGACTAAATCAGGACTCAGCTCCGTTTTTTGGCTCCGAAAACAAAAAAAATGTTATGAATATGAATATTTTGGCTCGTCTCCCATCTCTGTGTCGTCCGTATCGATTCTCTTTTCTAACTGTATCTGATGTTTGTCCGTTCTCTTGTTCTCCCGTCATGCCCTTGTGTTCACCTCCTGACCTACATTAGCCTCACAATAGCCCCACAATCGGCCCCCGCATCGGCCCCGGCGCGGGGGCAGAAGCACAAAGGGAAGCGGGTCAGTGAAACTCAGCCGAATGAAAATCGATGGCGCGTTGTGTTTTTGCAGTTTGATGTATGGAGGCGAACATGAGCGCTCTGGGTTTGTGTTTAATCATGAGAATTAGCCGCGAGATGCTACACACGCCGCACTTTACTCGCCATTTATTACGGCTGTCGGGGGAGAAGAAGGAGCATGTGAGGCGACGTTCTGCAGATACATCAACTTGAGTTATGTCCCATTTATTCCGATCATGCCTGTGCCCGAGTTTTGCATTTTAGCAGAGGCTGATTTAAGCGTAAAGGTTCAGTATTACACAAAATGGATTCTTGTTGGTGTTTAGTCGAGTTATAATCTCGTTAACTCCTTAAAAACAAACCTGGACTTGTGTTTTGTGTCATTTGTACATGTTTGAGAACCTAGTTTAGACCTGGTTTAGTCATTGGCCCCGACAGCCTGATTCATCAGACAGTTTCACTTCGTGGAAACTTTCTGACCTCTCAGCATTAGGATTCATTCACTCGACAGTAGGTTGATACTTTTTTATTTAACCAGTCGCTGCTATTTGTAATGTGCCAAATCTCGTAGGAAGAAGGACAATAACGTCTTTCCCCTTGATAAAATTCACCAAACATTCTCTTTGTTCGGGCTTTAAATCCTCGATCTCGGGAATTGTTGACAACACAGAATGTCTGTCTTCGTCTACATCCATCTCGACGCTTTGTGCGGTCTACAACTTCCGGGGTTCTTCCAGACCGTCTAGTGTCCTGTTGGACCTTTTAATGTGGCCCTCGGCTGATTTTCTAGTAAAATATTTTAATTATATTTTCTATTAAAATATTGGTAATTTTCTGTGGTGTTTATCACAGCAGCGTCTCCAGCGTCTCTGTACGTGGCCCCTCCCACCAGAGCAGCACAAATGAAGACTTGTCTCTTTCCAAACGCTCTTAAAGGACGATCGTAGGATTTTCCAAGAAAAATTGGACTTATTCCTATTTGCATACAAGTTTCAGGTTGTTCATTATATTATAATATTTTGTAAAAGAAAGAGTTCATCAATTAAAAAAGATTTCTGTAACAGATTTGTGTTTCTCTGCACAAATATTTGAATTTATTGTTATTTTTGGAGTTTATTTGTCATGAGTTTTCTGATCCGGCAACTTTTGGATCAAAGTAGGTTGGATACGGCCCCCGGACCAAAATGAGTTTAACACCCCTGGTCTGGTGTGTTCTGATTCCTGAACTAGTTGCTGGAGAGAAATTAAATTGAGCGAAGGCTCTAGGTGGCGCCAGCCTGACTACCTCCAACCACCACTCACCATCACTCACACAACACTTTCATACTAGGCAATCTGCCTTGCCTAAAGACACAACAACAGTTTTTGACACTGGCGCCCCCTTGTGGCACTTGATTTTCCCAGCGTCTCCCATCCAAGTCCTGACCAGGTCCAGTCTCTGAGCTTTTCAGATCTGACGGGATCAGGCTTTGACAAGTCAGTATAACCACTATTAAGAGTTTAGTTTCATTCATGGATTCTGCTGATATCTGAGAGGCCTAGTCTGATTATCAGGAAGTGCACGGTAGCATGCCAGTTGTTCCACTCATGTGCGGTGAGATTTAGAGCTTCAGCTTTTTCCTCTTTGCATTTTATCGACAAGTGAGATTTCACCACAAATAACAAGAAATCAACAACAACAGGACAAGAAAGTAAATATTTAAAGTATATAGTATATATATATATATGTTTTATTTAACACTGAAGTTTTTTTTAGACAGTAAAAATCTGATACAACATTCAACACCAGGAGAACATAAAGAACATAAAAAACACTTCTACTCTCCCAGATTAATGTCCAGACTTATAGGCCTTTAAATCAACCAACAAAATATAATAGGCCAGTGCTTTCAGCCACAGAAACACTCTGACAAAATAAAACTGAACCAGGTCTGAACCAGAACTAAACCAGGACTGAACCAAAAGACTGAACCAGGACTGAACCAGGACTGAATCAAGTCTTAACCAGGACTAAACTGAGACTAAACTAGGACTAAACAAGAACAGAACAAAGACAGAACCAGGACTATCCCAGACTAAACCAGGACTAAAGTAAGACTAAACCGAGATTGAACCAGGACTAAACCAGCACTAAACAAGGACAGAGCCAGACTAAACCAGGACTAAGACAAGACTGAACCAGGACTAAACCGAGAGTCATGAAATAGGACTAAACCAGGACTAAACCAAAAGTCTGAACCAGGACTAAACCAGGACTAAACCAGGACTAAACCAGGACTGAACCAGGACTAAACTAAGGACTAAACCAGGACTAAACCAAAAGACTGAACCAGAACCAAAACCAGGACTTAAACTGAGACTGAACCAGGACTAAACCAATTGACTAAAAATGGACTGAACCAGGATCTAAAACAAGAATAAAACAAGAATAAAACAAGAATAAACCTGTACTAAACCAGGACTAAACCAAAAGACTGAACCAGAACAAAACCAGGACTAAACCAAAAGACTGAACCAGAACAAAACCAGGACTAAACCAAAAGACTGAACCAGAACAAAACCAGGACTAAACTGAGACTGAACCAGGACTAAAAATGGACTGAACCAGGTCTAAAACAAGAATAAAACAAGAATAAACCTGTACTAAACCAGGACTAAACCAGGACTAAACCAAAAGACTGAACCAGAACAAAACCAGGACTAAACTGAGACTGAACCAGGACTAAAAATGGACTAAAAATGGACTGAACCAGGTCTAAAACAAGAATAAAACAAGAATAAAACAAGAATAAACCCGTACTAAACCAGGACTAAACCAGGACTAAACATAAAACCACGATTATCCAAGACGAGAACATAAAGCTGTGGAACATCTCTACTCTCCCAAATGAATAGGCAGGATTATAGGCCCTTTAAATAAACCAACAGGATATAATAGGCCGGTGCTCTGAGCCTCTTGCTAACTTGCAGAAACGCTCGCTCTGTCAAAATACGTCTAATCCATGAATATTTAACCGTCAGCACATTTTAAGCTCAGATGTTAAAGACAAAATGTTGCTTTATCCTGTTAAATGGACAGAGTGTATTTTAAATTAAACAGAACGTCGTTGTTTG
The DNA here is from genome assembly GCF_026225935.1 of Boleophthalmus pectinirostris. Lineage (NCBI taxonomy): Eukaryota > Metazoa > Chordata > Actinopteri > Gobiiformes > Gobiidae > Boleophthalmus > Boleophthalmus pectinirostris. The sequence goes on from NW_026571140.1 coordinate 39,355,926, forward strand.
GTGGATCTTGTATCTGTGTGATGGATGAGAGTTTCTATAGTGTCTCATCAGGCTCCTAAAGGCTGAAAGTGCCTCCTCAGCTGCTCCCCGTGGTCCTGTGTGTTTGCGCTAAACCATGTTACTGCTGCGTCCTTGATACTGGCCCGGAGAAAAAAAAAGAAAAACAAAAAAAAAAAAAAAATACACTGAGACGGGACTTTTCTTTAAACATAATTATTACGCAGACCTACGAGAGGCTAGAGGGAGACTGAGGGAGGAAAACGAGCGCAGGTTTATCTGTCCTGACGACTTTTATAAAACTAAACTCTAAACTTCTAACCTTGAACTCTTAAACCACAGGTGTCAAACATACGGCCCGGGGGCCAGATCCGGCCCTCCAAGACCTTTCATCTGGCCCTCGGCTGATTTTCTACTAAAATATTTTAATTCTATTTTTTATTAAAATATTGTTAATTTTCTGTGGTGTTTATCACAGCAGCGTCTCCATCGTCTCTGTACGTGGCCCCTCCCACCAGAGCAGCACAAATGAAGACTTGTCTCTTTCCAAACGCTCTTAAAGGACGATCGTTTTGACTGTTGACCGTGACACCCTCATCAACAAAATGTCCAAAATGAGAAAAGTGGAGCCGAGTGCAGGATTTTACAACAAAAATGTACTTATTCCTATTTCTACAAGTTAATTTTAAACAAGTTCATGTTAAAACATTGTGTTGAAATTGTATTTTTCTTAAAGTTTCAGGTTGTTCATAATATTATAATATTTTGTAAAAGAAAGAGTTCATCAATTAAAAAAGATTTCTGTAATAGATTTGTGTTTCTCTGCACAAATATTTGAACTTATTGTTATTTTTGGGGTTTATATGACATGAGTTTTCTGATCCGGCCCCTTTGGAATCAAAGTCGGTTGGAAACGGCCCCCGGACCAAAATGAGTTTAACACCCCTGACTTAAACCCTAAACCCTAAACTCTAAACTCCCAACCGCAACCTACATCAACCCGTAGCTCACAGTGACAAACTAAAATATTAACTATATTTATTATATTTCTTTCTTCTTCTTTTTGTACTTCTGTTACTACTACTCCTTCTACTACCTCTACTACTTCTACTATTACTACTACTACTATTAAGACTGCTACTACTACTACTGCTATTTCTACTACTACTATTTCTTCTTCTACTACTACTACTTCTTTTACTACTACTACTACTGCTGCTACTACTTCTGCTACTACTACTCTACTACTTCTGATACTTGTGGTACTACTTCTACTATTTGTACTACTACTACTGCTACTTCTACTACTTCTACTTCTACTACTATTTCTTCCTCTACTACTACTTCTGCTACTACTTCTACTACTTCTGATACTTGTGGTACTTCTTCTACTATTTGTACTACTACTACTGCTACTTCTACTACTGCTACTTCTACTTCTACTACTATTTCTTCCTCTACTACTACTACTTCTTTTATTATTACAACTACTACTGCTACTTCTTCTATTACTACTACTTCTACTACTACTACTATTACTACTACTACTACTACTACTGTTGCTACTACTTCTACTACTACTTCTATTACTTCTGATACTTGTGGTACTACTTCCACTATTTGTACTACTACTTCTACTACTACTTCTATTACTTCTGATACTTGTGGTACTACTTCCACTATTTGTACTACTACTTCTACTACTACTTCTATTACTACTACTACTTCTACTACTACTATTAGTACTTCTTCTACTACTAGTATTGCTACTTCTAATACTTCTACTACTACTTCTAATCCTACATCTACTAGTACAACTACTTCTACTACTACTGTTTCTACTACTACTACTACTACTACTACTTCTACTACTACTGCTACTACTACTATTAGTACTTCTACTACTACTACTGCTGCTTCTAATACGTCTACTACTACTACTTCTAATACTACTTCTACTACTAGTACTACTACTTCTGCTACTTCTAATACTTCTAATACTACTTCTACTAGTACTACTACTTCTACTACTACTACTACTACTACTACTACTACTACTACTACTACTACTACTGCTACTTCTAATACTTCTAATACTACTTCTACTACTACTATTACTACTACTTCTACTACTATTAGTACTTCTTCTACTACTAGTATTGCTACTTCTAATACTTCTACTACTACTTCTAATCCTACATCCACTAGTACAACTACTTCTACTACTACTGTTTCTACTACTACTACTACTTCTACTACTACAACTACTGCTACTACTACTTTTAGTACTTCTACTACTACTACTGCTGCTTCTAATACTTCTAATACTACTTCTACTACTAGTACTACTACTTCTAATACTTCTAATACTATTTCTACTACTACTACTAAAAAATAAACTCAAAATAACTCAATATATATATTTAAATATCCACCCTTTAATTTGATCACGGCTTTTGATACTTGTCATTTCTTGACCCTGATGTGGCAAAGCTGTGAAGTGAAAACCGTTCCAGGAGTCTCCACCATGAAGCTCATGGTGGGAAGTCCAAGGGTTTACAGCATCGTCGACAAAGCAAAGGGTGGAGACTTGGAGGATTGTAAAATAAAACAAAATATTCAGTTGAGTTAATTATTGTTTTTGTTGCTACCTAATTCCATATATTTTCCATCATATGTCTTGTGTTTGTATGTAAAATGTAGAAAGTAGGAAACATAAAAAAATATATTGAAGAGGGAGTGTGTCCAAACTTTTGTCCCGAAGTGTCTCATCATTTTTTCCAAGCTCTGGTCCTGAACAGAGGCCTGGAGCTTCAGAGTTCTGCAGGTTCCTCTTTGAGCCCCTGGTTTTTCTCTAGTTTCTCGTGTTCCTTTGTTAGGTTTATCTAAACATTGTAAACAAGAAGAAAGACAAGAGATTAATTCAGTTTTACTCGCGAGGAGAACGGGCAGAGAGCGGGCATCAAACCAACAGTCTCCACACGTTCTGATGACTCAAGGCCGCTCTCCTCTTTTTATTTCATTAGGAGGCCCTAGTTACAGAATGATAATTCTCAAGGGGAAGGGGAAACAGCAAAGACATAATAAGAAACTGATGAAGCTATGCATAGTCCAAACACATAAAACATGATGTCAGAATAATTTTATTATCCCATATTTGCTAAATGCTTGTGTGATATTCTAGGCCTATGAGTTAACCATTTATGTACTACAATTCTTTGATTTATAATGTACCAATCACTTGTCACTTGTTGAATAACTTCTGTGTGTTTGACAACTGTGTGCAGTGTCCTATCGCTCTAGTGAACCTCCAGATGATTCCTCACATGAAGCCAACTCCCACTGTCACACATGAAGAGTTATGATGGTGTCTGACCTAAGGCACCTCCTGATTGTTAATCATGTTTTATGTGTTTTGTACTATGCATAGCTGCACCAGTTTCTTATTATGTCTTTGCTGTTTCCCCTTCCCCTTGAGAATTATCATTCTGTAACTAGGGCCTCCTAATGAAATAAAAGGAGGAGAACGGCCTTGAGTCATCAGAACGTGTGGAGACTGTTGGTTTTGATGCCCACTCTCTGCCCGTTCTCCTCGCGAGTAAAACTGAATTAATCTCTTGTCTTTCTTCTTGTTTTTAAATGTCTAGATAAACCTAACACATGATTAACAATCAGGAGGTGCCTTAGGTCATCATAACTCTTGCATGTGTGACAGTGGGAGTTGGCTTCATGTGAGGAATCATCTCGAGGTTCACTAGAGCGACAGGACACTGCACACAGTCGTCAAACACCAAGAGGTTATTCATTTTCATACAAGTGATTGGTACATTATAAATCAAAGAATTGTAGTACATAAATGGTTAACTCATAGGCCTAGAATATCACACAAGTATTTAGCAAATATGGGATAATAAAATTATTCTGACATCCTTTTTCCTGATCTTCTATCTCTTGGTTTTTGCAAAGTCCACCTCCACGGCTTTGCTCTTTCGTTTGTCCACCATCACCATCGGTCTGTCTGCATCTGAAGTCCCACCTAATCTTGGCTCGTTTTCTACTACCTGGTGAGATGTTTACCACTTTGACCGTGGGGATTTCCAGTCTGGACTCTGCACAGATGCTTCTCAACAGTATGTCGCCTTTTACAACTTTGTGTTTGATTTACTTGTTTTAATGCGTGCTCTTATTTCTTTATTCTCATAGTTTATTGGATTTCTTGGCGTTTTGCTGTAGTTTTCAAATCTGTATATCAGTTTCTTTTGTTTTTTTTGGCGGCAGAGTGTGTTGAGTCGAAGCAGAACTATACTTCACCCTTTACGATTAGGGATTGGACAATTTCTACGAGACGAGACATGTTGAAATTCAGTCCACGAGATCGAGACAAGATGACATTTTGATATAAGTTTTGATAAATATTTGTGCTATTCACGTCATAATTTTTGCAGTTTTGCCGTCATTGTAGCAGTGTTTTTTTGAGGAGTTACTCAGCAAAGTCAAACCCTTTTTTCATCCAAGGCAAATGTAAAAATGTAAGGGAAAGATCTCACGAGATAATTTTCCTAATGTGGGCAACTTCGTCTCGCGTCCCTACTTTCAATTCAAACTTTTGCGACTTTAAACTGTTAATATTTGAGTTTTCGAGGTGGGCAGCTGGCGTCTGCTTAGCTCCATTTCTGTTTATTACAAGATCGACAAATGCATCAGCGGCCGGCCTGGTGTTACATTTACCCATCGACATTGTGTTTACCCAAATCTTTAGCTGTGATCTGAACTCTGCGACCTGTACGTGTCCTGTCTCTTTAAGAAATGTGTTGATTTGGCGACGCAGCAGACTGAGGGATCATGGGTAATCCTCCTGATCAATGCTCACCTATGGGGCCCTCGTCGATGCATCGATCTGTGGCTTTCTATCTCCAACCTGCCCCTCTTCTGTTGATTAAGGGCCACTCTGATGCTACTCCACATATTTCGTCTGCAGGAACTTGCAGCTAAAGCTTTATCTATAATCACTGCGAAATGACACTCTTTGGATTTGAGTGTTGGAAACTTTGACTAACTAATTGTCGGCGTAGTTGCGTGTATCATTTGTTCATTTGTTTTTCAAAATAAAACCCAAAATAAGAAAACAATAAAACAACTATTTTTAATAATTTGTCTCCAAGACCAAAATGAAAAAACACATCATGATTCGTTTTTTCTGTTTTCAATTTTGTGTTTAAATGAAGAATGGAAAAAACGGATAACGACCGTTTCCTGTTTACATGACTCCCGTGACTGCAATGCCGGACTTTTGCGCTGCATACAGACTGACCCAGGACTGATCCAGGTCCAGGATCACACCGGGAACAGAGCAGAACCAGAGCGGGACTGAGACTGAGACCAGAGCGGGACCAGAGGGGGACCAGAGCTTTGACTCCGAGCTTTGACTCCGAGCCTCCTCGGGGTCCGAGCCTCAGCTTCGAGCTCCGGCCCTGCTGTGGGCTCTGAGCCTCCGGGCTGGTCCGGTCTGGTCTGGTCCGGTCTGGTCCTGGTCTGGTCCTGGCCTGGTCCCTGTCTGGTCTCGGTCTCAGTCCTGCTCTGGTACTGGCCTGGTCCCGGTCTGGTCCCGGCCTGGTCCCGGTCTGGTCCTGGTCTGGTCCTGGCCTGGTCCCCTGTCTGGTCTCGGTCTCAGTCCTGCTCTGGTACTGGCCTGGTCCCGGTCTGGTCCCGGCCTGGTCCCGGCCTGGTCTGGTCCCGGTCTGGTCCCGGTCTGGTCCCGGCCTGGTCCCTGTCTGGTCTCGGTCTCAGTCCTGCTCTGGTACCGGTCTGGTCCCGGCCTGGTCCCGGCCTGGTCCCGGCCTGGTCCCGGTCTGGTCCCGGTCTGGTCCCGGTCTGGTCCCGGTCTGGTCCCGGTCTGGTCCCGGTCTGGTCCCGGTCTGGTCCTGGTCTGGTCTCGGTCTGGTTCCGGTCTTTTCCCGGTCTGGTCCCGGTCTGGTCCCGGACCTGGATCGGTCCTGGTTCAGTCCATATGCAGTGTAAAAGTCCAGCATCGCTGTTTAAGTCACGTAAACGGGAAACGGCCGTTATCCGTTCTTTCCATTCTTCATTTAAACACAAAATCGAAAACTGAAAAAAAGAATCGTTATGTGTTTTTTCATTTTGACTTTGGAGACAAATAATGAAGAAAACTGTTGTTTTTTCGTTTTCTTAGTTTTGGTTTTATATTGAAAAATGAATGACACGATTTGTTTTTTCAGTTTTCGATTTTGTGTTTAAATGAATCATGGAAAAAACGAATAATGGCTGTTTCCCGTTTCATCCAATTTTGACCCTTACGGACTGAACCAGGACTGAACCAGGTCTAAACCAGAACTAAACCAGATCTAAACCAGGACTAAACCAGGACTAAACCAGATCTAAACCAGGACTAAACCAGGACTAAAGTTGGACTTGAGAGAGAGGGAGAACCTCGAGCCCATGGAGCAGGGTGAGATCTGTCCTGTTTTAGTCCCTTGTTCAGTCTTGGATTAGTCCTCCTGGTTCAGTCCTGGGATCAGTCCTGGTTTAGTCCTGTTTTAGTCCTAGTTCAGTCCTGGCTTAGTCCTGTGATCAGTCCTTGTTCAGTTTGCAAGGGTCAAAATTGGATGAAACGGGAATCAGCCGTTATCTGTTTTTCCATTATTCACTTAAACACAAAATCGAAAATGGGAAAAACTAACACTAATACGGGAAGAACTAATTTGTTCGTTTTGGTTTTGGAGACAAATAACCAAAACCCAAACCATGAAAAAAGTGCAAATTATAGTCCAAAAAATACTGTAGGGCCCGTAGTTGGTCCATGGGCGTATACTAGTCTTTGTGCTCTTACTTGTTCTGATTCAGCTCAAATTCCTTACTAGATTCAGTACTAGTTTTAGCATCGATTACTATCAGATTTTCAATACTTTGCAGAGCCCTTGAGTGGACTGGGGATTGGACTTTATTTGGTGTGTGCAGTGCAGCTGATTTTCCTCTCAGTCGTGCGATGAGAGACACAGAGATTGTGGCTCGTTGCTGTTCTTTGAGTGGGTCACTTGGAGGCTGCCTGTGACACTGCACTGCGCTGTACTTCAGACAATATCAGACCAAAGCAGATTTACGTGGGTTCAGGTGATAACACAGAGAAGCACTCGTAAAATGACCTGAAAACCACTCTGACCGCGCCGGCGTCCAGGAAAAACAGAAAAATAGACTCTTTGCGGATTCATTCCACAGACCGGCAACTTCATCTGCACCTGTATCAAACTTTTCTCTTAGAAACTGTGTGAGAGTGTTTGAAATTAGGGCTGCACAGAAGATAGAATATTGAACTTGTTTTTACTTTTGCCCAATCAGAGGCGACCTTAAATGTGTACCCCCGAAGAAGTTTTTTTTGCTATAGATGCATCACGGATTTTGGACTGTCAAAGCCGATTTTTTCAAGTCTTTTGAACCATATCGCTTTTGTTTCTGGTTCTGATAGTCCTGGTTTAGAACTGGTTTACGCCCACGTAGACCGTTGGGTGACCGCGGGGGCGAAAGGACCGGCGTAGAGCTCCGCGCCCAACTTTTAAATCCAAGATTAGTCCTGGTTTAGTCCTGATTTAGTCCTGACCTGCCCGAGTGTAATTACTACCCTCCAGAACGTTAAAACCCGCCCGTTTCAGCAACTCTTCGCCCGGTCGACCGATGTGCACCTCTGAAATTGTTCCTCTCATTTCTGATACTTCTCTTTCCCGCTTCATTTTGTAAACACGAACGCAACGAACGCAATCCTAACCTCCTCGCGTTGTGGCGGTGAAAACTTCACAGACGCAGAAACCTCGACGCAGAAACATAAATCGAAAACGAAAGCGTCAGTGTTCGTTGCGTCGACGTAGAACTATAACACACTCATCAAGAATCTCGGACTTCTGGTCATTGCGCAATTCATACTGGGAAGGATTTTACGAAAAAGTGAGCATCAAACCGCCATGTTTGTTTTCCCAGTGGGATGTGTCTGTTGACAAAACCGATCTTTTCAAGTCTTTTGAACCATTTCACTTTTGTTTCTGGTTCTGATATTGTCATATTTTAGTTTTGGGATTTGGACATCGTTAATTATGTGGTTGTTGGATCCTAACAACGGAAAACGGCTCGAGAAATTTGTTTGCGAACTTCATAAATGCAAAAGTGAATCAGATGTATGTGACTGTAAACCTCCATTCAAACTGTTTCTCTTCCCAACAGAATTGAAAAATAGTGAAAGGTGAAGACGATGGGCAGGATTGATCCACAGGAAGGATGAAAAAGGAAACCTTTGACTGACTAAATCATCCCGAGTTTACAGAGAACATTTTGTAGGTGGAGCGCATTTATGGAGTTCGCAAACAAATTGCTCAATGCTGCGTCCGTGTTTGGACAACTTCTGTAAACACAGAGACGCTCGCTGCGGTTGACGTCGTCGTGTCTCCAGTGTCACATGTGGGACACTTTCGGGCCGTTTAATGTTCACACTGGAGTCACATACAAGTCACATTTAATTGGAAATGTGAACGACCTCGCAAAAACATCGGATTTCACCAGAAAAATCTGAATTGATCATTAAGCCCTGCAGTCTGAACGTAGCCTTTGATATAATTTTTGATAGATAAATTGTGCCACTGAGTTCATAATTTTTGCTTCACAATTTTGGCTTTATTAAATGCAGTTTTGCTGTTATTGTAGCAGTGTCCTTTTGGTTCTGAAAAGGAGTTACTCAGCAAAGTTAGCCCCTTTTTCATCCAAGGAAAATGTAAAAATGTAATGTTTGTCTGGCGAGGTCTTGTGGCATGAGTCTATTTCTTTTTCTTTTCAACATTCAACTGAACCAGCAATATCGGAGCAAAATAGTCAATAAAATAATTACAAAAAGATTAGAAATGATACAAAACATCTAATGAGATAGGTGGGCCTGTCTGCGTTTTTGGAGCATGTTCCAGGAGGAGAGCGAAGCAGCAGATCAGACGCAGGATTCAGTCTGTTTCTGTGCTTTGTTTTTAATTTTTGTGAGCACAGAAAACCCAAATTCACACAAATATGTAGTAGTGAAAGGAATAAGCAACATAAGAAACACTGACCCTACTGACGACAGGAGACTCTGACAAAATGTTTATCCAGAATGACGAGAAGGTCACAGATCAGAACTGTATATCGCAGATCGTGACAAGGCGACCCCCCAAAAAAATCTCTCGCGTCCCAGTCTTTGGGGAAACAATGCGTTAGAGAAAACTCAACACTCGCTGAAGCATGAGGCGAAGAGAGAAAGAGAGAGATTGGCAATTCGAGACCAACATCGCTCCTCAAAACCACTGCACGTCTGAAATACGGGAATATTACTGCAGCTTTAGAAGAGGGGACCAAAGAAAATACAGTAAAAGATGCATTGTTGGAGCACAGAAGTGATTCCATAGCCCACTGCAAACTCTGAGCTGCTGTTATGTGACGAAGAACAAGGCCAGAGAGAGAGAAAAACGTGATTCTGATGCACTCTCTGTTCTTTCGTACATTAACACTACACTAAGTTCAGTCTAATCAAAAGGAAAACTGTCTCAAGTCAAAGATCAGAGTACAAATTATGAGTAACTGTATTCGGTTACAGTTACTGTTTCAATGCAATGTAATCACAGACTGCTCGTGTTGGGCTGACAGGGCACCTACAACTTTCAAAAATGTCGGATTTGTTGCCGCTTTTTACCTATTTTTAGATCATAAACTTTTTCTCAGCTCAAAATCCTTCAGTTGTCTTTAAAATAATAATATATATATATAATTATAATCCGCCTCCGTCCTGCTCTAGCTCCTTTCGCTCTGATTGGTCAAAGCGGTCACGTGACACTCGACACCGCGCTCTGTGCATGCTCACGTGCGTGTGTCCATGGGAGAAAAGAGCACAACTGCACATGCTCAATCGGCCCAGAGTCACGGAAGGACTAAGGGCGAATCTAGAGTCATGTGCTTGTTGAAATAGTGAAAATGACACTAGATCAGGCATGTCCAAACTATGGCCCGTGGGCCAAATGCGGCCCTCAAAACAAATTTTTCTTGGCACTTCCAGGAGAATAGGCCCAAATTACCTTGCATCAATTAAAAAATGAATCTTTTAATGCAAGTTTTTTGAAAATCTACCTCGATCGAGCTAATATTTAATTAATATTTGTTGTGTGGTTTTAAGTATCTTAGGATGAATAAAGAAGGATGATTCATTCTAACGTGTTAAACATGCAAATATTTCAATTATTCACTGTACTGAGCACCAGTCTACAGCCCTCGATCGGTCCCTCTGCTTCATCAGAGATTAGATATGTGGCCCTTGATGAAAAAAGTTTGGACACCCCTGCACTAGATACTTAGTAAAAATGTTAATATCACGTTGACTACATTTTAAAGTGTAAAAGTATAAGCTATCCTCTCATATGTGCTTTAATTAAAGGTCCCATATTACGCAAAGTTGACTCTTGTGAGCTTTAAACCGTATCAGAATGTTGTTCCCTCCTCAAAAACAGACCTGGAGTTGTGTTTTGTTTCATTCACACGTTGGAGTAACTCTTCATTGTAAGTCTGTACATCTCCAAAGCTCAACATAGATCAGAAAACAGCGTAATACAGACCAATCCGTGTATCATTTCGTTCATTCATTTTTCAATGTAAAACCAAAAATAAGAAAATGAAAAATCAACTGTTTTCTTCATTATTTGTCTCCAAAACCAAAATGAAAAAAACAGATAACGATTTGTTTTTTCAGTTTGTGATTTTGTGTTTAAATGAATAATGGAAAAAAACGAGTAACGACCTTTTCCGTTTCGTGACTTAAACTGCGATGCTGGACTATTGCGCCACATACGGACTGAACCAGGACTAAAACAGGTCCGGGACCAAGCAGGAACCAGACCAGGACTAAGACAAGGACTGAGACCAGGACTTAGACTGGGACCAGACCAGGAAGGAGTCAAGGACCAGGACCAGACAGTGATTGAGACCGGGATTGAGACCGGGACTAGACCAGGACCAGACTAGGACCAGAATAGGACTGAGACCAGGACTGAAAACGGTTTAGTCCTGTTTTAGTCCTGTTTTAGTCCTGGTTCAGTCCTGGTTCAGTCCGGCATCGCAGTTTAAGACACGGAAACGGGAAATGTTATCCGTTATCCTTTTTCAATTTTGGAGACAAATAATAAGAAAATAGTTGGTTTTTTTTATTTCTTATTTTCGGTTTTATATTGAAAAACAATGAACGTATGAACACGGATTCGTGCGCAACCAGGAAGTCAATCATAAATTTCACCGAAAATTACAAAAGATACATAAAAACTTTAATATCACGTTAACTACATTTTAAAGTGTTGTAAAAGACAACTCCATATCCTCTTCATATGTGCTTATTAAAGTTTTTGTCCATATTAACGCAAAACTGTTCTGTGTGACTTTTTAAACCGTATCAGAATGTTGTTCCCTCCTCAAAAACAGACCTGGAGTTTGTTCAGTTTTGTTTCATTCACACGTTGGAGTAGTACAGAATCTTCATCGTGTAAGGCTGTCGACATTCCAAAGCTCAAATAGAAAAACATCAGAAAAGCAGACGTATTTATCAGGACATTTCGGTATTAGTTATTTCATTTTTTGTAACAACCAAAAAACGAAAATGAAAAAATCAACTGTTTTTTCATTATTTGTTTCAAAACCAAAATTGAAAAAACAGTACGATTTGTTTTTCAGTTTGTATTTTGTGTTTAAATGATAATGGAAAAAACGAGTATAACGACTTTTCCGTTTCCGTGACTTAAACTGCGATGCTGACTATTGCGCCACATACGGACTGAACCAGTCTAAAACAGGTCCGGGACCAACAGGAACCAGACAGGACTAAGACAAGGACTGAACATCAGGACTTAGACTGGACCAGACCAGGAAGGAGTCAAGGACAGGACCAGACAGTGATTGAGACCGGATTGAGGACCGGGACCAGGACCAGACAGATTGACTGACTGAATGGTTTTAGTCCTGTTTTAGTTCAGTCCTGTTCAGTCCCTCTGGCATCGCAGTAAGACAGAAAACGAAATGTGGCCGTCATCGTTTAAACGTAAAACTCCTGTTCAAGTCGAATTTTAAGTTAATCGATTTTTTTTTAAGTTTATCCGTTTTTCCATTATTCGTTTAAACACAAAATCGAAAACTGAAAAAAACTAATCCTTATCCGTTTTTTTCATTTTGATTTTGGAGACAAATAATGAAGAAAATAGTTGTTTTTTTCATTTCTTATTTTCGGTTTTATATTGAAAAACAAATGAACGTATGACACACGGATTCGTGCGCAACCAGGAAGTCAAATCATAAATTTCACCGAAAATTACAAAAGATACTTCATAAAAACTTTAATATCACGTTAACTACATTTTAAAGTGTAAAAGTATAAGCTGTCCTGTCATATGTGCTTTAATTAAAGGTCCCATATTACGCAAAGTTGACTCTTGTGAGCTTTAAACCGTATTAAAATGTTGTTCTCTCCTTAAAAACAGACGTGGACTTGTGTTTTGTTGTTTATGAGTCTGTACAAAGTCTTCAAAGCTCAACGTGGATCAGAAACCGGCGTAGTACGGGCCCTTTAAGAGTTCACCACACAGTACTAGTCGGTATTACAGTGAGTGGGCCCTTTAGACCTGCTCATTTACGTTATTTTAGTTTTACTGGTATTGACGTTTGGATTTCTCGCCATCAGCAAATTGCGTCTCTCCATCAATGCTTCAGTTCATCCCTCCGGAGACCTCGTGCTCGATACCGTGTGCGCGTACGTGCCGTGTCTGCGGGTTATGGTGTAAATAAGCCTGTTTGTGTCTATGGAGACTCGTACGGGACCAAACCAATCAAGTGTTTTTAATTAAACTGGGGAGATGACCTTTAACTTAAACAGGAGCATCCGTAGCAGAGGCGTGTTCAGTATAGACGCTAAAGAAAGGTTTAAATGGAGAGAAATGAGACTGTACTTAAATGGAAACTGTTTACTAGTTTTCATTGGTCGGTTCTTAAGGTCCTGTATTGTGCAAAGTAAACTCTCGTGAGCTTTAAGCCACGTTAAGGCCGCCACACACTAAAGGATTTCTCGGTCTTAAACGATTTTTAAACATGCGACGGAAAGCGCCACACCACAGACACGAGGAGAATCTGATGAGACTTCGCGATCGCGTCAGCTGTTTCCTGTCGACAGCAAAACCACTCGCTGTGAGACTCTTAAGTGCTCAAAAGATCAGAGCTCTGTACTTCTGCTTTAGATACAAGTCAAAACTGTGTTATTATTATTTGTGAAATGTGGTGCAAACTTCAGATACAGGATTTTTAAAGCATAAAAGATTGGTGATACAGTTCACAGGAAGTAGAGTCACTATTGTTAAAATTCAGCTTTACCTCGATCTGTGCACTGTGTGGATGTAAACAGACACACGTGAGGAACTACTCTGGCCTTTTTACTTTCAAAGAACGCCTCAAACTGGAAACGGAGACATTTCCCTTTGTCTGTGCCCATTTTTTACATGCAAACGACGAATTCAAATCTGAAAATGAATCTTTCTAAAAAAAACTCCGGCTAGAGTGGAAATTCTGGAAAACTACGGCTTGGTGTTTGTGTGTAAAGTGAGATAAACAGAGTTTTAAGAGCTGATGCGTCAAAAGTGCAACCGATGTTTCCCTTTGGCTCTGATGATGATGACGGAGCATTCAGAGCAGCAGTCACATTTCTTTTCGTGAAAATTCTTTTCATGTGCTTGCATGTGCACACACAGATGATGGATCAAATCGATGACCAGGGACAAATGAGCTCGGAGGCCAGCAATTTTGCCGCTTCTTTAACAGATCTGTGGAGAGGCGAGCCGCTCACTCATGCATGTTATTCAAGGTATTTTTGAGTAATACTTACAACTGTAATGAAATAAATGCTACAGGTTTGAATCTAATCCAGGTGTCTCCCAGAGGATCGGTGTAGTTATGACAACGCTCGATGGCGTATTTATGTGGCTCAATGTAAATGAAAACTTTTTTGAAAATGATTAGAATTCGTCCACTCGCCCGTAGTTGGGTACGTTTTTTATTTAACCAATCGCTGTTATTTGGTTGTGATGTAATCAGCCACTAACGGGTTTAACTGGTATATTAAGCTTTTCCCAAATCCCGTAGGAAGAAGGACAATAGCGTCTTTCCCCTTGATAAAATTCACCAAACATTCTCTTTGTTCCGGCTTTAAATCCTCGATTTCGTGATTCGTTGTCAACACTGAATGTCTGGCTCTTCGCTGATTGGCTGGTGCCTGAACTCGCACTTCCAGGGTTCTTGTAAATCATCTAGTGTATTTTGATTCCTGACCTTGGCGCTGGAGAGAAATGAAATTGAGCGGAGGCACTAGGTCGTACCAGTCTGGCTAATGTGCAAGTTGTTTTTTTGGACAAACGGATGGAGGGAAATATTTGGTTCTCAACATACACAGCTATGAGTAAATGTAAGCTGATAGGAACTGCTCAATTACCGTTTTACCGATACTGACACACAAGCCTAGAGCGCCCCCTTGCGGCTATCAGTGTGAAAATAATGAACATGTGAAATTATATATTTTAAATATATAAGTCCCACCTGAGTTTATGTCACAGGAAACACCCAAACCATGAAAAAAGTGCCACGTATGGTCTGAAAAATACGGTATTCCTGTTTAGGTTTATTCATTGCATTGTGTAACTTTTCTGGTGCAGCGTCCGTCACCTGCTTGTCCCCATGGCGACGTTATTGCTTTATCTAGAATCTTCCACAGTAGAGAATAAATTAACTGCGTCTATTTTAAGGGAGACAGCTACAGGCCACATTACAGGTCAGATCTGTGGAGAGGCAGCCTTATTCACAGAGAGAATTACTGTATTTTTGCGGAAAAACAAAAACACCCAGAAACACACATACTAAATAAATGGCGGATAGATGTGTTTAATGTCCAGTGTTGGGAGTAACGCCTTATAAAAGTAACGAATTACAGTAATGCATTACTTTTTGCTGTAACGCAGTAATGTAAGGCATTACAGGGGAAAAAATAGTAATATTTTACTCGGTACAAATGTGAGTAACTCACGTTACAGTGTTTTTTTAACCTGGATTGAAGTGGTGGGTTTTTCTTCATACAAATTCGCTAAAATCACCTCGATATCAGCAGCGGTGAAACGCCGGAGATGCGCCCTCGTAGACCTTCAGGTAAAAAGGCGAAAGGACTGACAAAGAACTCCACGCTGTTTAGACCTGACCTGGTTTAGACCTGGTCAGTTCTGGTTTAGACCTGGTTTAGACCTGGGTCAGTTCTGGTTTAGACCTGGTTTAGACCTGGGTCAGTTCTGGTTTAGACCTGGTTTACACTCGTCCATCCGTCTATCGCAGTTCACTTTTCGCTGTCTCGCAGATTTTTTATTATTATTTTTTTGTGTGCAATTTTGCATGCCCTGTTTTTTTTTACAGTACAGTACAGAATGTGTTCAGCTGCCAAATTTAAATACATGTTCAATCTCTAGCAGTGTGATTCTGAAGTGCTGTACGGTTGCAAGTTTTCTCCCCGACGAAAACCCACGTTCTGCACCGACAAAGGCTCCTGCACTCGCACCCAAAAGACAGAGGAAGATGTGACCAAACCATCACACAAAAAGTTGGACTTCTGGACACGATGAAGGAAGGTAGAAGTTACGCGCTGTAACAGACTCTTGCACCGGCTCGGGTCCCTGCAAATAGTTTGCTGAAATCAGGGCCGCGAGCCCGAGCAGCAGGGTCCATAAAGAGCGATCAGATGACAGCCGCTCTTACCTCCGTGAGGTGCGGAGCAGAGCCGCTCCTTTCTCCTGCGTCACCTTCGAGCCCGTCCCTACAGTGAGTCCTGTTTTAGTCCTAGTTCAGTTCTAGTTTAGTCCTGGTTCAGCTCTGGTTTAGACCTGGTTTAGACCTGGTTTAGTCCTGGTTCAGTCCATATACAGCGCAAAAGTTATTTTGGTGAGAGTAACTTAAAGTAATGCAATAGTAATGTAATGCCTTACATTTTAAATGCAGTAATATTGTAATGTAATGAATTACTTTGAAATGACAGTAATAGGTAATAAATAACACATTACAGTTTCAAAGTAACTTGCCCAACAGTGGTAATGTCATATCATGGAACATTCCAGGCAAAACAATAACATCTCCATGGAGACAGGTGAAAAAGGTCAAAATCCAGTTTGAAGTGTTAGTCTCGTGACCACACTAGTCCTGCGTGGCCCTTTCCTCGCGCTAATTCTTAAAGAGTGTTGTAGATTTTGTCGTTTCTGGAGCAGATCGTTAGCAGAATAAAAACAGCTGATCTCAGGTGAACGTGAGGCAGTTATCTTCTCTGAGGGACGTATCTGATGGAGCTTCCTGTTTCTGAAATGAGTTTGATAAAAAACGACTTTGTGCAGTTTGTGTGTCCTCCGGAGGCTCAAAGCGCTGATCGGAGAGATGCTCGTGAACTGCAACATTTGTACAATCTGTGAAAGTTGGTTTGAAAATCGGCAAAAACTCTCACCTGCGACAAAGTCAGAGTAAATGAGTGGTTTAAAGAGAGTTTTTGTCACTTCTGTGGGCAGCGTTGGGAGTAACGCGTTATAAAAGTAACACATTACTGTAATGCGTTGCTTTTTGCTGTAACGCAGTAATGTGGCATCACAGGGAAACAATTGTAGTATTTTACTCGGTACAAATGTGAGTAAAGCGCGTTACAAAGCATTTTTAACCTGGATTGAAGGGGGGGGGGTCCTGGTTTAATCCTGGTTTAGTCCTGGTTTAGACTTGGTTTGGTCCTGGTTTAGACTTGGTTTGGTCCTGGTTCGGTCCTGGTTTAGTCCTGGTTTAGACCTGGTTTAGACCTGGTTTAGACCTGGTTTAGACTTGGTTTAGACCTGGTTTAGTCCTGGTTTAGATTTGGTTTAGACCTGGTTCAGCTCTGGTTTTGTCCTGGTTTAGTCCTGGTTTAATCCTGGTTTAGACCTGGTTTAGTCCTGGTTTAGACCTGGTTTAGACCTGGTTTGGTCCTGGTTTAGACCTGGTTTAGACTTGGTTTAGACCTGGTTTAGTCCTGGTTTAGATTTGGTTTAGACTTGGTTTAGACCTGGTTTGGTCCTGGTTTAGTCTTGGTTTAGTCCTGGTTTAATCCTGGTTTAATCCTGGTTTAGATTTGGTTTAGACCTGGTTTGGTCCTGGTTTAGACCTGGTTTGGTCCTGGTTTAGTCCTGGTTTGGTCCTGGTTTAGTCCTGGTTTAGACCGGGTTTAGACTTGGTTTAGACCTGGTTTAATCCTGGTTTAGTCCTGGTTTAATCCTGGTTTAGATTTGGTTTAGACCTGGTTTAGACCTGGTTTGGTCCTGGTTTAGTCCTGGTTTGGTCCTGGTTTAGTCCTGGTTTAGTCCTGGTTTAGACCGGGTTTAGACTTGGTTTAGACCTGGTTTAATCCTGGTTTAGTCCTGGTTTAATCCTGGTTTAGATTTGGTTTAGACCTGGTTTAGACCTGGTTTGGTCCTGGTTTAGTCCTGGTTTAGTCCTGGTTTAGTCCTGGTTTAGTCCTGGTTTAACCTGGTTTATCCTGGTTCAGTCCTTGGTTCAGTCCATATAAGGCGCAGAAGTTCAGCAAAAAGTGAAACAAGAGAAAGTGAGGAGCTGTATGTGCATGTATGTGCATGTATGTATGTATGTGCATGTATGTGCATGTATGTGCATGTATGTGCATGTATGTGCATGTATGTGCATGTATGTGCATGTATGTGCATGTATGCATGTATATCACAGACGTACATACAGATCGTGACAAGGTTCCCCCCAAAAAACTTCTTGCGACCCAGACTTTGGAAAACAAAGCTCTACATGTTGTTGAAATGTGTGGGATTCTTGTAAAGCAGTTTATATTACAGTCTTTTCTCCAGGACAGTTTTAAAGACGCTGTACCTGACATTTACTCTCAAAAACGTGAACAACACTCGTCCAAAGTTATTCCTCACTCACCTTACGCGTTCAGATCATCGTAATTATTCACCGTGATGAGTTTTTAAGCACATTTCTCAACTTTCAGAGACCAGAGCTCAGTTTTGCCCTCAACACACACTTCCTGATTCTTCAATGGTAAACAAAAACAGTAAACAATGGACTTATTTTGATCTCAAGAGCTGCTCATACTCAGTGTTGGGGAGTAACAGATTACATGTACCGGCGTTACGTAATCAGAGTACAAATTATGAGTAATTGTATTCAGTTACAGTTACTGTTTCAGTGAGTGGTAATTGGATTACAGTTACTTTGTTGAAATAAATGGATTACACGGTGATATTTTCCTGTTTTCACTTTTTGGGCTAAACCAGGTTTAAACGCAGGTCTAAAACCAGGTCTAAACCAGGTCTAAAACCAGGTCTAAACTAGGTTTAAACCAGGACTAAATCAGGACTAAACCAGGACTAAACCAGGTCTAAAGCAGGACTCTTAACCAGGTCTAAAACCAGGTCTAAACTAGGTCTAAACCAGGTCTAAACCAGGACTAAATCAGGACTAAACCTGGACTAAACCAAGACTAAACCAGGATTTAACCAGGACTAAACCAAGACTAAACCAGGTCTAAACCAGGTCTAAACTAGGTCTAAACTAGGTCTAAACCAGGACTAAACCAGGACTAAAGCAGGACTAAAACCAGGACTAAAGCAGGACTAAAACCAGGACTAAGCAGGACTAAAACCAGGACTAAACCAGGTCTAAACCAGGACTAAACCAGGACTAAACCAGGACTAAACCAGGTCTAAACCAGGACTAAAACCAGGACTAAAAGGACTAAACCAGGACTAAACCAGGACTAAACCAGGACTAAACCAGGTAAACTAAAACCAGGACTAAAACCAGGTCTAAACCAGGACTAAAACCAGATCTAAACCAAGTCTAAACCAGGACTAAACCAGGACTAAACCAGGACTAAACCAAGACTAAACCAGGTCTAAAAACAGGATTTAACAGGACTAACCAGGACTAAAGCAGGACTAAAACCAGATCTAAACCAGGTCTAAACCAGGACTAAACCAGGACTAAACCAGGACTAAACCAAGACTAAACCAGGTCTAAAACAGGATTTAACAGGACTAAACCATGCTGCGTGGACCACATCCCCTTTTCTTCTATCGATAATATTTTTAATACGGTTAAGTAAAGTCGTGAAGATTTCCTCGTCTTTGCTTCTCTACAGCAAATCAAGTAATCCAAAGTATTCAGATTACATTACTCACTTTAAGTAATTTAATGGATTATGTTACAAACTACATTTTGGTTTATGTAATCTGTAGGGCACAGGTGTCAAACATAAGGCCCGGGGCCAGATCCGGCCCTCCAAGACCTTTAATTTTTTTTAACTAAAATATTTTAATTATATTTTTCTATAAAAAATATTGGTAATTTTCTGCTGTGCTTAGCATAGCAGCGTCTCCAGCGTCTCTGTACGTGGCCCCTCCCACCAGAGCAGCACAAATGAAGACTTGTCTCTTTCCAAACTCTCTTAAAGGACGATCGTTTTGACTGTTGACCGTGACACCCTCATCAACAAAATGTCCAACATAGAAAGTGGAGCCGAGTGCAGGATTTTCCAAGAAAAATGGACTTATTCCTGTTTGCAGACAAGTTGATGTTAAAACATTGTGTTGAAATTGAATTTTTCTTAAAGTTTCAGGTTGTTCATAATATAATATTATAATAAGAAAGAGTTCATCAATTGAAAAAATTCTGTAATAGATTTGGTGAAAAATATGTTGAAAATGACAGGAAGTAGAGTTCTATTTTCGAACGTTCCATATTGAGAGCGTCACGGTAAATGAGTCAC
>NW_026571140.1:39376298-39513798 GCF_026225935.1 Boleophthalmus pectinirostris
AGGTCTAAAACAGGTCCGGGACCAAACAGGAACCAGACCAGGACTAAGACAAGGACGGAGACCAGGACTTAGACTGGGACCAGACCAGGAAGGAGTCAAGGACCAGGATCAGACAGTGATTGAGACCGGGATTGGGACCGGGACCAGACCAGGACCAGACTAGGACTGAGACCAGGACTGAAAACGGTTTAGTCCGGTTTTAGTCCTGTTTTAGTCCTGGTTCAGTCCTGGTTCAGTCCGGCATCGCAGTTTAAGACACGGAAACGGGAAATGTTATCCGTTATCCGTTTTTTCCATTATTCATTTAAACACAAAATCGAAAACTGAAAAAAACTAATCCTTATCCGTTTTTTCATTTTGATTTTGGAGACAAATAATTAAGAAAATAGTTGTTTTTTTTCATTTCTTATTTTTGGTTTTATATTGAAAAACAAATGAACGTATGACACACGGATTCGTGCGCAACCAGGAAGTCAAATCATAAATTTCACCGAAAATTACAAAAGATACTTCATAAAAACTTTAATATCACGTTAACTACATTTTAAAGTGTAAAAGTATAAGCTATCCTGTCATATGTGCTTTAATTAAAGGTCCCATATTACGCAAAGTTGACTCTTGTGAGCTTTAAACCGTATTAAAATGTTGTTCTCTCCTTAAAAACAGACGTGGACTTGTGTTTTGTTGTTTATGAGTCTGTACAAAGTCTTCAAAGCTCAACGTGGATCAGAAACCGGCGTAGTACGGGCCCTTTAAGAGTTCACCACACAGTACTAGTCGGTATTACAGTGAGTGGGCCCTTTAGACCTGCTCATTTACGTTATTTTAGTTTTACTGGTATTGACGTTTGGATTTCTCGCCATCAGCAAATTGCGTCTCTCCATCAATGCTTCAGTTCATCCCTCCGGAGACCTCGTGCTCGATACCGTGTGCGCGTACGTGCCGTGTCTGCGGGTTATGGTGTAAATAAGCCTGTTTGTGTCTATGGAGACTCGTACGGGACCAAACCAATCAAGTGTTTTTAATTAAACTGGGGAGATGACCTTTAACTTAAACAGGAGCATCCGTAGCAGAGGCGTGTTCAGTATAGACGCTAAAGAAAGGTTTAAATGGAGAGAAATGAGACTGTACTTAATAGAAACTGTTTACTAGTTTTCATTGGTCGGTTCTTAAGGTTCTATATTGTGCAAAGTAAACTCTCGTGAGCTTTAAGCCACGTTAAGGCCCCCACACACTAAAGGATTTCTTGGTCTTAAACGATTTTTAAACATGCGACAGAAAGCGCCACACCACAGACACGAGGAGAATCTGATGAGACTTCGCGATCGCGTCAGCTGTTTCCTGTCGACAGTAAAACCACTCGCTGTGAGACTCTTAAGTGCTCAAAAGATCAGAGCTCTGTACTTCTGCTTTAGATACAAGTCAAAACTGTGTTATTATTATTTGTGAAATGTGGTGCAAACTTCAGATACAGGATTTTTAAAGCATAAAAGATTGGTGATGAAGTTCACAGGAAGTAGAGTCACTATTGTTAAAATTCAGCTTTACCTCGATCTGTGCACTGTGTGGATGTAAACAGACACACGTGAGGAACTACTCTGGCCTTTTTACTTTCAAAGAACGCCTCAAACTGGAAACGGAGACATTTCCCTTTGTCTGTGCCCATTTTTTACATGCAAACGACGAATTCAAATCTGAAAATGAATCTTTCTAAAAAAAACTCCGGCTAGAGTGGAAATTCTGGAAAACTACGGCTTGGTGTTTGTGTGTAAAGTGAGATAAACAGAGTTTTAAGAGCTGATGCGCCAAAAGTGCAACCGATGTTTCCCTTTGGCTCTGATGATGATGACGGAGCATTCAGAGCAGCAGCCACATTTCTTTTCATGTGCTTGCATGTGCACACACAGATGATGGATCAAATCGATGACCAGGGACAAATGAGCTCGGAGGCCAGCAATTTTGCCGCTTCTTTAACAGATCTGTGGAGAGGCGAGCCGCTCACTCATGCATGTTATTCAAGGTATTTTTCAGTAATACTTACAACTGTAATGAAATAAATGCTACAGGTTTGAATCTAATCCAGGTGTCTCCCAGAGGATCGGTGTAGTTATGACAACGCTCGATGGCGTATTTATGTGGCTCAATGTAAATGAAAACTTTTTTGAAAATGATTAGAATTCGTCCACTCGCCCGTAGTTGGTTACGTTTTTTATTTAACCAATCGCTGTTATTTGGTTGTGATGTAATCAGCCACTAACGGGTTTAACTGGTATATTAAGCTTTTCCCAAATCCCGTAGGAAGAAGGACAATAGCGAAAATTCACCAAACATTCTCTTTGTTCCGGCTTTAAATCCTCGATTTCGTGATTCGTTGTCAACACTGAATGTCTGGCTCTTCGCTGATTGGCTGGTGCCTGGTGCCTGAACTCGCACTTCCAGGGTTCTTGTAAATCATCTAGTGTATTTTGATTCCTGACCTTGGCGCTGGAGAGAAATGAAATTGAGCGGAGGCACTAGGTCGTACCAGTCTGGCTAATGTGCAAGTTGTTTTTTTGGACAAACGGATGGAGGGAAATATTTGGTTCTCAACATACACAGCTATGAGTAAATGTCAATTACCGTTTTACCGATACTGACACACAAGCCTAGAGCGCCCCCTTGCGGCTATCAGTGTGAAAATAATGAACATGTGAAATTATATATTTGAATATATAAGTCCCACCTGAGTTTATGTCACAGGAAACACCCAAACCATGAAAAAAGTGCCACGTATGGTCTGAAAAATACGGTATTCCTGTTTAGGTTTATTCATTGCATTGTGTAACTTTTCTGGTGCAGCGTCCGTCACCTGCTTGTCCCCATGGCGACGTTATTGCTTTATCTAGAATCTTCCACAGTAGAGAATAAATTAACTGCATCTATTTTAAGGGAGACAGCCACAGGCCACATTACAGGTCAGATCTGTGGAGAGGCAGCCTTATTCACAGAGAGAATTACTGTATTTTTGCGGAAAA
The DNA here is from genome assembly GCF_026225935.1 of Boleophthalmus pectinirostris. Taxonomy (NCBI): domain Eukaryota; kingdom Metazoa; phylum Chordata; class Actinopteri; order Gobiiformes; family Gobiidae; genus Boleophthalmus; species Boleophthalmus pectinirostris. The sequence goes on from NW_026571140.1 coordinate 39,379,313, forward strand.
ACAAAAACACCCAGAAACACACATACTAAATAAATGGCGGATAGATGTGTTTAATGTCCAGTGTTGGGAGTAACGCCTTATAAAAGTAACGAATTACAGTAATGCATTACTTTTTGCTGTAACGCAGTAATGTAAGGCATTACAGGGGAAAAAATAGTAATATTTTACTCGGTACAAATGTGAGTAACGCGCGTTACAGTGTTTTTTTTTTAACCTGGATTGAAGTGGTGGGTTTTTCTTCATACAAATTCGCTAAAATCACCTCGATATCAGCAGCGGTGAAACGCCGGAGATGCTCCTCGTAGACCTTCAGGTAACCGCGGGCGAAAGGACTGACAAAGAACTCCACGCTGTTTAGACCTGGTTTAGACCTGGTTTAGACCTGGGTCAGTTCTGGTTTAGACCTGGTTTAGACCTGGGTCAGTTCTGGTTTAGACCTGGTTTACACTCGTCCCTCCCTCTATCGCAGTTCACTTTTCGCTGTCTCGCAGATTTTTTATTATTATTTTTTTTGTGTGCAATTTTGCATGCCCTGTTTTTTTTTTTACATTGTATGAATGTGTATTGCGTTCCTCCCGCTGCGTCCTGATTGGCCAAGGACTCCTGTCTCCTGTACAGTACAGTACAGAATGTGTTCAGCTGCCAAATTTAAATACATGTTCAATCTCTAGCAGTGTGATTCTGAAGTGCTGTACGGTTGCAAGTTTTTCTCCCGACGAAACCCACGTTCTGCACCGACAAAGGCTCCTGCACTCGCACCCAAAAGACAGAGGAAGATGCAAACCATCACACAAAAAGTTGGACTTCTGGACACGATGAAGGAAGGTAGAAGTTACGCGCTGTAACAGACTCTTGCACCGGCTCGGGTCCCTGCAAATAGTTGCTGAAATCAGGGCCGCGAGCCCGAGCAGCAGGGTCCATAAAGAGCGATCAGATGACAGCCGCTCTTACCTCCGTGAGGTGCGGAGCAGAGCCGCTCCTTTCTCCTGCGTCACCTTCGAGCCCGTCCCTACAGTGAGTCCTGTTTTAGTCCTAGTTCAGTTCTAGTTTAGTCCTGGTTCAGCTCTGGTTTAGTCCTGGTTTAGACCTGGTTTAGACCTGGTTTAGTCCTGGTTCAGTCCATATACAGCGCAAAAGTTATTTTGGTGAGAGTAACTTAAAGTAATGCAATAGTAATGTAATGCCTTACATTTTAAATGCAGTAATATTGTAATGTAATGAATTACTTTGAAATGACAGTAATAGGTAATAAATAACACATTACAGTTTCAAAGTAACTTGCCCAACAGTGGTAATGTCATATCATGGAACATTCCAGGCAAAACAATAACATCTCCATGGAGACAGGTGAAAAGGTCAAAATCCAGTTTGAAGTGTTAGTCTCGTGACCACACTAGTCCTGCGTGGCCCTTTCCTCGCGCTAATTCTTAAAGAGTGTTGTAGATTTTGTCGTTTCTGGAGCAGATCGTTAGCAGAATAAAAACAGCTGATCTCAGGTGAACGTGAGGCAGTTATCTTCTCTGAGGGACGTATCTGATGGAGCTTCCTGTTTCTGAAATGAGTTTGATAAAAAACGACTTTGTGCAGTTTGTGTGTCCTCCGGAGGCTCAAAGCGCTGATCGGAGAGATGCTCGTGAACTGCAACATTTGTACAATCTGTGAAAGTTGGTTTGAAAATCGGCAAAAACTCTCTCACCTGCGACAAAGTCAGAGTAAATGAGTGGTTTAAAGAGAGTTTTTGTCACTTCTGTGGGCAGCGTTGGGAGTAACGCGTTATAAAAGTAACACATTACTGTAATGCGTTGCTTTTTGCTGTAACGCAGTAATGTGGCATCACAGGGAAACAATGTAGTATTTTACTCGGTACAAATGTGAGTAAAGCGCGTTACAAAGCATTTTTTAACCTGGATTGAAGGGGGGGGGGGTCCTGGTTTAATCCTGGTTTAGTCCTGGTTTAGAGTCCTGGTTTTAGTCCTGGTTTGGTTTAGACTGGTTTAGACCTGGTTTAGACCTGGTTTAGACCCTGGTTTAGTCCTGGTTTAGACCTGGTTTAGACCTGGTTTAGACCTGGTTTAGACTTGGTTTAGACCTGGTTTAGTCCTGGTTTTGGTCCTGGTTTAGTCCTGGTTTAGACCTGGTTTAGTCCTGGTTTAGTTTCCTGGTTTAGTCCTGGTTTAGTCCTGGTTTAGTCCTGGTTTAGTCCTGGTTTAGTCCTGGTTTAGTCCTGGTTTAGTCCTGGTTTCAGTCCTGGTTTAGACCTGGTTTAGTCCTGGTTTAGTCCTGGTTTTCCAGTCCTGGTTTAGACCTGGTTTAGTCCTGGTTTAGTCCCCTGGTTTTCAGTTTCCTGGTTTAGACCTGGTTTAGTCCTGGTTTAGTCCTCAGTTTCAGTCCTGGTTTAGACCTGGTTTAGTCCTGGTTTAGTCCTGGTTTCCAGTCCTGGTTTAGACCTGGTTTAAGTCCTGGTTTAGTCCTCAGTTTCAGTCCTGGTTTAGTCCTGGTTTAGTCCTGGTTTCAGTCCTCAGTTTAGTCCTGGTTTAGTCCTGGTTAGTCCTGGTTTAGTCCTGGTTTAGTCCTGGTTTAGACCTGGTTTAGACCTGGTTTAGTCCTGGTTTAGTCCTGGTTTAGTCCTGGTTCAGTCCTTGGTTCAGTCCGTATAAGGCGCAGAAGTTCAGCAAAAAGTGAAACAAGAAAAAGTGAGGAGCTGTATGTGCATGTATGCATGTATGTGCATGTATGTGCATGTATGTGCATGTATGTGCATGTATGTGCATGTATGTGCATGTATGTGCATGTATGTGCATGTATATCACAGACGTACATACAGATCGTGACAAGGTTCCCCCCAAAAAACTTCTTGCGACCCAGACTTTGGAAAACAAAGCTCTACATGTTGTTGAAATGTGTGGGATTCTTGTAAAGCAGTTTATATTACAGTCTTTTCTCCAGGACAGTTTTAAAGACGCTGTACCTGACATTTACTCTCAAAAACGTGAACAACACTCGTCCAAAGTTATTCCTCACTCGCCTTACGCGTTCAGATCATCCGAATTATTCACCGTGATGAGTTTTTAAGCACATTTCTCAACTTTCAGAGACCAGAGCTCAGTTTTGCCCTCAACACACACTTCCTGATTCTTCAATGGTCAACAAAAACAGTAAACAATGGACTTATTTTGATCTCAAGAGCTGCTCATACTCAGTGTTGGGGAGTAACAGATTACATGTACCGGAATTACGTAATCAGAGTACAAATTATGAGTAATTGTATTCAGTTACAGTTACTGTTTCAGTGAGTGGTAATTGGATTACAGTTACTTTGTTGAAATAAATGGATTACACAGAGGTATTTTCCTGTTTTCACTTTTTGGGCTAAACCAGGTCTAAAACCAGGTCTAACCTAGGTTTAAACCAGGACTAAAACCAGGTCTAAACTAGGTTTAAACCAGGACTAAATCAGGACTAAACCAGGTCTAAAACCAGGTCTAAACAGGTTTAAACCAGGACTAAAACCAGGTCTAAACTAGGTTTAAACCAGGACTAAATCAGGACTAAACCAGGTCTAAAGTCGGACTAAAGCAGGAATAAAACCAGGTCTAAACCAGGTCTAAACCAGGACTAAACCATGACTAAAGCAGGACTCTTAACCAGGTCTAAAACCAGGTCTAAACTAGGTCTAAACCAGGACTAAACCAGGACTAAATCAGGACTAAACCTGGACTAAACCAAGACTAAACCAGGATTTAACCAGGACTAAACCAAGACTAAACCAGGTCTAAACCTAGGTCTAAACTAGGTCTAAACTAGGTCTAAACCAGGACTAAACCAGGACTAAAGCAGGACTAAAACCAGGACTAAAGCAGGACTAAAACCAGGACTAAACCAGGTCTAAACCAGGACTAAACCAGGACTAAACCAGGACTAAAACCAGGTCTAAACCAGGACTAAACCAGGACTAAACCAGGACTAAACCAGGACTAAACCAGGCAGGACTAAAACCAGGATCTAAACCCTAAACCAGGTGACTAAACCAGGACTAAACCAGGACTAAACCAGGACTAAACCAAGACTAAACCAGGTCTAAAACAGGATTTAACAGGACTAAATCATGCTGCGTGGACCACGTCTCCTTTTCTTCTATCGATAATATTTTTAATACGGTTAAGTAAAGTCGTGAAGATTTCCTCGTCTTTGCTTCTCTACAGCAAATCAAGTAATCCAAAGTATTCAGATTACATTACTCACTTTAAGTAATTTAATGGATTATGTTACAAACTACATTTTGGTTTATGTAATCTGTAGGGCACAGGTGTCAAACATAAGGCCGGGGGCCAGATCCGGCCCTCCAAGACCTTTAATTTTTTTAACTAAAATATTTTAATTATATTTTCTATAAAAATATTGGTAATTTTCTGCTGTGCTTAGCATAGCAGCGTCTCCAGCGTCTCTGTACGTGGCCCCTCCCACCAGAGCAGCACAAATGAAGACTTGTCTCTTTCCAAACGCTCTTAAAGGACGATCGTTTTGACTGTTGACCGTGACACCCTCATCAACAAAATGTCCAAAAATGAGAAAAGTGGAGCCGAGTGCAGGATTTTCCAAGAAAAATTGACTTATTCCTGTTTGCAGACAAGTTGATGTTAAAACATTGTGTTGAAATTGAATTTTTCTTAAAGTTTCAGGTTGTTCATAATAATATAATATTATAATAAGAAAGAGTTCATCAATTGAAAAAGATTTCTGTAATAGATTTGTGTTTCTCTGCACAAATATTTGAACTTATTGTTATTCTTGGGGTTTATATGTCATGAGTTTTCTGATCCGGCCCCTTTGAAATCAAAGTAGTTTGGATACGGCCCCCGGACCAAAATGAGTTTGACACTCCTGCTGTAGGGGAATACATTTTAAAAGTAACATTCCCAACACTGGTCATACAATATATCTGTGTTCAGGTGAGACAGCGTTTTTACAAATACATGAACAGGCGCTTTTAAAAGTCTTTATAGCATGGTTATACATCATGTTCGTGGTTAAGTTTAGAGTCTGAAAACACTCTTGCCGCTTCCTTTTATTCCACCGTGGTCTTTAAAAGCGCTCTTCAGTGTAAAACGTAATGTGTTCCGGACATAACAATCCTCGAAACGGTTTCTATAGCGATGCAGGCCATAGAAACTGCAGACGCTGAATAGATCTGAATAGAATGTCTTTTATTGTCGCTATGCACATGTACGATTTTCAGTCTAAACACAATGAAAGTGAAAGCAGCTCGCTCTTCAGACTGCAGACATGTACGTGGGATATTTACAATGCAGCATGAAACAGCATAAAAGAAAGGATAGAACGCATAAGTAAGAACGTAAATACTAGTGCAAGAGATAAAAACACAGAAGAGGGGAGGTGTTCAGTCCTAATTATAAAGTATACACAGATGTTTACGTACACAGTGGTATTGCACATTAGTTATTGCACAAATGATCTTTCTCAGTGTGATTATTGCAGTAGATGTTTCACCCAGTTTTAAAATAACAAATATAAAATTGTCTACAACTTATTCACTGGTTTAGTTCTAGTTTAGTCCTGGTTTAGACCTGATTCAGTCTTGGTTTAATCCTTGTTTAGTTCTGGTTTAGTTCTGGTTTAGTCCTGGTTTATACCTGGTTTAGTCCTGGTTTAGTCCTGGTTTAGTATTGGTTTAGTCTTGGTTCAGTCCTGGTTCAGTCCTGGTTTAGTCCTGGTTTAGTCCTGGTTAGTCCTGGTTCAGTCCTGGTTTAGTCCTGGTTTCAGTCCTGGTTTAGTTCTGTTCAGTCCTGTTCAGTCCTGGTTTAGTCCTGGTTCAGTCCTGGTTTAGTCCTGGTTCAGTCCTGGTTTAGTCCTTTAGTCCTGCTGTCTCACGTCTTTATGGACATGTGATTGTTTTGTCAAATTCAAATTCAGAGGCCGAAATTAAAAACTGGGACTAAATCTTGGGCCAAACTAAATATTTATTGAAAAATTTCAACAACATCTGCACGTTTTCTCTTCTTTCAAAATATGTAACATTTTCTTTTCTTATTAAATTAAATCTTTAATAATAGTTTTGCTTAAACATTGAATCTAGAACAAGCAAAATATTAAATAATAACAACATTTTAAATAAATAATGTCTCCATAGTCGATCTGTAGCCAGTGTTGTGAAGGTGACTTTTAAAATGTATTCTCCTACAGATTACAGATTACATACACCAAAATGTAGTTTGTAACTGAATCCATTAAATTACTTAAGGTGAGTAACGTAATCTGAATACTTTGGATTACTTGATTTGCTGTAGAGAAGCAAAGACGAGGAAATCTTCACATAAGATGTTTTGTGTGCTAAAAGAAAATAAAAAGTCCAGACTTTACTGAACCAAATTAAAAATATTATTGATAGAAGACGAGGAGACACAGTCCATGCGGCATGGTTTAGTCCTGTTAAATCCTGTTTTAGTCCTGATTTAGACCTGGTTTAGACCTGGTTTAGACCTGGTTTTAGTCCTGGTTTAGACCTGGTTTTAGTCCTGGTTTAGACCTGATTTTAGTCCTGGTTTAGACCTGGTTTTAGACCTGGTTTAGTCCTGGTTTAGCCCTGGTTTAGACCTGGTTTTAGCCCTGGTTTAGACCTGGTTTTAAACCTGGGTTCAGTCCTGGTTTAGTCCTGATTTAGTCCTGGTTTAGTCTCCGGCAATGAGTGGAATTACAAAAAAAAAAGGGATTTAGCCTAAAATGTGAAAACAGGAAAATACCCCCATGTAATCCATTTATTTCAACAAAGTAACTGTAATCCAATTACCACTCACTGAAACAGTAACTGTAACTGAATACAGTTACTCAGTAACTCCAGTATGTAATCTGTTACTCCACAACACTATCTGTAGCCGGTGGGGCAGCTCTAAAACATATTTGACATGATCTCGTGGGCCAAATATAATTATATCGCAGGCCAAATTTGGACCCCGGGCCTGAGTTTGACATGTCTGGTCTAGAATGTTCCACAGTATGGCATTACATCTATCACAAGGGAGACAAGCAGCACTACTCTACATTACAGTTCAGATCTGCGGAGAGGCGCCTCATTCACAAAAGGAATTATTGTATTTTTGAGCAATAGAAACACTTAAAATGAAGAAAGGGTAGATTAATATGTTTAAAGTCATACCATGGAACATTCCAGGCAAAGCAATAACATCTCCATAGCGAAAAGTAGGTAGTGCACCTTTAAGTAAGAATAATGTCACTTTAAAATAATACTCAGTTCTCAAGTAGAAGTACAAATTCGTGATCTAAGGAAACTGAAATAAGCGTAAAAAATTAACTTAAAGAGTAACTGTAAGAACTGATTTATAATTAAAAGTGAAGAACAAAACATTAAATAAACAAATAAATAAATAAACAAAAATGAGACAAACTAAATCGAATCTGAAGGAGCTGCTGCAAGAAACACAAATGTTCAAATCATTTCTCATTGTCGCATGAAGCTTTTGTGATTTTAGACTCGGTCGCAGTGGGAAGACAAACCGCAAGTAGAAAAGTAATCTGAAAAGTGCCATTTCTTCTTCAAAAAAAAAAAAAAAAAAAAAAAAAAATCCACGAAAATGTCTTTTATTACACACGAGCATTACCACTAACCACTTGTGTTGTAGGGAATGTTCCACAGTATGACTTTAAACGTTTATATTTCCGTGGAGATGAGCAGATGATGCCGCCGGGCGAAGTTACAGGTCGGATCTGTGGAGTGGCAACCCTGCTCAGACTAAGAATTAATGTTTTTAAGCAATAAAAACAACAGAAATAGACGAAATACTAAAAACTGTGGAAGATTCTGACATGTAGTAGCCAGAAAAGTTCCACAGTGCTCCTTTAAAGACCGTGTTCCATTCCTGAGTGAAAATGTGGCACTAACAATGCCCGGAGCGTGTCATTACATAAGTTTTGTACGGGCGACTCAGAGTTAAGACTTCATTCACTGTCAGAGCGCGACGCAGAGGCTCGATATAGAAGTGTGCACTGTAAAAACAAGAGCAGGTCTGCCGTTGTCGTTTTTTTATTTATCCTGACAGATATTCAAATGTTTGTACAATTTAAAGTGTGTAGATTCTTTTATATTATTTTTACAAAGTATTTTTTTCCTTTTACGTTTTGTTATTTTCAAAAAAGCATCTTAATAATAAACGTCGAATCTATATATTGTGAAAAAGGAAGACAATATTACCGTATTTTTCAGACTATAAGTGGCTCCAGAGTATAAGTCGCACCAGCCAAAAAATGCGTAATGAAGATAAAAACATATATAAGGCTACGTTCAGACTGCAGGGCTTAATGCTCAATTTGAAATTTTTTGTCAAATCCGATGTTTTTGCGAGGTCGTTCACATTTCCAGTTAAATGTGACTTGTGTGTGACTCCAGTATGAACATTAAATGGCCCAAAAGTGTCCCGCATGTGACACTGGAGACATGATGACGTCAACCGCAGCGAGCGTCTCTGTGTTTACAGAAGTTGTCCAAACATGGACGCAGCATTGAGCTCCTGGAGATTTTAAAGTTCCTCTCGTACCGGAGCCAGAACATGAACAACTTACTTGTTTTAAGGAGGAGATTGAGAAGGAGAAGGACGAGGTTTTTGGTCGTGGTGTTTTGTGGGGCAGCGGCAGCGACGTCCGTTGAAAGGAACGTGTGGATGTGGAGACGGAGCCAAGACAGTGACACAGAGTTCATTAACAATTTTTGCCTATTTCAGCGCAGAATAGTGACGTTTGTGGCTTGTTGATAACGTGTAGGACAGATGAATGCACTTTGGCCGTTCAAACTGAAGTCACATGTCAAAAGATCAGATATGTATCAGTTTCAGGACCATATATCCCAGTGGTCTGGGTCACATTTGAAAAAATTGGATCTGTGTCATTCAGACTGTCATTAAAAGATCAGATACAGGTCACATAGGGGCCAAAAAATTGGATTTGGGTCACTTCAGGCTGCAGTCTGAACTTAGCCTAAGTTGTGAGACCAGGAACCAACATTTTATTTTGAAAGTCCAGTTCTAGTAAAAACAATACAACCAAGACTGTTAACATCACATATGAACAGTTCTTCAGATAAACTATAACATAAACAACAGAACAGAACAAGTTTAACAAACTCTCCATCTCACTCCAAATCACTAAATCCATTCAATTCTTCATCCTCGGTGTCACTTCTGAGCAACTCCACGACCTCCGGAGGTAAACAGAGCGCCGCTTCCTCTTCTGTGTCGCTGTCGTCAGACTCAGCATCAGTTCCAGTTAGAATTATTCGGGTCTTTCTGAATCCCGACAGGATGGTTTCGGTGTCACTGAAGTCCAGGCTTTGTCCATCCATCCAGTGACTTCAGGAAAGTTTCATGGTGCATCCTCCCGGTTAACGTGAAGCTGCAGATTTCACAACTTACAGGAGGATAATTGCTTGTTTTGGAGGAGACATGTGCAGTAGAGTGAAGTGACAGTGGTACAGGAGGAACAGGAGCAGCAGATACTCACACACAAGACTAGAGATTCTCGACGCTTCACTGTGAATATTTTAATATATATATAAGTCGCAGCGGAGCTTGCAGGACCACTCACAACATGAAAAAATACAACTTATAGTCCGAAAAATACTGTAATTATGATGATGAAAAATAAAATTTAAAAGGTAAAGAGAGAGATGAAAAGAGTTTTTAATAATTTACAGTATTCCATAAACAAACCCAATTTCTGTCCAAGTTTTCTTCATTCCTCTTAGTTAATTTAGTTAGTTAATTTAAGAAATCCTAAGACAGTGGGGCACAACTTCTGTGCCTTCAAAGGATCTACAATAAAAGACATCTATCAAATTAAAAAATAACTCATAGACTGAGATTGCAAGAGGCTCAAATGAAGAAAAAATGGGAAAAATGGATGTTATTTATGCAAAAGTAGAATATTCAAGTGTCACCGAGGCTTCTGTTCCTGTTTTTATTTCCTTTTATTATTATTTTTTTCTTGTTATGTTTATAAATGTATCATATCCAATAAAAATAAAGTGACAAAAAAACAAACAAAAATGCACTAAATTTAGATTGCTTTAATTTATACTTTGTCTCTTATACGTGCAGTAAGTCATAAGTGAAATTGTAAATATAAACTTGCTCTTCATACGCTGCTTTTTTTTCTTGGAATTCTGTCATTTGTTAATAGGGTTTGGCGTTTTAAGTACTTTTTTACTTAAGCCTAAACTCTTTCAGTCATGATATATGAGGTTGTAGTCTATGTTTTGTTTTGTTTTGTTTTGTAGTGCTGCAGAATGACTGAATAAACTACTACTAATTCACAAAACCACTGAGATATTAAAGGAACTGCTGCAGATTTCCAGAGAAGCAAAATATTGCGTCTAGTTATAGTATTTAGAAATTACATTGAGTTATCGAGGTATTCACTGGAGACCAAATACAGCTAAAAAAAACTTTACCTTTAAGTGCATAAGAAAGTATTTCAGCGTAACGTCTTCAGTAGTTTTGTCGTTTTGGGTGATTCTCCAATTTTGACGTCATTTGGTGGGATAATAACTGATGTAAATTATAGTTTTGCACCAATCAAGAAGCAATTTGTGAAGAAAAGGTGAAAAAATATGTTGAAAATGACAGGAAGTAGAGTTCTATTTTCGAACGTTCCATATTGAGAGCGTCACGGTAAATGAGTCACAATTTACACGCTAGAAACACATTTTTCTGTTACCTTGAACATGATTTCAGCAAAAATAAAGCTGTTTTCTTATATTTCTGTTTGGCAAATAATAATCTCAGTGCACGTTAGAAGATTTTTGGACCAGTAAACTACACGGTTGCTTGGTAACAGTAATGAACTAAACTAAACTAAAATCAAATGGTCAAATTGGGAAAAAAAATAATAAAATGGACAGTAAAATCTTAAATGTAATGATGTTAGGTGCGTTTTAGTAAAATGAGTCTTCCAACCTGTCGTAGGGACTTTAAAGCTGCACCGTGTAGCTTTTCTATAAATATTATTGCCTTTTACAGAAACAAAACTTAAAACCACATGGCTCATTTGCGTAAACTATAAGCGCTGAAAAAAAAAACAGCTCTCTCTTTGTGCCGCTGATGTGATCAGCTTCAGACAGAGTCAGAGTTAAAAAGGACACGACTCAGTGGAATTTGTTTTCTGTGGGAGACGGTCCAAATGGCTCTTTGAGTTTTAAGGTTTTCGACCCCTGGTTTACACCAACACCAGATTTAAATAATCCATGTATGATTCGTTCATTCGTTTTTCAATATAAAACCAAAAATAAGAAAACGAAAAAAACAACTATTTTCTTCATTATTTGTCTCCAAAACCAAAATGAAAAAACAGATAATGATTCATTTTTTCATTTTGGTTTTGTGTTTAAATGAAGAATGGAAAAAATGAATAACAGTTTTCGGTTTATGTGACTTAAACTGCGATGTGGGACTGAACCAGGATTGAATCAGGACTAAACCGGGACTTAACTGTTTTCAGTTGTGGTTTGGTCTCGGTCTGGACCTGGTCTCAGTCCCAGTCTCAATCACGGTTTGGTCCTGGTCTGGTCCTGGTCTCAGTCCTGGTCTGGTCCTGGTCTGGTCCTGGTCTGTCCTGGTCTGTCTTGGTCTTAGTCTTGGTCTGGTCCCGGTCTATCCTGGCCTCAGTCCTGGTCTGGTCTCAGTCTGTCCTGGTCTCAGTCCTGGTCTGGTCTCAGTCTGTCCTGGTCTCTGTCCTGGTCTGGTTCTGGTCTTGTCCCAGACCTGGTTCAGTCCTGGTTCAGTCCGGCATCGCAGTTTAAAGGTTGTATAGAGGATTTTCCAAGGAACGAGAAATCCAGCGACTGTTTGTCCTTTTTCAAATGTTGCGCATGTGTGAAACCACCTCCCCTCCCCTACAGCTCCTACGTAGAAACGCCTCCTCCCTCCTCCTCCTTACACCAGAAACAGGTTTGTTTACAGCCGCTGCACATGACTTGTAAACAACTAACTACAGTGTTGGTTAGGCAAGACGGAGAAGTGAGGAGCAGGGGAGAAGAGCGGGAGTGGGGAGAGAGGAGAGGAGAGGAGAGGAGCGGGGTGCGCGGAGATTCCGTGCCCGGAGAAGTGAGGAGCAGGGGGAAGAGTGGATCGGGCAGCGGGGACAGGAGCAGGAAAGGGGTGCAGAGAAGGTTGCGCGGAGATTCAGTGCGAATGAACTAGCTACAACACGCAGCAGCAAGCGGACTCTTTCTTTGCCTTGAAAATTACGTTTTCAGACATAGGATATCGCTTTCGTGTCCTGAAAAACGTTTGTCCAGCTCTTGGAAATAAAGTACGTTTTCATAATAAGCAGAAGTTTCCTGTCCAGGAGTAATTTGTGGACCAGTGCGTCAGTCTTTAGACTCTGCGTCTGCTTCAGTTGCGCCATCGCTGGAATGAATCTACAAGAATCACCTTAGTTTGGCTTCGCTGCTTTTCCCCTTGTCTTCTTCTTTCAGCGACCTCAAAAACTGACTTTCTTTTGCGGCGAACTGCTCCTGGATTCTTGTCGCCATTGCAACAAACTTTGTGCGAACTGTGAGGAAGATATAGGTCAAAAAAAGCCGCTAAGAACTGTTGCGTTGGTGGAGTAAACAGCGTCTGTGCGTCTTGCGTCTGTGGACTGCGTGACAGTCGTACGTAAACCACGTACCGGCGGCGCAGGCAAGTCAGTTACACTAGAAACGTAGGGAGTTTGATTGACAGCCTGTCAGCTCACAGATAACGAGGCAGTGTCGTTATCTATTGGCAAATGTTTATCTGGCCCCACCACGTCCAGAGTTGATGAATTTTTATTCTCTTTTTTTTGGTCATCATAATTACAAGGCTACTGCACCTCTATAATCTATCATTGACAATTTGAAACAAAAAAAAATCCTCCATACAACCTTTAAGTCACAGAAATGGAAAACATCCATTATCCGTTTTTTCCATTATTCATTTAAACACAAAACCAAAATGAAAAAAAATTATAAAAATGTTATCTGTTTTTTCATTTTGGTTTTGGAGACAAATAATGAAGAAAATCTTTTTGTTTTTTCGTTTTCTTATTTTTGGTTTTATATTGAAAAATGAATGACACACAGATTTTAAATCGTCGCCTCCTGGTGTTGTGGCGGTGAATTACTTTGCGGCGCATAAACCTCGATCCATAAATCAAACAAGACGATGTCAAGGCGACGCTGGCAGTATACGTTGAGTCGACGCAGAACTAAACTTCGCCCTTAAGGTGTCTAGCAACTTATCTATCTCCATGGAGACAAGCAGGAAACTCCACCAAGTAACAGGTCAGATCTGTGGATTTCTGAGCAATAAAAACACTTATAATTGAATGAATGCGAGATAGTTAAAGATAGTTTAATGCCGTACTGTGGAACATTCCAGGTAAAGCGACAAGTGGTGTACCGTCTACCAGAAAAAAGTTCCATAGTGCACCTTTATGGAGGATGAATCATGCATGTTTGAGTGATCTCCCAGACACAATTCCTCCAAAAATTCACATTCTCCCCTAAACCCTCTGTATTTTTTCTAAGAGGCAGATGCAAATCAGAGCTGCAAATTCCAACAGGAAGTCAGCTGGTTGTCTTTTATTGATGTTTTAGATCAATATTGAAAATTAAAATGTCCAAAATAAAAGATACTGATCCAGCGGTGTCATAGATTATATCTGTATAGCAAACAAATGTTCCACAGTGTGACATTAAACAGCTCCACTTTACATTTATTCAATTACAGGTGGATTTATAACTCAAAAATACCGGCATTCTGACAGATCTGGTCTGTAACTTGTTCTGGTTTGGTCTCAATGAAGATAGAAAGGTTTAATGCCATACTGTGAAACATTCCAGACAAAGCAATAACAAATATAGCCGCAAGCGGCAATGATCGGCCCTCGCGCGTGCTTACGCCGCGCTCCGCAAACGCCGCGCTCCGCAAACACCGCGCCTCCGCAAACGCCGCGCTCCGCAAAACGCCGCGCTCCGCAAACGCCGCTCCGCAAACCCCGCAAACGCCACGCTCCGCAAACACCGCGCCTCACAAACACCGCACCTCACACTGACCCTAATAAGCCTAAGCTTAAACCTTACCCTAATCGTAATCCTAACCATAGCCCCAACCCGAACCATATAAATCTTAATTTAACCCTGCAATTTTCAAAATTTGGCAAAAAAAAAAAATATCCAAGATTGCGGACTTCCGGTTTGTAAAGGGGCCTGGTTACAATATACAATTTTGTTCTTATTGCCATGATGCATCTGGATACCAAATTTGGTTTGACTACGCCAACGTTTGTGTAAGGACGTCCCATTGGCAAGGATACAATTTTGGCTTGTTGCCATGGCAACACAATGTAAATGGGGTGTGAACATCATTGAGTTTTTTAATCAAGACCATGTCACAAATGTGGATACCAAATGTTGTATATCTGTGACAAACAAAACCTTATTTTTACATACAAATTTTCTAGGGGGCGCTATTGCACCCATTTTTGTATTTTCTTACATCAATCTGTTCAGGGTCGGGGTGTGAACCCACGATTAAAATTTTTGTGAAATCGGCCAAAGTTTGTGCAAATTATCACTCGTTGAAGTTTGATGGTGAGCCCCAAAAACGAACCCGAAATTTGCACCGTTGCCACGGCAACACCGTTTGACCTTTTAAAAAGCTTTTAACAACTTTTAATGTCCCACTTGTCTAGATGATACAGAATGATTCTGTCTGGGTCAAACGCCCAAGGACGAGTTTGTTCAAGTATGAGGACAGGTTGCACGATCAATCCAATATGGCGGGCTTCCTGTTGGTTGCCTAGCAACCGCGTAATTATACTTTTTTGTTCCTATTCCCATGATGCATCTGTGTACCAAATTTGGTTTGGCTATGCCAAAGTTTTTGTCGGGCATCCTATTGGCGAGGGCAGATGTTTGCCCGGTCGCCATGGTAACACGATGGGAAATGACATGGGCTCATCATTGACTTTTTTGTGTGTACCAAATTTTATGTCTACAACAAAGTAAATTTTTGCAGTACCATGCAATTTCCCTAGGGGACGCTATTGTGCCCATTGGAGATTTTCTTATATAAATGTGTTCAGGGTCGGGGTGTCAATCAATGATTAAAATTTCAGTGAAATCAGCCAAAGTTTGTCCCAGAATTTGTAGATTTTACCAATGGAGAGTTTATGTCATCGCTATGGCAACGCCATAAAAAATATGACATGGGTGTCACTGACTTTTGGATCAGGATGCCAAAATGGAATTTTGTGCAAAATTTCAGAAATTTTTGAACAACTATTTGGGAACAAATGATTTTCTTCCATATTAAAATTTGTTTCAATCTATAGGGGGCACTATTGCGCCAAATTAATAATAATTTTCACATTAAGTAGCTTCAGGGCAGACAGTTTAACAACTGTTTCAAATTTCATTGAAATCGGAGTTTGTTTGAGCAAATGGGACCAATTTGTAAATGTCCAAAATTGTGTGCATTTTTTGTTGCTTCACTGCTCAGAGATCGTAAGACGTGTGTGAACAATTTGGATAAGTTTTGATGTTCCACATATTGAGAAAATGTGAACCAAATTTGAGCTCGTTCGGGTGAACGTCCTCGGAGGAGTTCGTAAAAGCTTAACAAATTTTAAGCCAATATTGCTGCCCCCTAGTGGAGCGCACGGTGTTGGCGTAATAATATTTTTTCCTTGTCTTGACATGATCGACTTCAGTGTCAAATTTCATGATTGTACATGCAAATTTATTTGTGTCATTCGTATTCCCTAATGCATTTTTGAGACTTTTGGGAGCACTGACATTTTATTTCTGTTTGGAAAATGGAAATAGCCAAAACTTAGGGAAGCGCGAGTTTTACCAGATGGAAAAATTTCTAGGACTTTTTATTATTGTTTAGTGGGTGAAAAATGGATGAGTTGGTTAGGAAAAAAAAAAATAATAAGAAGAAGAATATTCTGATACGAGAACAATGTTCCGCTTTTTTTTGGCCGACAAACTATACATTTTCGGAAACCTCAGACACATTGCTACATCATGGCGAGGGTCCCTGGTCACTACGGGCAAGTCACGTCGCGCCATTCCATTTTTTGGCCACTCGGAGCATCGCTTTGCGATACTAATAAGCCCTTTGCCAGCCTCTGGCGCTCGGGCCTAAATAATAATAATTCGAGCAAAAACAATATATCCGAAAACATTAGAACAACATATTATAACGTTTTTTGAAAGCTCTCGACCTTCCCCACGTCACCGTGGGGTCATTGGTGAGTGACGGGCACGTCTGGACCATCTCGTCGGGGTCGCCCCCTGACCTCCCATTGACTTCCATTCATTTTAGCAGTAGTAAATATGGCTCAGGCCTTGGGCGTGGGTTACTGGGATACTGCTGTTTGTGCCGGGGGCGACCGAGGACAATGTTGCATGTCGTCGTGTCGCGTTCGGACATGCGCACGTCGCTCCCCATTCGCTCCGTGTAGCGGAAGCAATAGGCCCTACGCCCTGTCGGGGCTCGGGCCTAAAAAGGATAACGGACGTTTCTTGTTTACATGAGTTAAACTGTGATGCTGGACTGAACCAGGACTAAAACAGGACTCAAACAAGACTAAACCAGGACTGAACCAGGACCTGAACAGGACTGAAACAAGACAAACCAGGACTGAACTGTTTTCAGTCCAGGTCTCAGTCCCGGTCTGGTCCTGGTTAATTCTTGTGGTAGTCCTCGTTTAGACCTGGTTTACTCCTGGTTTAGACCTAGTTAACTCTTGTGGTCATCTTTGTTTAGACCTGGTTAAGTCCTGGTTTAGTCTTGTGGTAGTCCTGGTTTAGACCTGTGTTTTATATTATTTGTTTATCTGATAAGAGTTTATGATCAACACTGAGCAATTTTATCCACATTTTGAGGTTTTACTGGACAAATCCTTAGAGAAAAGTTGAGCCCACAACAGTTTTTCACTTCGTCTACAGATTTATTACACATTTCATCATAAATTATACTTTTTGTGAAGCTCAAATATTATTTTAAGGTTAGAAAACTTTTTTTCCATCCTACTGAACAGGCAAACAAAGTAAATAAGATTTGTACCTTGGAAATTCCAAATTGTTGCTTATTTTTTATTATATCATAAAAATTAGTTGCTCAACAGTTAATTATTGTAAATATATTATGTGAACTTAATTTTGTCTCCATTCTCGAGTTTTGAACATTCTGAAAACATAAGATTTGAAACGATTTATAATATTATCAAAAGTATAAAATACTTTTGCTGTGTGGGTGAATTATGTTTTAAATCACAATACAAAGGCCGACCACGAGAGAGACGATGTTTTGCAGCGATAACGAGTCGTATCTGTGTTGCTGCATTAACGGAGCTTCTCACGGTTTCACTTTGGTCATCTGCTCCACGCGTCTTTTCCTTCAGAAGTTGTTATCCGTTTTTTTCCATTATCCATTTGAACACAAAATCGAAATCGTTTTTCCATTTTAGTTTTGGAGACAAATAATGAAGAAAAGTTGTCACGGTCAGTGAGAAGGACCATGAAGGCTCGTACGGATCGCAGGTTCCTGAAAATGTGCTGTTTAAATCCACGTTGTATGTTTGTTTTTTTTTTATTTTAGTTTTCAGACAATCCTAACACGTATTTGGCCGTGTTTATTTACGAACGTGTGGTGCTTCTAACATTCTGTGTGAATAGAATGCGATGATGTCATCAGCTATTCGAATTCCCATTGGTCGCCATGGCAACCTTTGACGTCTTTGAAGCCCTGTCACCTCAAAGCGAACCAAGATTGTAAGAGTAGGTCAGTTCACTACATTTAACAGATCGAACGAAACGAGCACTTTCGAAATCTAGCAGTTAAAAGGGAAACTTGACGTTCCGTTGCAGATCGGCGCCGTTACCGTCCACATCTTCACCGACAAATACACACAGCGGAGACCAAACATGGACAAGTACGAAATTATACAGACCATGGGGGAGGGCGTTTTTGGGGAGGTCAAGAAATGCCTCAATAAACAAACGGGGCAAATCGTGGCTTTAAAAAAGTTTAAAGCGACCCACTTAGTAGATCTGGCGGTAAAGCATGAGCTTTCAATGCTCAACGCAATCAGCCACTTCGACCCGGATCATTTTAACTTCATCCGGTTTAATAATCACTTTCAATCCGATGCGGGCGACCACTATTTAGAGTTTGAGATGCTGGACCAGAGCGTCTGGGACCTCATGGTGAAGCGAAACTTCTTGGCGTTTTCGTTGAACGAGGTCCGCACCATGGCCAGACAGCTCCTAGTGGCGTTAGACGGTCTGCGCAGCATTGGGGTCATGCATACCGATATCAAGCCGGACAATATCATGTTTGTGGATCACGCGAAGAAGCCGTTTAAGCTCAAGCTAATCGACTTCGGGTCGGCGGTCCACAGAGAGACAGTGGAAATAGGCTGGAACTTGCAGTCCCTATTGTACAGAGCCCCGGAGGTCATTTTGTGCCTACCGCTGACTGAAGCAGTAGACATGTGGACTCTGGGGACTTGTCTGCTGGAATGGTATCTGGGTGATGAACCTTTTTCCTCGCTATCGCCATTCGATCACATCAGGCAAATCACGCATCTCCTCGGAGTTCCTGACGCTCAGATGATAGAACAGGCTGAGCGAGGGACCGTGTTCTTTAAACAGGAGAGTGATGGCGAGTGGAAACTAAAAACTCCACAAGAATTTGCGGGGTCGACACATAAGGTTCCTGAAATGGGAATGAGTCCACTAGAGGCGGCGAGTGATCTAAGAGATGGCATCTTAAATTCTTATATGGTCAAATCATTCGAGTTCGAGGACAGGGTTGCTTTTGTGGATTTAATCATGAAAATGCTGTGTCTGAATTCTGAAAACAGAATCAGTCCGGCGGATGCTCTACAGCACCCCTTTATCACCATGCAACCTCTTAACGACGCGAGTTATGAGTCGGACATGGCAGCGCACAAGAGAGATAATCGCGTTATGACTCCCGTGCCGTCCCTCCCTGCCCCGTCCAGAACCTCCAGTCTCGCGCTAGAAAAATCGGAAAAATCCGGTGTGGTACATACGATATAAACGGTCCTGTAACCCACGCTGAAAGTATCGATCTGCGACTAGATTCTAAAATTGAACCTAATGAGGATGATTTTGGAGTTGAAAGTGGGGAGTTACAGTTCTCCCATATATACTCAACTCCTTCAGAATCAGGAGAAGAAGCTGAAAGTTCAAACAAAGAGTTGGCTTTCTGTTCTTCTCCTATAAAAACCGATCCGGGAACCCTCTTAGGAACAGACGAGCCGTGCTTTGAGCCGTCAGCCGTTCTATGTTCTCCGACAATACATACTTCTGCTGACGAGCCAACTACAAGTCCACAAATTACGAACAACGCGATTTTAGAGGAGACTGTGATTCGCCAGCCTTCAGTAAGAAAGAGTCTTGCAACGCAACTAACTGAAGAGTCGGGCTTTGTACCAGCAGTGGTTCTACATTCTGCAAAAATACTTACTTATCGTGACGAGCCACCTACAAGCCCACGAACTACAGACACCGAGATTTTAGCAAACGCAACAGAGGAGTCTGTGATCCATCGTCCTTCAGTAAGAAAGAGTCTCGCAACGCTCTCATTACCTGAAGAGTCGGGCTTTGAACCATCAGTTGTTCTATGTCCTCCTATGACCTGCACAATGGATACAACCGAAATGTCTACTGAAATAGCCTGGCCTCCCACAAATCCAGTAACATCACCAGCGGAACCAAACATCTCCAATTAAAAAACTGCGATCCAGGGAGCAGTAGAAATCGTTTGGGATGAACCAAAGGAGGAAAACCTACTGTGTACTTCTTTTGGCTTAAGTCTCTTTAAGCCAGTGTTAAACTTCTTCACTTCCCCATTCTGTCTGTTTTCAGGGGGGAAATAAAAAAGATCTGAGGAGGGGGAAAATCCAGGATGTTTAAGACCTGGGGTAATGTGAGGGATTTTCTTCTGAGTTAAGTCACTGGACGGAACCTTAGCCAAGGAATGTGAAGTTCTTTTGAGAAGGTTTGTTCAGGGTAAATACCCAGAAGAAAACTCGCTTTGCTCCACTTTAGACGCTTCCCTTTCCTTTTGATTCTCTGGGGTTTTGGATGCAAGGAAACACATTATAACGCTGTGTCCCAAACTTTAACTACTGACTGACAATTTAACCACAAAAATAATAAAATAAAATAAAAATGTAAAAAACATTATAAACTGCCTTGAGTGTTTCTCTTTTTGTTCTTCATATATTTGACTTGGTCTGTACATTTTCAAACAATATAATAATATAATAAAAATGATGTATAAATTAAAGCCGCAAGCGGCGTCGAACGGCCCTCGCCCGCCGCTCCCACGAACGCCGCTCCGCGAACGCCGCGCCCGACGAACGCCGTGCCCGCAAATGATGCGCCCGCCCATACCATACCCTAAACGCCTAAATGCCTGCAAACGGTGAAATGACATAGTGTGCCTTTAAATGTTCGTTGCACCCCCTGCTGGCCAACCTTGAAAAATGCCCATGTCAGAAATATATGTTTTTGCTTCTAGTCAGTAATAGAATTGAATTCCCAAATTTGATACAGATCCAATAATGTTGACATTTCATGTCTATGATAGGGGGCGCTATAGTGTTCACTTTTCATATGTTTTATAGTGTATTATATTCAGGCTGAGATCATGCATTAGTGATTCAAATTTCAGTTCAACCGGACTAAACATGTGCGTGTAATATCATATTTCATATTTTTGGGGGGAGTCTTTGCGCCCCTGCTGGCCAACAGTGAAAAATTCCCCATGTCCATAATATACTTTTTTGCTCGTAATCATGCATAGAATTTAATTTCCAAATTTGGTGCAAATCCGATAATGTTGACATGTTTCATGTGTATGGTAGGGGGCGCTATAGTGTTCACTTTTCATATGTTTTATAGTGTATTATATTCAGACTGAGATCACACATTAGTGTTTCAAATTTCAGCACGATCGGACTAAGCATGTGCGTGTAATACTATTTTCCATATTTTTAGGGGGAGTCTTTGCGCCCCTGCTGGCCAACAGTGAAAAATTGCCCATGACTGTAATATATTTTTTTGCTCGTAATCATACATAGAATGTAATTCCCAAATTTGGCGCAGATCTGACAATGTTGACGTTTCATGTCTATGGTAGGGGGCGCTATAGTGTTTTTTCATATGTTTTATAGTGTATTATATTCAGACTGAGATCACACATTAGTGATTCAAATTTCAGCATGATGGGACTAAGTCTGTGCGAACAGGAGCAAATAATGTCACCTTGAAATTCGCCAAAACTTTGACCAAATTTTGCAGCTTCGCCGCACGTAAACCGTGACAGTTATAAAAAAAAATCAGCTAACTTTAGATGTTCCACTTGTCTAGATGATGTACGGTGATTTTCAGCCCTGTGGGTGAAGCGCCTTCAGAGGAGTTCGTTCAAATGCAAAGTCAACGAAAATGCGGACTCAAATTTCCACTCGGAGCATCGCTTTGCGACACTAATAGGCCCTTTGCCAGCCTCTGGCGCTCGGGCCTAAATAATAATAATTCGAGCAAAAACAATATATCCGAAAACATTAGAACAACATATTATACGTTTTTTGAAAGCTCTCGACCTTCCCCACGTCACCGTGGGGTCATTGGTGAGTGACGGGCGCGTCTGCACCATCTCGTCGGGGTCGCCTGCACCATCTCGTCGGGGTCGCCCCCTGACCTCCCATTGACTTCCATTCATTTTAGCAGTAGTAAATATGAGCCAGGCCTTGGGCGTGGGTTACTGGGATACTGCTGTTCGTGCCGGGGGCGACCGTGGACAATGTTGCATGTCGTCTTGTCGCATTCGGACATGCGCACGTCGCTTCCCCATTCGCTCCGCTGAGCGGAAGCAATAGGGGATCCAGGAGCAATAACATTTTAAAGTTTTGGTGAGACATTTTCTTTCTAATATACACCAGGGTTGTCAAAAATATCGAAAATCAGATATGAATAAATACTAAAACTAGTATCGAAACTAGAGAAACGTGACTAAATTGGATCTTTCCTGAATATTTTTACACTAGTTTAGAACCACGCGAAAGAAAACACTATTATATTGTGCTTAATTATACTTTAATGTAGGGGTCATCAAATTAAGGCCTGTGGGCCCCTCCACGCCCCTTTGTCTGGCCCCACAGCCCCTTTGCTCCCCAGCACTTGAACTGGTCCTATGAGGCAATCCTCAAAAGTCATCATGGCCTATTTTTTTAAATTACTTTGTGGCAAATAATAACACATGTGCATCTTTTATTTATTTTAATTTTTTTTTCAATTTTCAATTAAATAAAAAAAATATATTTATATGAAGTATTTATATTTAAATAATTACATGATGTATTTACATTTGCCATTGAATTTGCTGCCGAATTTTCGTCACCTGACAATCTCAAGATCAAACCGTAACCATCGCACAATTCTACAGAGTTCTGTAGTGCAGTTCAGGACAGCAAAATGAGTCGTGTTAAAGTATGAAAATTCTCAGAGAGTGTAGAGTTTTCAAAGAAAAGTGGACGACTGATTATTTTTTGTTCAGCGTAAGGAGCGTCTGATATGTAAAGAAAGTGTGGCTGTTTTCAAAGAATATAATCTGTGTCGTCAGGGCAAACGAGAGAAGATAGGATTCAACAGCATGTATTCCTTCGTCAGCCGACTTAACCCCGGCCCCCATCACAGTCAGGAGCGACAATGTGGCCCCCAGAGAAAAAAGTTTGGTGACCCCTGACTTAATGTGTGTTCTGTTCTGTTCTGTGGTTCCGAGTGACGCAGTTCGTAGAGCATTTGTCCATTGATCTGAAAGTTGAAGGTCCAAATTCCACTCTCGACATAAACATCATTGGTTGAGTTGTCACATCCAGAGACCCACAGGTTGTCGGTGTGATTCCAGCTCGCACAGATGAATGCTGTCGTCGTGTCCTTGGGCATGACACCTCGCCCCCTGTGTCTGCATACATTAATGAGTGAATGGGTAAAAAGTCACTGAGGTATCAAAACCTGTATCGAGTCTTGTATTTTTAGTATCGAATTTTAGTATCGTGACAAGACAAGTACTGGATTTTTTATGAATGACATATAACTTGTTAGTATCATGAGAACACTACCCCATAACTTAGACAAAGTTTACTGATCCACAAGGGAAATTATCTGGACACAGTAGCTCACACATCACAATATAATATAATAACAAAGAATAAATAATAATTATAAATGGTAAAAATAAATTCAAAATAAGTAGCAAAAAAGAGCAAGAGTCAGGTGTCAAATAAAGCGTACTTATATAAATGTAAATGTACATAAAATACAATAAAAAGAAAAAAATAAGTAACTAAATATAAAATCTGAACCCGGATAAATGACCAGAACTCAAAATTATTGAGGCAATCCATTCCCTCAATTATTCTAAGTTGATGAACTTAAAAATCACAGTCTTCCAGAACTTTCAAAGGTTGGATGGCTGCAACTTATACCTTTTGAATTAAACG
Source organism: Boleophthalmus pectinirostris (assembly GCF_026225935.1). Lineage (NCBI taxonomy): Eukaryota > Metazoa > Chordata > Actinopteri > Gobiiformes > Gobiidae > Boleophthalmus > Boleophthalmus pectinirostris. The sequence continues at coordinate 39,402,908 of NW_026571140.1, forward strand.
TGTTCATTCAGCTCAACTCAAATATTTGTAATTATTTAGTTAAACTTCAATTTTATATGTAATCCAGGATTTTTCTACACACAATCCAGTATATCTACACACATTATAGTATATCTATAGACACATCATATATACACACGTTATATTCACTGTTGGAGGGGGATTTGAACCCAGGTTCCACATGTGAAAGTCATTATAGTATACATATATTATATTATAAACACATGATATTACACATACAAACACGATATGTATATTAGATTATACACACCCTTAAACCCAGGTTCCCCACGTGAAACTTAGAGGATTTACTAGTTTAATCAATTTGATATAATATGTATATAGTTTAATAAAACATACTTACATACATACATTACACATTATATTATACAAATAGTACATTATACACACATTACATATTGTTTTTAACTACTTAATTCTACTAAGTTGTACTTCATCTATGTTTTTAAGTTACTCTCACTAATACCCACAATAGTTTACTTTAATAAAAAAATATTAGTTAAAATGACTCAAAAAGAAGAACATGTTACAGCAACTTGACATAATTAAGTTAGTTATTTCGCCATGTCCATAATATACTTTTTTGCTCGTAATTATGCATAGAATTTAATTCCCAAATTTGGTGCAGATCTGATAATGTTGACGTTTCATGTCTATGGTAGGGGGCGCTATAGTGTTCACTTTTCATATGTTTTATAGTGTATTATATTCAGACTGAGATCACACATTAGTGATTCAAATTTCAGCACGATCGGACTAAGTCTGTGCGAACAGGAGCAAATAATGTCACCTTGAAATTCGCCAAAACTTTGACCAAATTTTGCAGCTTCGCCGCACGTAAACCGTGACAGTTATCAAAAAAAAATCTGCTAACTTTAGATGTTCCACTTCTCTAGATGATGTACGGTGATTTTCAGCCCTGTGGGTGAAGCGCCTTCAGAGGAGTTCGTTCAAATGCAAAGTCAACGAAAATACTCTCACTAATACCCACAATAGTTTACTTTAATAAAAAAATATTAGTTAAAATGACTCAAAAAGAAGAACATGTTACAGCAACTTGACATAATTAAGTTAGTTATTTCTAAAATTTGAGTATACACAACTTAATCTATTTAATTACTCTGAACGTTCATAGGACATAGTGCAACGATGATATGATGATTGACAGGACATAGGGTTATATAAGGGTGAGTTGATTTACAGTTGTAGGGAGTATTATCTGTCACATAAAGGTGAGTTGTTGTACATCTGTATGGAGTATATAATAGGAAAAGTAACTAATTGGTTCATACTTCTCAGTTTTATCTGTTCTTGTTTGGTTTTGAGCAGCACGTGGAGGTGTCAGCAGCACTGCGTCGCGTGTCTGAGTGTCGTTTTATAGCAGCAGCAGTGTTTTATAGTGTAGCTCCCGCCCACACACGGACCCGGTTGTGCGGTTCTGTGTGTAACTGGGAGCACTGCCCTGTCTGCCTAATGAGAGCGTGTCCACAGATGACCACAGCACATCACGTCTGACACGAAAACTGGGGGAGGCCGACTGCTCCTCTGTCACTCCAAAATAACCCGGGAACAGGCTCGAAACACCACAGAGATGTTAAATTTACCGCTATCTCAGACCTCTGCAGACATGTTTTTGATGAGGCAGGAACGTTACAAAAAGTTTTACATAATAATAAGAAGCGACTTGTTGGTGGAGCTGCACGAATTTGAGAAAGATTACGCATTCATGTTTAAAAAGTAGGATTCTGTTCATCGAAATCCCAGTTTCAGTGGATGGAAAGGCTGGAATGTTTGAAGGATCATCATTTCCTTCACAAACAACAAAAACTTCTTTATCGTTCTGCATAAAAATTTCTAACCCCGTAGTTGTGGCTCGAACCGATTTTTTTCTGTCCTCATCCAACAGAGCGGTGATCGAATCCGACTGGACCCCATAGACATTAAGATATTTGTGTCTGAACGATATTGTTTGTGTTCCTCTAATGGACACAGAAACACAAAGGCCGATGACGTGATGGAAATTTATTTTGTGGGAAGATTTCTCTCAATCTGTCTAAATTAATGTGAAATTAAATTAATGTGATTTCTACCTGAGACCAAATCCCCACAGGAAAATACTGATTATGATTGAAAACATTAAAATAGTGATGAGTTTATCTTTAAAAACACATTTCGTCTTGTAACTCAAATTCATTTGGTTTGGTAGTTAAAGACAGTGTTAGAAAGACCCTTCAGTGTAAATACTTCTGGGCCGGTCAAGCAGAAAGTAAACAGCAAGGCCAAAAATTCAAGTTAATGCATCTGATATAAAAATGTATTGAACAGATACATATGTACTCTAGTTTATGAAACTGTTGATCTTTTTTCTGTACCATTTTTGGTTCTAAAGTTACATACGTTTTAAACAGACCATGTATGAAACATGGAACAAAAATTATTTCCCAAATTTCACAGACCTGCAAATCATGTAAATAAATGCATGTATTTCATCATATCTTGTGTTATTCCATCTTTGAACTGTTGATGAAGGGACATGATTTTTCAAAAAAAAATTATTTAAAATGATAAAAATTTGCTTGGAAGGACTGACATATTTTATAGAAATAGTTTCCTTTCATTTTGAAGTAATATTAAAGTATTCAGAAGAAAAAAGCTGACACATTATATAAAATCATGCACCTTCTACTTGTTTGTACAATTAATAAAAAATCTCATGACTCAAAAAGTAAGAGGTTTTTCAACCTAATCTTGTACCATATGGTAGAAAACTATATGAAGCAAATATTCAAACCAGTTTGTTAAGGATATGTAAGTGAGAACCAAGAGTTATCACTGTTTGGATTTATTGCCCAAAAAGTGCTGCATATTTCATTCCCTCTGTTACCGACATGAGTTTTTTTTATTTTTTGTCAACAACTTGAAAGAATATCACAGGTTTAACTTGACCCTGTTGGAGTGTAACTCTTTCCTACATTCTGATACTTTACTTATTTCAATAGTTCCTCTAGTTTCTGAATAAGAGACATTTGAATGTAAAAAATCTGCCCCTGTTTCCCTCCGTTACCACTTGACTGGACCCTTCTGTTCCCTTTTCGTTGCTGATCTTATGAGGAAGTGACAAATGTGTGAATATGGATGCAAATCAGATCAAGCACATCGGGCCACACCTCAAAAGGAGTCATCACCTTCTCACTTTGAGTTGTGTTTCCTCTGGTCATCTCAGGCTTTATAAACCTGGTGCTTTGTAACATTCGGGGGTCAAGATGTGTTAGGGACATACTGCTGGTTGAGAGAAGCTGTTGGTCTGTGGCCAGGGCAGGCCTAGGCCCTGTTCCATATCTGCTGTAACGAGAATAAACCTTTGTCTACATTCCAAAAACTCATCAGGATTTTTATTTATCACCATGAGATATATAATTTATCCTACAACAGTGTTATATGTCCCAGGAGCGGACTGAACATTCTTTTTTTATCTAAAGACACACAGTTTAATACTGTGACGAGACCATGACGATATCGTGCCAATTTTACTACGACGATTTCGTGATATCACCAATATCGCCAATATCGTTACACCCCTAGCAGATTAAGGATAGTTGTAAGAGAATTTAAGTAATTTATCTTCCACGTACATCTCAGTTTAACATTGACACAAAAGCTATATTTACACCATGATCTTCCCTTGGCAAACCATTGGCACCATTATCTAAATTGTGGCATATTGCTGACTAACTGGTGTCTACTGACCTTCAAAGTCTCACTAAATGGTTTATAAACCTCCTCTTCTGGAAGCAGAGTCAAGGAGCTTGAACACTCAAAGATCATACTATGTTCACTTTTGAAATCAAACTATGTTGACTTGTCAAGTTCCCCCGGGCCGTATTATTGATGGTAAATAAACTTCTCCTGCATAAGACGTCCAGTTGGTCTCCGGCCTTTTACTTCCACCCTTTCTTGGACAAGCTGAAAACTTCGACAACAATAGTGACTCTATTTCCTGTGTCTTTATCGCAAATTTTTCATGCTTTAAAAATCATGTATCTGAAGTTTTGCACCACTTTTCACAAATAATAATAATAATAACACAGTTTTGACTTGTATCTAAACTAGAAGTGCAAAGTTCTGATCTTTTAAACACTTAAGAGTCTCAAAGCGAGTGGTTTTTACTGTAGACAGGAAACAGCTGACAGGAGTGCGTTCACAACTTTATATCCTGAGGTACACAGACAGATCCAGCAGCAGCCATGAAGTAAGATTCTCCTCGTGTTTGTGGTGGGCGCTTTTTGTCGCACTTTTAAAAATCAACAGACTGAAAATCCAGTAGTGTGTGGCGTCTTACACCCGAACCTGACTCGAGCCTGAAAATCATTTTTAAGTATTCTTCTGTGGTCAGGTTTTCATGCTGTAGTTTAGGTTTATACAAAAATGTTCTGAAATGTTGCGTCTCCACAGATCTGACCTGTAACTTGACCAGTGTTGGGAAGGTGACTTTTAAAATGTAATCCCCTACAGATTACAGATTACAGACCCCAAAATGTAGTTTGTAATGTAATCCATTAAATCACTTAAGGTGAGTAACGTAATCTGAATACTTTGGATTATTTGATATTGTCTTGCTTTTTAAAACTACATGAATGAATCAACCACATCCTGAAAATTCTTGTTTGTTCTGGTCAAATTGTCTGTTGAGCCCAAGTCTCCGTGAACAAGCAACTGTTCACTGTAAAGTAGCAAAGACTAGGATCTTAACATAAGATGTTTTGTCCTGGTTTTAGTTCCTAGTTTAGTCCTGATTTAGTCCTGGTTTTAGTCGTAGTTTAGTCCTGGTTTAGTCCTGGTTTTAGTCCTAGTTTAAACCTGGTTTAGTCCTGGTTTTAGTTGTAGTTTAGTCCTGGTTTTAGTCCTGGTTTTAGTCCTAGTTTTAACCTGGTTTAGTCCTGGTTTTAGTCCTGGTTTAGTTTAGTTTAGTCCTGGTTTTAGTCCTGGTTTAGTCCTGGTTTGGTTTAATCCTGGTTTAGTCCTGGTTTTAGTCCTGGTTTTAGTCCTAGTTTAGTCCTGGTTTAGTCCTGGTTTTAGTCGTAGTTTAGTCCTGGTTTAGTCCTGATTTTAGTCCTAGTTTAATCCTGGTTTAGTACTGGTTTAGTCTTGGTTTTAGTCCTAGTTTAGTCCTGGTTTTAGTCCTTTTAGTTTAGTTTAGTCCTGGTTTTAGTCCTGGTTTTAGTCCTAGTTTAGTTTAGTCCTGGTTTTAGTCCTAGTTTAATTTAGTCCTGGTTTAGTCCTGGTTTTAGTCTTAGTTTAGTCCTGGTTTAGTCCTGTTTAGTCCTGGTTTTTAGTCCTTTAGTTTAGTTTAGTTTAGTCCTGGTTTAGTCCTAGTTTAGTGGTTTAGTCCTGGTTTAGTCCAGTTTAGGTTTAGTCCTGGTTTAGTCCTAGGTTTATTTAGTCCTAGGTTTAGTCCTGGTTTAGTCCTGTTTAGTTTAGTCCTTTTAGTCCTGGTTTAGTCCTGGTTTAGTCCTGGTTTAGTCCTTGGTTTTAGTCCTAGTTTAGTCCTGGTTTAGTCCTGGTTTTAGTCCTAGTTTAGTCCTGGTTTAGTCCTGGTTTTAGTCCTAGTTTAAGTCCTGGTTTAGTCCTGATTTTAGTCCTAGTTTAGTTTAGTCCTGGTTTAGTCCTGGTTTTTAGTCCTTGGTTTTAGTCCTAGTTTAGTCCTGGTTTTAGTCCTAGTTTAGTTTAGTCCTGGTTTTAGTCCTAGTTTTATAGTTTAGTCCTGGTTTAGTCCTGGTTTTAGTCCTAGTTTTAGTCCTGGTTTAGTCCTGGTTTTAGTCCTGGTTTAGTTTAGTCCTGGTTTTAGTTTAGTCCTAGTTTTAGTCCTGGTTTAGTCCTGTTTAGTCCTTTTAGTCCGTTTAGTTTAGTCCTGGTTTTAGTCCTAGTTTATAGTTTAGTCCTGGTTTAGTCCTGTTAGTTTAGTTTAGTCCTGGTTTTAGTCCTGGTTTAGTTTAGTTTAGTCCTGGTTTAGTCCTGGTTTAGTCCTGGTTTAGTCCTGGTTTAGTCCTGGTTTTAGTCCTGGTTTAGTCCTGGTTTAGTCCTGGTTTAGTCCTGGTTTAGTCCTGGCGTTAGTTCTGGTTTAGAGGCGCACAGGAGGTTGTGTCTGCACAGTCCGGAAGGAGACGTGGGACATAACCCAGAATGTGAAAATGTGAAAACAGGAAAACACCACCGTGTAATCCATTTATTTCAACAAAGTAACTGTAATCCAATCACCACTCACTGAAACAGTAACTGTAACCGAATACAGTTACTCATAATTTGTACTCTTGATTACGCAACTCCGGTACATGTAATCTGTTACTCCCCAACACTGAACTTGGCCTAGATAGAAAGGTTTAATGCCATACTGTGAAACATTCCAGACAAAACAATAACATCTCCATGCAGAAAAGCCTTTGACGGACGCTTAGAAAACACCGGAAAGTTACACGACGCGGCTTTAACTGGACCCTACGACCCCGGACACCTCCCGCGCTCCTTACACCGTCTTTTGTAGCTTTTCAGTTTCTTGCCATTATATAAAAATCTCTCGCCAAAACCCAGTCTGTCACGGCGGCTGCAGAAGTGACAATCTCGTGTGTCATTTTCAGGAGTCATGGCTGAACAAATATGCAATTATTCTTGTCAACATTTCCACAAACATTCAGAGTCCTTTGTGCGAACGTCAAAAGTAGATACTCAGAAGAGGCCTATAATATCAGCGGAATGAATGCGAGCGTATACTTGTACGTTGGGAGCCGACAATTTGAGCGAAATAATATCTGGTTTGGAGCAGGTGCGTGTTTTCAGAGGCTTTTGTGCGGGTTTGTGTGATCGGTGAGCGGAGATTGCATACAGGAGACCGATGTAGAGCTGCTATTATATTTGCATCAGCTTCTGTTCTCTTCTCGTCTGTGTACGTGGAGTTCCGCAATCTTCGCTCAGACCAGACTAATGCCGTCCAAACACGATTTTTGCGCAGCGATTCGTTTTTAATTAAAATTCTGATCTTTGTTAGAACGTCGTTTACTCGTCAAAAACCGAACCGAAACGCGCCTGGAGTTTGGGTTTTTGTTTCATTCTCACGTTTTTAAAAAGCAAACCTGCACGTTTAGGGTTTTATTGGGTTTTCTCGCAAACGGAAAACACCCTGTTCCGCCTCGTGATGTCATGTGGTAATACGAGAAGCGCTCCACTGTGTTTTTAAACTGCATACACCTTCACTATGACCCAACCCATGTTCTTCACGGTCAGTTTGAGTTGATGTCGTCAGGCAGAAGGTACAGGGTCCCAAACTGTAAACTGAACAGATTCAACCATTCTTTTTTCTTTTGTGCCATTAATCTGCTAAACTCAGATAGTGCATTTAAAAATAATTATAAAAGGCTTAGGGAATGTGCAATCAAAACTGCACATAGGCTCAGGGAATGTGCAATAATTAAAACTGCACATAGGCTCAAGGGGAATGTGCAATAATTAAAACTGCACATAGGCTCAAGGGAATGTGCAATTAAAACTGCACATAGGCTCAAGGGGAATGTGCAATTAAAACTGTACATAGGTTCAGGGAATGTGCAATAATTAAAACTGCACATAGGTTCAGGGAATGTGCAATACTTAAAACTGCACATAGGTTCAAGGAGTGTGCAATCAAAACTGCACATAGGCTCAAGGGGAATGTGCAATAATTAAAACTGCACATAGGCTTAGGGAATGTGCAATAATTAAAACTGCACATAGGTTCAGGGAATGTGCAATAATTAAAACTGCACATAGGCTCAAGGGGAATGTGCAATTAAAACTGCACATAGGCTCAAGGGAATGTGCAATTAAAACTGTACATAGGTTCAGGGAATGTGCAATAATTAAAACTACACATAGGCTCAAGGGAATGTGCAATTAAAACTGTACATAGGTTCAGGGAATGTGCAATAATTAAAACTGCACATAGGCTCAAGGGAATGTGCAATTAAAACTGTACATAGGCTCAGGGAATGTGCAATAATTAAAACTGCACATAGGCTTTGGGAATGTGCAATAATTAAAACTGCACATAGGCTCAGGGAATGTGCAATAATTAAAACTGCACATAGGCTCAGGGAATGTGCAATAATTAAAACTGCACATAGGCTCAGGGAATGTGCAATAATTAAAACTGCACATAGGCTCAAGGGGAATGTGCAATTAAAACTGTACATAGGTTCAGGGAATGTGCAATAATTAAAACTGCACATAGGCTCAAGGGGAATGTGCAATAATTAAAACTGCACATAGGCTTCAGGGAATGTGCAATAATTAAAACTGCACATAGGCTCAGGGAATGTGCAATAATTAAAACTGCACATAGGCTCAAGGGGAATGTGCAATAATTAAAACTGCACATAGGTTCAGGGAATGTGCAATAATTAAAACTGCACATAGGCTCAAGAGGAATGTGCAATAATTAAAACTGCACATAGGCTCAGGAATGTGCAATAATTAAAACTGCACATAGGCTCAGGGAATGTGCAATAATTAAAACTGTACATAGGTTCAGGGAATGTGCAATAATTAAAACTGCACATAGGTTCAGGGAATGTGCAATAATTAAAACTGCACATAGGCTCAAGAGGAATGTGCAATAATTAAAACTGCACATAGGCTCAAGGGGAATGTGCAATAATTAAAACTGCACATAGGCTCAGGGAATGTGCAATAATTAAAACTGCACATAGGTTCAGGGAATGTGCAATAATTAAAACTGCACATAGGCTCAAGGGGAATGTGCAATAATTAAAACTGCACATAGGCTCAAGAGGAATGTGCAATAATTAAAACTGCACATAGGCTCAGGGAATGTGCAATAATTAAAACTGCACATAGGTTCAGGGAATGTGCAATAATTAAAACTGCACATAGGCTCAAGGGGAATGTGCAATTAAAACTGCACATAGGCTTAGGGAATGTGCAATTATTAATAGAATACAAGAATGTAAAGGGCGTGCCTGTTGAGAATAATTTAAATGTCCTGTTGGTGCATCACTCGTGGTCGTACTTGTTCTCATATTTATTCTGTTCTGTGGTGTTTGTTTATGTGATGCTTTGTGTTGTGTTGTCCTGTTTTTTTTTGGATAAAGCATGTTACCCCCTGTCCCAAGACAAATTTCCCCCATGGGAGACAATAAAGGATTATCTTATCTTATCTTACTAGAATCATTTGGATCATTTCAGCCCTGCAATAGGCTCTGTTCACGCTTATGTCACAAACCACGAAGACGTTTGGAAAGATGCGATGTCAACTTCCCGCGTAGTTACCGACAATGGACTCACCAAACATGGATCTATTAAAACCTATTAAAATGAAGACTGCATACGTATGTGCTGTTTGGAATCATCTGGCATTTGGCGCCTCGACTCGTCTAACCGCATGTACCCAGTGCGGTCGGAGTCGTGCGTCAGTGGGGAAATGATGAAAACTGAGGTGTGGTTTGAATTGTTGATTAGCCGAACATAATTAAACGCTACAATGACATGGAGATGAAGAAAATTGGACCTGGGAAGCAAGGGGAGGTTCTAGGGGAGGGGCCAAAGGGATCCTGGCCCCAGCTCTAATCTGATTGGTCCCTGAAGTGCCACTGTTGTGTCAATCAACTGACAAGAAGAACAACCGGAGAATTCAATGATCACTGATGCAATTCCACCCCTAAACTCTTGGCGGCAGACCTGTGGAGTTTTTATTTTTATTTTTAAACGGTCTATGCTTGTATTTGCACCAAATTAATAATCTGTGTGTTCGGATGTTCCCTGTACTTGGCCCCTGAATGTAACATTTGGCCCCTTAATGGCCCCTGTTACAGAAAAAAATCTTAAAACCGCCACTGCTGGGAAGTTGTAATCACATCTTTCCAAACGTCTTCCTGGTTTGTGATGTAAGTGTGAACAGATTATATTTCCAGTATCTCCTGAGCTAATGGTAAAAAGTAACTGTTAACTTGAAAACTACCGCTTCATGACATCACAAGGTGGAACAGAACGTTTTGAACTTTGGAGATGTAACAGACAAAACCCAAGTTATGGTCGTGCGACAAATCTCCTCCGAAATTTTGTAACTAAGAATCGAACCAACGCAGACGGCAATAAGGGCTGTGATTGTTCCTCTTTACAAACATTTACATCTCCAAAGCTCAAAATGCTCTGTTCCACCTTGTGATGTAATAAAGTGGTAGTTTTCAAGTTAGGGGTAGAGACTGGAGATTAGAGATTAGCAATTCCAGGTTTGAAATTATAAATGATTCTAGTGAAAATGTATGGAGTTTAAAAACACAGTGGAGCACTTCTAAATCTAAATGTGCAGGTTTGTGTGTTAAACATGTGTGAATGAAACAAAACACAAATTCAGGTCTATTTGTGATGAGGCAACAACATTATAACATGTCTTAAAGCTCACAAGAGTCAATTTTGTGAAATATGAGACCTTTAACAAATAGAAATGAATATATTTACAGGTTGGGCCAGTTTTTATTTCATGTAAATAGGCCCAGTAATTACAGAGATATTAATAATATAAGTATAATAATCCCGTCTCCTGTGTGTCTCCCCCTGCAGGACAGAGGTGGTAGGACGATGGGGCCTGGAGGTTGTCCCCTGGAGCTGCTCCTGTGTCTTCTGCCCTGGTTCATCTCATCTACGGCTCTGAACCCCGACGACCCCAACGTCTGCAGCCACTGGGAGAGGTCAGTGTGAAGGGACACGTGCAGTCTGATCATTTACAGGAGCTGTATCTGATTTGTTATTTTTATTTTTTAAGAGTTATAATCTATGGCATCCTTGGATCATTATTTAAAAATTGTTATGTGATTTATTTTAATAATTTTCAGAACAAAGTATAACTGAAAGAAGAAAAGAATAAAATTAAAATAACAATAAAAACAAAACATGAAAATGTTTTGTTTTTGAAAAGCATAATTCATACTTTTATATTCCCATGTGGCCTTATATCTGTGTATCACTCAGTGGTTCAGGGAGGTTCCACAGTGATCCAGATTTGGATTCAGATTCAGAAAACTTTATTGATCCCATAGTGCAATTCATTTGCAGCATATGAGAGTAGTTCTCACTTCTCACACACACACACACACACACACACACACGCACACACACACACACACACACACACACACACACACACACGTACACACACACGCACACACACGCACACACGCACACACAGACACGCGCGCACACACACACACACACACACACACACACACGCACACACACGCACACACGCACGCGCACACACACACACGCACACACACACACACACACACATAAGTGTCAGTCCATTACAGACCACAAGTCGCACTCAATGACAATAAACATGTTACAGTGCAAAACATTCAGAAAACTGCACCCTTAGAATTAAGCTGTTTAATAGCAGAGGGCACAAAAGAATTTGAGAACCTTTTAGTCTTTCGTACCAGAGCATAAAACCAACGCCCTGAAGACATCATGATAAAGTCGGGAGCCAGACGATGGAGGGGCTGAGCCTGGAGACACTGACACTGAGCTCCCTCAGTTTGGCCCCTGTGACTTTGAGCAGGTTTTAACAATGTTCTGCATTGTTATGTTTGTTTTTATCCCAAAGAACAGGGATTGAAACCAGCAGATAAAAGAAAAAGTAATCAGACTTTCAATAAAAGAACAACAAAAATGGTCGAGAATCATTTTGTTTACATTAAGAGTTCATTTTTCTCAACAGGTACATTCTTTCTGCCCTTGTTTGACAAAATGCTTTCAATGTTTAGGTCAAATTTCAATTTATTGTCCATCATTTGTGCCCAGATGTTCTTAACTATTGAAAATCAATCACCATGTCCTTAGTTTTGGCAACGTTCAAATCAGTGTGGTCTATGTGCTCTTATACTTGTTCTGATAAAGATCAAGATCATTCAAGCTATTCAAGAAAGTTTCATCCTCATTCCATCCTGTCAATGTGACTTTTAGTATACATGCGCCACGAATTTTGGACTTCCAGTCATTGCGCAATTCATACTGGGAAGGATTTTCCGAAAAAGTGAGCATCAAACCTCCATGTTTGTTTTCCCAGTGGGATGTGTCTATTGACAAAGTCGATCTTTTCAAGCCTTTTGAACCATATCACTTTTGTTTCTGGTTCTGATATTGTCATATTTTAGTTTTGGGATTCGTACATCGTTAATTGTGTGGTTGTTGGATCCAAACAGCGTAAAACGGCTTGAGAAATTTGTTTGTGAACTCCATAAATGCAAAAGTGAATCAGATGTGTGTGACTGCAAACCTCTGTTCAAACTGTTTCTCTTCCCAACGGAATTGAAAAATAGTGAAAGGTGAAGGCGATGGGCAGGATTGATCCACAGGAAGAACCAAAAAGGAAACATTTGACTGACTAAATCATCCCGAGTTTGTAGCGAACATTTTGTATGTGGAGCGACAACAAAGCAAAATCCCGATCCCTCGCTCAACCTTGGTTATGAATTTAAAAAGTCAACACCAAAGCGAAAGGCACCAACTGTTCACCAAGAAACACCTTCCACTGCAAAGAGACCAAGACGTGATGTTGCTGTAAAACCACAAGAACAAGAAAGTGCAGCTCAGTCTGTTTGTCTTCTGCTCCTCTCACTTAACAAACAGGATTTTGCTTTGTTGTCGCTCCACATACAAAATGTTCTCTGCAAACTCGGGATGATTTAGTCAGTCAAAGGTTTCCTTTTTGGTTCTTCCTGTGGATCAATCCTGCCCATCGCCTTCACCTTTCACTATTTTTCAATTCCGTTGGGAAGAGAAACAGTTTGAACAGAGGTTTGCAGTCACACACATCTGATTCCCTTTTGCTTTTATGTAGTTCACAAACTTCCAAAGCCTATTCCTCGAGCCGTTTTCCGCTGTTAGGATCCAACAACCACACAATTAACGATGTCCGAATCCCAAAACTAAAATATGACAATACCAGAACCAGAAACAAAAGTGATATGGTTCAAAAGACTTGAAAAGATCGACTTTGTCAATAGACACATCCCACTGGGAAAACAAACATGGCGCTTTGATCCTCACTTTTTCGGAAAATCCTTCCCAGTATGAATTGCGCAATGACTGGAAGTTCGAAATTCATGATGCATGTATCGATACCTGCTCAAACAAGTATCTACAGTAGTTTTGATACTAGTTTCAGTCTTGATTAGCGTCTTGTTTTTAGGACTTTTGATAGGGAATAAACAAAATAAACAAAAACTAAAGCAAAAGTGAGTGTTAGTGTTAACCCAGAACGAAATGAGATTGCACCAGATGAAACTTGGAATTATCCTTCCCAAACCACAAATTCAACCTCACAAACTTAACACTTCAACAATATGCAAATAAAATGGCTCCTCTGTGCGCACTGTTGCTAGCGGCTAATGTTCTGGAGCACAAATCAGGACCGGGCCCGGATCCAAATGCTCCCGGTTCCTCTGTGGGACACTGCTGCTGTAAATCCAGAGGGCCAAATGGGAAGGCTGCAGTCCGCTCCGACGAAATACTGTCTTTTTAAAGGTGCACTGTGTAACTTTTCTGGTAGAGGGTCTGTCAGCTTTGTTTGTCTCCATGGACTTGTTATAGTTTTATAGCGCAGTATGGCTTTAAATCTCCACGGTGACGAATGTTTTAAGTTACAGGTCAGATCTGTGGAGCTGTAACTCTGCCCACAATAAGAATTTATGTTTTTTGACGTATTTTTAAGCAACAAAATACCTAAAGGGGCAACTAAAGGGTAGCTCAGAGTGTTTGTCCACTGATCCGAAGGTTGGCGGTTCGAATCCCACTCTCGACGTTATGGATGGGCATTCGATTAAATTTTCTTAATCGATCGTCAGGAGAATTAAAGATCGATTATCGATTAATCATTAAAGGTTGTATGGAGGATTTTTTTTTTGTTTCAAATTGTCAATGAAAGTTTAAAATACCCTTACAGAGACGCAGCAGACTTGTAATTATGATGATCAAAACAAAAAAAAGAATGAAAATCTATCAACTGTGGACATAGTGAGGGCAGATAAACATCAGCCAATAGATAATGAGGCTGCCTCTTTTTCTGTTGGCTGTTAGGTCGTCAATCAAACTCCCTACGTTACTAGGGTAACTGACTCACCAGCGCGGGATTATGCGGTTTATGCAGCGGTTCTTAGAGACTTTTTCAAACTGTAGCTTCCTCGCAATTCGCACAAAGTTTGTTGCGATGGCGGACGAGAATCCACGACCAGTTCACTGAAAAAGAAAGTCCGTTTTTGAGGTCGCGGAAAGAAGAAGAAAAGAAGGGAAAAAGGAGCAAAGCCAAACTGAGGTGATCAATTGATGATTCCTTCCAGCAATGGCGCGACTGAAGCAGATGAAGGGTCTAAAACTGACGCGTTGGTCACTAAATTACCTCTTCACTTCAACAGTAATTCTGAATGCGCACCGGCTGTAAACATGCGTGATTTCTAGAGTAAAGAGGCAGGAGGAGGTGTTTCTACTGAGGGAGGTGTGGAGGAGGGAGGTGGTGTCACACATGCACAACGTTTGACAAAGGGCTGTCGCTGTATTTCATTTCCCTTAAAAAAAATCCTCTATACAGCCTTTAACATTTTTTATATTAAAATTATCATTATTATTACTATCTGCACTACTAATCTGCATAAATAAATTCAACTTTACGACATATAAACCGTAACCACTCTAGAGCCACATCAGCCCGTTTGACATTATAATGTGTTTAATGCAGCTTTGTGCAAGTCTCACAGAAACAAAACTTAAAACCTCATGGCTCATTTGCATAAACTAAGAGAAGAAGAAAAATATATATATAGTTGAGCAGCTATACCGCACAGCAGGAGAAATTCCCTAATTACGACAGCCCTATGAACACGTTTGATGTTTCGCAGCGCGTCCAAGCTGCTTCTTCAGTTCTGGTCAGACGCTGGTGGACATTTCCTTATATTTGTCTGAAGGGAGGAGCTAACTACACTGAAACTACTCTGAAACTAACACACCTACTTGTTTACAGTTACTGTTTGTTAGCTCGGCCTATTGATCTTGCACTGAGTGTGGGATCATATTAGCAGAATCGTTCAGGGCCATGATGGAGCTTTCACACCTTTGGGCACCTCTTATGGCCCGAGCTCACAAACATAAAACTGTAAATTCAAGAAGTAGCGTTGACTTAAATGTAAAACCTTCACCTATGTCATCAACACTGAAAAAGTACAAACAAGGGACACATTTTCTCTGGCTCTTTAAACCTTGATTTAACAAAAAAACTAATGGTGTTTTCATTTATTTTTATTAATCTAATTGTTAACCATTATTTTTTTTACAGTACGGTTGCTAGGTAACAGTTATTGAATTATACCTCTATGTGTGTCAAGGCGAGTTTATTTGTACAGCACAGTTCGTACACAAAGTAATTCAAAGCGCTTTACAGAATAAGAAATACAATAACATCACAATGCAAACAAATCAAAACATAAAGAATCATCATAAAATTACAAAATCTGAAAGTTAAATAAATTAAATTAAAAAAGAGAGCCATATATCTGCTGCTCGTGTCCAATCAGAAAACATAGATTCATTTTGCTTAAAGGTGCATTGTGTAACTTTTCGGTTGGGGGTCCGTCACCTTCTTGTTTCTTTGGATATGTCATTGGTCTGCCCGGAATGTTCCACAGTATGACTTTAAACAGCTCTGCCTTACATTTTTGCTCAGGAGTAGTTCACTAACGCTCGTCGTTGTTCGCCTTTACGTTTTCGTCTTTCTTACTTTGATAGTTGTGGATAAATTCTTCAAGGACAAAATATGTCTTTTCCATTTTCCACATTCAATTTCCACAAATATTTCCCCATAGAAAATCTTTAACTGGAAGTCCCACAAACCGGGGCACTTCCGACCATTGTGAAAAATGTCTATTCCTCTACTCAATTCTGCAGGAAATGTGTGAGGAAGTCCCGCCCACAGAGGAGACTAAAGCGAGGAGAGAGGATCTAAACTCCTCACTGAGTATCCCGGTTATGATCGGGTTTTTTGAGTATCCCGGTTTCTTCATGGTGCATGTATACGCAGTAACCCGGTTTCAGTATCCCAGTTAGTAGAAACCAGGTTACTGTAGCTGGTATTTTCCGATAGTAACCGGGATACTGGTGCATGTAAACGCAGTATCCCGGTTATTGCGACATAAAGTTAAGTGCGCATGCGTCTAAAAGACAAACACTTTTCAGTCTTTTCATCACAACAGTAGTGACATAAATAAAGTGACCAACATAAATAAAGTGACCAACATAAATAAAATGACCGACATAAATAAAATGACCGACATAAAGTGACCAACATAAATAAAATGACCGACATAAGTAAAGTGACAGACATAAATAAAGTGATCAACATAAATAAAGTGACCAACATAAATAAAGTGACCGACATAAATAAAGTGATCAACATAAATAAAGTGACAGACATAAATAAAGTGACCAACATAAATAAAGTGACCGACATAAATAAAGTGACCGACATAAATAAAGTGATCAACATAAATAAAGTGACCGACATAATAAAGTGACCGACATAAATAACATATAAATAAAGTGACCACATAAATAAAGTGAGTGACCAACATAAATAAAGTGTGAAACAGTAAAGTAAATAATAAAGTGACCAACATAAAGTAAAGTGACAACATAAATAAAGTGACCAACATAAATAAAGTGACCAACATAAAGTAAAGTGACCAACATAATAAAGTGACCAACATAAATAAAGTGACAACAAATAAAGTGACCAACATAATAAAGTGACAACATAAATAAAGTGACCGACATAAATAAAGTGACCAACATAAATAAAGTGACCAACATAAATAAAGTGACCGACATAAATAAAGTGACCAACATAAATAAAGTGACCAACATAAATAAAGTGACCAACATAAATAAAGTGACCAACATAAATAAAGTGACCAACATAAATAAAGTGACCAACATAAATAAAGTGACCAACATAAATAAAGTGACCGACATAAATAAAGTGATCAAATAAATAAAAAGTGACCAACATAAATAAAGTGACCAACATAAAATAAAGTGACCAAACATAAAGTAAAGTGACCGACATAAAGTAAAGTGACAACATAAATAAAGTGACCAACATAAATTAAAGTGACCAACATAAGTAAAGTGACAACAAATAAAGTGACATAAATAAAGTGACCAACATAAATAAAGTGACAACTAAATAAAGTGACAACATAAGTAAAGTGACCGACATAATAAAGTGATCAAATAAATAAAATGACCGACATAAGTAAAATAAAGTGACCAACATAAATAAAGTGACTGACATAAGTAAAGTGACCAACATAAATAAAGTGACCAACATAAATAAAGTGATCAACATAAATAAATGAACCAGTGACATAAATAAAGTGAGTAACATAAATAAAGTGACCAACATAAATAAAGTGATCAACATAAATAAAGTGACTCCATAAATAAAGTGACCAACATAAATAAAATTGACCTGACAAAGAGTAATGACTGTCTAACAAGTATACACACTTTAAACTCTATCAGAAACACCTCGCTGTAATCAGGACAGTCATTTGTAATGTCACCAACTACTTGAAATCGCCGTATTTGGTCGATTTTGTGTTTATTTCCACTTTAAATTTGTTTACTTTAGCAGAAAAGCTCCATTTTACACCATATTCAGATTTGATATGCAAGCAAAAACATTCATTTCACATTCAAGTCTACAAAATTTCTCAGGTTGGACAATACGCCGCAAAACAAAAAGTCAAAACGTATTTATTTCGCGAAATCAAATCAGAATTTCAATTTTGTCCAGACATTTTTTTCACTGTCAATCTTAATTTTATTTCCGAATTGTTGCCGCTACAAAGCAGATTCCAATCTACACATTTATATTAGAGTCTGTGGGAGTTTTTGCTCCTGTCCGTCCTGCGCTCCGTGGAGATGGAGATTGTCTTCTTGTTTTTGTTTTTCCGGCGGATTATTTGAAATGCAAAAAAGACAAATCAGACTCGGCTCTAAACCAGCGCAGAAGTGTTGGGTCGCAGCGTATAATATGAAAACAGGATTAAAGTTGCCACCTGCTTGACTCCATGGAGATGTTGTTGTAGATATTGTGTTTTTTTTTTCCTGGAATGTTCTACGGAGCGGAATTTCATTTTACTATCTCCATGGAGACAAACAGTTGAAGTTACAGGTCAGATCTGTGGAGAAATGGGCTTGCGTATGTTAATAATGTATGTTTTTGCGGTAGTTTTGAGATATTAAAACAAAACTGTAACTGAATCAGTACAAGATATATTTGTTTAATGCCGTACTGTGGAACATCTAAGCGGGGGGTCATCAAACTAACTCCAGCCCCTCTGCCCCGACCGCTTGAACTGGTCCTATGAGACAATCCTCAAAAGTTGTCATGACCTGTTTTTTGTTTTTTTTTGTTTTTTTTGTTTTTTTACTTAAGGACAACAAAATATGACATTTAGAAAATAAAACCACAATCAACATTTAACAATTACAATATTCAGCATAAAACAAAGACAAAAACATAAAACAACACCAACAACAAATACAAAAAAAAAAAAAAAAAAAAGACCTGTTTTTAAAATTACTTTTTGTCAAATAGTAACACGTCTGCCTCTTGTATTTTGGAGATTTTTTTCAATTAAAAAGTGATATTTATATGAAGTATTTGTATCTATATTTATATTTAGGGCTGGGCAAAATTTTTAATAAAATATTCGCATTAATAAATATGAATTAATTAATATTTAATTAATCAATATTACTCACATTAATCGCGTTTCTGTGATTAATCATGATTAATTGGGGCTGCAGTAGCTCAGTTGGTAGAGCGTTCGTCCACTGAGCGTTCGTCCACTGATCTGAAGTGAAGAGAAAATTCAATTCAAACTGAATTTTCTCCTCGTCATGGATTTTACCTGGACGACTGAGGGATTCTTCACACACTGATCTGAAGGTTGGCGGTTCGAATCCCACTCTTGACATAAAAAAAAAGTCATTGGTTGAGTGGTCAGATCCACTGACCCACAGGTTGGCTGGTGTGATTCCAGCTCCCACAGATGAATGCTGTCGTTGTGTCCTTGGGCAAGACACTTAACCCACCTTGCTCCCAGTGTCTGTGTGCACTGGTGTATGAATGTGTGAGTGGAAAGTGCTTTGAGTGCCTTGAAGGTGGAAAAGCGCTATAGAAAATTGTGATCCCTTACCATTTAATCGCATGTTATTCGCAAAACCAATTCATGAATTCAAAAGTAGTGTACAGTTCACTTTTATTGGAAATGTAAACGAAAGAGCCACACATTTGTTGTGCAAACAGCATTTCTTTATACAGGAGCAGGTCTAGTCTGTAAAGTCCTTGTTTATCCTTCTTCCTTTGGAGAATCTCACTCAAAAAAAGAACCAATTTCAGTGCCGTTTGTTAATTCCTAGAATTTGACTTAATTAACTGAATTCAAAAGTAAAGTGCATGTGATCAGCAGCAGTAAAATACAGTATTCAGTGTAAATCTCAACTGAAAAAAATCAAACCAAATACAAAACTGAAAGGTATTGCTACTACCAGGGCTTTAATGTTTCCTGTTTGATCTAAAAATGAGAATCTCAGTCAAAAACAGTCACCAGAAAACACTTTCAGCGCAGTTTGTCAATTCCTAGACAATTCCTTTTTACTTTTCTGCACAAAGCGAATTGCTAAGACATAGAAGAATGTTATTATTATTAAGAATGCGATCGATGGCACAGGCTTATCGTGGAAGAAAAGTGAAACCAGGGGCGGGGGGACAGGGGTTGATCTACTACGTTAGTTAAAGCAAAATTAATGCATTAACGTGCCTGGCCCTATTTATATTTAAATAATTCTATGACGTATTTACATTTGCCGCCGAATTATCCTCACCTGACAAACTCGAGATCAGTGACAGTCACAGCACAGACAGAGTTCTGTAGTGCAGTTAAGGACAGCAAAATGGCTCGTGTTAAAGTACAAAAACTTGACAGAGTGCGCCGAGTTTTCAAAGAGCAGTGAACGACCGATTATGTTTTTGTTCAGTGTAAGGACGATGCAGTTTGTCTGATATGTAAAGAAAGTGTGGCGGTTTTCAAAGAATATAATCTGCGTCGTCAGGGTCAAACGATTTCGTTATACGACCGACCCAAAACCAGTCCCCATCACAGTCGGAAGCGATAATGTGGCCCCCAGAGAAAAAAGTTTGGTGACCCCTGATGTAAGGCAAAGCAATAACATCACCATGGAGACGAGCAGAAGCCGAACCCTCGATCCGAAAAGTTACACAAAGAAATTACGATTGAATTTTAAAGGTCGTATATTAAGCAAAATTTACTCCTGTTAGATTTTAGGTCATCAAAAACAGACCTGGAGTTGTGTTTTGAGTCTACAAAATGCTCAAAATGCTCTGTTCCACCTGGTGACGTCAACAAGTGGTAGATTAGAGTTATTTCCGCTTCAATCAAACTGCTTTTAAGTTGTTGTCGTTTTATGAAAATGTATGAGGTTTCCCAGAAAGTCTACGATAACTTTCGGCGTACCGGGCAATTCCAAGGCTGACATTACTCAAATGATTCTAATAGGAGGGTTTCAGTCATGTGATCACGATGACACACGAATTTGAGGTGGAGGGCAGGAAGTGAAGTGAAGACAAACACGGCTCTGGAGAACACAGATATGGAGAAGAGTTCTTATTGAATCCGTGTATCATTCGTTCATTCGTTTTTCAATATAAAACCAAAAATAAGAAAATGAAAAAACAACAGTTTTCTTTGTTATTTGTCTCCAAAATGAAAAAACGGATAACGGCCGTTTCCCGTTTACGTGACTTCCGTGACTGCGATGCCGAACTTTTGCACCGCGCATACGGACTGAACCAGGACTGATCCAGGTCCAGACCAGAGTGGGACTGAGACCGGGACCAGACCAGGACCAGACCGGGACCAGGGCGGACTCCGAGCCTCCACGGGGTCCGAGCCTCAGCTTCGAGCTCCGGCCCTGCCGTGGGCTCTGAGCCTCTGGTCTGGTCCCAGCCTGGTCCTGGTCTTGTCTCGGTCTCGGTCTCAGGCCCGCTCTGGTCCTGGTCTGGTCCCAGTCTCAGTAGCACTGTGGTCCCGGTCTGGTCCCAGACCTGGTCCATTTGAACCAAAAGCTCTTAGTTCGATTCATTTTCATTGGTGTGAATGCGTCAGTCGGAGGCTTTGCACCACCTCGGAACCAGCCGCGGTTCTTGAGTGCAGAGAACCAGAGCAGCTCTGTCCCGGTCGTCCTGCTCTGTCTCGGTCTGGTCTCGGACCTGGATCCGTCCTGATCAGTCCGTATGCAGTGAGACTGGGACCAGACCGGGACCAGAGCGGGCCTGAGACCGAGACCGAGACAAGACCAGGACCAGACCGGGACCAGACCGGGACCAGACCGGAGGCTCAGAGCCACGGCAGGGCCGGAGCTCGAAGCTGAGGCTCGGACCCCGTGGAGCTCGGAGTCAAAGCTCGGAGTCCGCCCTGGTCCCGGTCTGGTCCTGGTCTCAGTCCCGCTCTGGTCCCGGTCTGGTCCCAGTCTCAGTTGGTCCCGGTCTGTCCCGGTCTCAGTCCCGCTCTGGTCTCGGTCTGGTCTCGGACCTGGATCAGTCCCGGTTCAGTCCGTATGCGGTGCAAAAGTTCGGCATCGCAGTCACGGAAGTCACGTAAACGGGAAACGGCCGTTATCCTTTTTTTCCATTCTTCATTTAAACACAAAATCGAAAAACTGAAAAAAACGAATCGTTATCCGTTTTTTCATTTTGGTTTTGGAGACAAATAATGAAGACAACGGTTGTTTTTTCTTATTTTTAGTTTTATATTGAAAAACGAATGAACGAATGATACACGGATTTTATTGTAAGGATTTAGAGCCAGTAGCGAGACAAAAGTACGAGCAGTTAGATGACAAATATATTGGACGTGACCCCGATCTTATGAAAATGAGAGAATTTTCGACTGAAGTAAAAGATTTGCCGACAATCGAGGCAGAGGATATCACGAATTACGTAGTTCTCCAGACATTGTTCTACACCAGACAACAGATGAAAATGTACAAAAGTTTGGAGGCAAATAAGTTTTTTGTCAGAGAATGGGTCCTCAACCTCGGTGCAAAACGCCTAAATGATGATTATCGTTTGGTCTTCGCCGGGGTGAGTGTTTCTCATACTTTATGTGTATTAGACATGTTATGGAAAAACTGCAGTGTATCAGCAGTAACTGATCTATCCCAACAACTTAATGTCAGCAAACGTCGTTAGCTGTTAGTCGTTAATGATTCGTTTATGTTTAGCTAAACCACAAAAAACAGTTTATCTTTGTAACAAACCTTTGTCGAAGTGGTCACTGCAGACACGAGCATTAGCGGAACATAGGTTTGTAATCCACTTTTTACGGCTTTGTTCTGTCGGCTTTTCCCATGTCTGACCTTTGTGGACGACTGTATTCGGTTCTCTAAAAAAATCACTTTTCCTTCTCTCGGTTAGAACGATTGGCACAGCCGTAAACCACACAACACATCGGCATTTTCCTCCAGTCAGTTCACTTCCTGCCCTCCATCTGATTTTGCGTGCTGACAAACGTAGCCCTGTGACGTCACGTGAAACCCAGCTATGAAGGTGGAGTTTAAAAACACAGTGGAGCACTTCCTGTATTACCAGCTGACGACATCACGGGGTGGAGCACAGTGTTTTCAGTTTGAGAGAAAAACTCAGTCTAAATATGCAGGGTTTGTGTGTTTAACATGAGTGAATGAAACAAAACAAAAAACAACTCCAGCTATTTTTGGATGATAATGAAGATTTTTTTAAAAGTTCGACTCCTGATCTCTCTGAATCCTCTCTGATTGTTCTTTGTGTGTGTTTTTTGCAGTTATGCCGTGACCGTGCAGGAGTCGTACGCTCACCCCTTTGACCAGGTCTACTACACCCGCTGCACCGACATCCTCAACTGGTTCAAATGCACACGGCACAGGTAAGAAACACCTCCGTCTTTTCAACTCAGACTTCAAATGATTTCCCTCGTGGATCAATGAAGTTCGTCTAAGTCTAAGTCTAAAACTCCACATTTGAAAGGACCTGATTCTCAAAACCAGGACACCGTACGGGGGGTGGGGAGGTGGGGCCTCGTCATCGACATTGTGCTACTCTCACCTGGCAAAGCTTTTTCATGTTTTTCGGTGTCCTGGTGCTTTGAGGTCCCTGACACCATAAACATCTGTGCTGCTTTGTTCACCGTGCACATGGACTCACACTCCTGACCGGAACGGAAAGTGTGGGATTTCTTGTACATACGCATTAAATAAATACGCATTTACGCTTCGGCACGTTGCAGACTGACCGACTGTTTGTGTCTCGCTCCTTCTGAGTGCAGAGAGCTACGAGAGCCGCTCAGTTTAATGGCCCAATGAAAGGTAATGAAAACCCGAACATTTGCATCACTTTATAAAAAAAAAAAAAAAACAACACAAAAAAAACAGACGGCCAGGACAAGACGTGGAATACGGACATATTTGGGGAAAAATGGATGTTTGGTCACCCTGCGCCACGCACAGAAACCTACATTCTGTTTGTCGATTAAAAATTAACTTTCTTAATGATCAGTTATCGATTAATCGACTATTCATGCCCATCCCTAGTCCTAACAGAAAAGACACTTAAAACCTCATGGCTAATTTGCATAAACTAAGCAAAGAAAAAAAAAAAAAAAATGCTCTTGTGCGTCGTTGCGGTTCAGCTTCTGTCAGACTAAAGGACATGATGCAGTGGAATGTAGATGTTCTTTCTGTGACAGAGGAGTGTTGATGCTGAAGGTGAGTCTGTTCTGTGTGTGTGTAGCGATGTTTTAGATCAGGGGTGTCAAACTCATTTTGGTCCGGGGGCCGTATCCAACCTACTTTGATCCCAAAGGGGCCGGATCAGAAAACTTATGGCATATAAACCCCAAAAATAACAATAAGTTCAAATATTTGTGCAGAGAAACACAAATCTATTACAGAAATCTTTTTTAATTGATGAACTCTTTCTTTTACAGTATTAAATATATTATATTTCATCCATCCATCCATTTTCGTCCGCTTATCCGGGGCCGGGTCGCGGGGGCAGCAGTCTAAGCAGGGACTCCCAGACTTCCTTCACCCCAGACACGTCCTCCAGCTCCTCCAGGGGGATCCCGAGACGTTTCCAGGCCAGTCCAGAGACATAGTCCCTGCAGTGTGTCCTGGGTCTTCCCCGGGGCCTCCTCCCGGTGGAACATGCCCGGAACACCTCCCGAGGGAGGCGTCTAGGAGGCATCCGGAACAGATGCCCGAGCCACCTCAACTGGCTCCTCTCGACGTGGAGGAGCAGCAGCTCTACTCCGAGCTCCTCACCCTGTCTCTAAGGGAGCGCCGAGCCACCCTGCGAAGGAAACTCATTTCGAGCGCTTGTATCTGTGATCTCGTCCTTTCGGTCATTACCCAGAGCTCATGACCATAGGTGAAAGGAGGAACGTAGACTGACGGTAAATCGAAAGCTTCGCCTTTCGACTCAGCTCCTCTTCACCACAACAGTCCGATACAGCGACCGCATCACTGCCGACGCTGCACCGATCCACCTGTCAATCTCACGCTCCGTCCTCCCCTCACTCGTGAACAAGACCCCAAGATACTTGAACTCCTCCACTTGAGGCAGAGACTCTCCACCCCAAATAAATTATATTCTAAATATTATAATATTATGAACAAACTGAAACTTTAAGAAAAATGCAATTTCAACACAATGTTTTAACATGAACGTGTATGCAAATGGGAATAAGTCAATTTTTCTTGGAAAATCCTGCCCTCAGCGTCCACTTTTCAAAACGATCGTCCTTTAAGAGCGTTTGGAAAGAGACAAGTCTTCATTTGTGCTGCTCTGGTGGGAGGGGCCACGTACAGAGACGCTGGAGACGCTGCTGTGATAAACACCACAGAAAATTACCAATATTTTAATAGAAAATATAATTAAAATATTTTAGTAGAAAATCAGCCGAGGCCCAGATTAAAGGTCTTGGAGGGCCAGATCCGGACCCCGGGCCGTATGTTTGACACCCCTGTTTTAGGAGATCGAACGTGTGCAGGTTTATCGCAGATGTGGGCGGGAACGAAGATTCTTTGCGGGAGCGATCGGAGCAGGACTGCACAGTGCGGGAGTCAACAACACATAAAAACAGATTTTATAAAAAGGCAACGCAGAACACAGAAACAGTAAAGTTAGAAATTAAAAATTAGATCAACGCGATTAAAAAACATAACTCGCTAAATATGACTGTAATTAATTAATCGCAATTAAAATCGAACATGTGTCGTTTTGACTTTAAATGTGAGATAAATATAGTGATCTGTCTTTTTGCCTGTAATATTTTGAGCTTCATAAATAACTTTTGGCCCCCTCCTCCCTCCCCTCCTCTGCTCTGGACCCTTTAGACCCTTTGCGGTGATATTTCTGATGAGTACATTGGCACGGCGCGCTAACGACCACATTAAACTTTATGGGAGTCGCGTTAGCTCCTGCGGCTCACGCCATCCGTCTTCCGTTAAATGTCACCAAACCTCAGTGTCCTTCAGCCCGTCCAAAATGTCCCTCACATTTATCAACGTTAGGAAAAAAAAGAACAATATTTGGATAAGAGGTTATATAATCGGTAAAACTGGCGAGTAGAGAGTGAGACTGTTGTTTATTCTTGTGATCAGTTGTTTTTAATTGACATTTTACAGCTGATGTTTTAAAACACCCTAATTTTTCCAGTTATTTATTGTAATTAAAGTCGTGTAAGAGTTTGAACTGGTGCAAAAGTAAAAACTGAACAGACAGAGGTAAAAAAAAAAATAAAAAAAAATAAAAAAATACAAGGCCAAGCTCTGCCGAAACTAAAACTAAACAAGGTCTAAACCAGGTCTAAACCAGGTCTAAACCAAGACTAAACCAGGTCTAAACCAGGTCTAAACCCGGTCTAAACCAGGTCTAAACCAAGACTAAACCAGGTCTAAACCAGGTCTAAACCAGGTATAAACCAAGACTAAACCAGGTCTAAACCAAGACTAAACCAGGTCTAAAACAGGTCTAAACCAGGACTAAACCAAGACTAAACCAGGTCTAAAACAGGTCTAAACCAGGACTAAACCAGGTCTAAACCAGGTCTAAACCAGGACTAAACCAGGACTAAACCAGGTCTAAACCAAGACTAAACCAGGACTAAACCAGGACTAAAACAGGACTAAAGTAAGACTAAACCAGGACTACATCAGGTCTAAACCAGGACTAAAACTGGACTAAGCCTGGACTAAGCAAGGTCTAAACCAGGACTAAACCAGGTCTAAACAAGGTCTAAACCAGGTCTAAACAAGGACTAAACCAGGACTAAACCAGGTCTAAACCAAGACTAAACCAGGACTAAACCAGGTCTAAACCAAGACTAAACCAGGACTAAAACAGGACTAAAACAGGAATAAAGTAAGACTAAACCAGGACTAAAACTGGACTAAATTAACTAAACCACATCTAAAGCTGGACTAAACTAAGACTAAACCAGGACAACATCAAGTCTAAACCAGGACTAAAACGGGACTAAACTATGACTACATCAGACCTAAACCAGGACTAAAACTGGACTAAATTAACTAAACCAGGACTAAAGATGGACTAAACTAAGACTAAACCAGGATTAAACCAGGACTAAACTAAGACTAAACCAGGATTAAACCAGGACTAAACTAAGACTAAACCAGGTCTAAACCAGGTCTAAACCAGACCTAAACCAGGACTAAAACTGGACTAAATTAACTAAACCAGGACTAAAACTGGACTAAATTAACTAAACCAGGACTAAAGCTGGACTAAACTAAGACTAAACCAGGATTAAACCAGGACTAAACTAAGACTAAACCAGGTCTAAACCAGACCTAAACCAGGACTAAAACTGGACTAAATTAACTAAACCAGGACTAAAGCTGGACTAAACTAAGACTAAACCAGGATTAAACCAGGACTAAACTAAGACTAAACCAGGACTAAAACAGGATTATGCTAAGACTAAACCAGACTACATCAGGCTGCTGTTATATTTGCCAAAGGTGGACACTTTCATGAATCAAAAGTTCAGAATATGTTTTGGTCAACAGTAAAGAGTAAAAAACTGGAAAAAGTGTGGTGTTCTAAAACTTTTGAGTTTATTCTAATCTTTATTTCAACACAATCTGACAACAAAGAACTGACTTAGTTGGAACAAGTGAGTTGATTTGTGCTGTTAAACAATTCTCTGACGCTAAAAACGAAGGCCAGCGCATCAAAAGCGGCGCGTCCTTTGTCATGCGTCAAACCCTCTTAAAAAAAACTCAACTCTTGCTGTGTTTATACATGTTTTATCTGATTAAGATTACTTTATATATTTATATATTATAGATTACTTTCTGTGAGAGAACAGGAAAGGCGCAGATTTTAGGATTTTAAAGTGAGTTAAGCGAGAGGTAAAGAGTTTCAGGGTCGAGCTCGGCGACGGCGTGCGCCCGGTGACAATAATGGAGTCGCGTCAGAACATCCCCTTTGTGCGTTGGCGTTGACAATCATAAAACAGCCAAAAGTTTTTCAGTCACCTTCACAGTTTTTGTTGAAAATCAAACTCTTAAACAGGACCATGAACCCTCGTACTGATCACAGGCTCCTGAAAATGTCTTTAAATGTCTTTAAATCCTTTTTTTTTTTTTTTTTTTTTGAGTTTTCAGACAGTTTAACATTTTCGTCTGTTATTGTGTGCATTGGTCACCATTAGGGTCCATCATTTGCCCAACTTTTTGAAACATCAATCAATCTGTACCTAGTATCAAAGTAAAGTTCCATGAGAAATTTCTTGAAATTCTATTGATGTTTACTGGGTCCACCAAGCCTCTGAAGTTTAGTGTCTGCAGAAGTCTTAAATCTGAGCTGAAAAATCTGTTTTTCTTTAATAACATAAAAAACTAGAAAAGCACTCAGAGAGCGCAGACCTCCGCCAAGGACTACCCCCATTTTTTATATAAATTGCGATAAAATCAGTCTTCTGGATCAGATCCGGATCAGCCTTTGGAATATGAAAGAGGATCCCATTGTCCATCCCTGAGTCAAATTTCATGGGGTTTGGTCAATAATTAACCGAGATATTGAGAAACAAAATCTTTGGCCCCATTTACCACAATGTTAACTAAAATTTCAAAGTGATCCAGAATCCAGGATTTCTTCCGGATCAGCCCCAAAATGAAATCAGTTCTTCCTTTTCACATTTCCAACAAATCCTGAAAATTTCATCAAAATCGGTCTATAACTTTTTGAGTTATGTGCTAAACAGACAAACAAACAGACTACAAACAACAAACAAACAGACAAACAAACAAACAAACAAACAGACAAACAAACAAACAAACAAAACAAACAAACAAACAAACAAACAGAACAAACAGACAAAAAACAAAAACATAACCTCCTTGGTGGAGGTAATAATTAATTTATCCCTGTAGTATCAATGGAAGTTGAATATAAATATGGACATTGCGGATCATTTGTTACCAGTTTTAACTCACCTCAAGGACCTTGAATAAGCAATATTATAAAAAAAAATAAAAAATAATAAAAAAAATTATATATATTTTTTAAAATAACTGGTTTAATTTTAAAGTTAATAATAATAATAATAATAATAATAATAATAATAATAATAATACATAACACTTTGCTTTTCAAGATTCTCAAAGACGCTTTACATGAGAAGACAAACAAAGATAAACAAGAGAAAAGACAGTTAATGAAAGTGTTTTTTTTTTTTTTTTTTTAAGAGAGGTTTTCAGGGCTTTTTTTTAAACATGGGGAGTGTGGATGAGTCTCTGATGTGTTTGGGCAGGGAGTTTCAGAGGGTGGGAGCAGCAGCGGAGAAGGCCCCATCCCCCCAGGATCTTCTGTTTAGTCCTGGTTAGGGGAGACAGGAGGTTGGCATCAGCTGATCGGAGGACACGGGTCGGGGTGTGGAGGCGGTGGAGGCGGTGGAGGAGCTCAGAGCGGCAGGTGGGGGCCAGGTTGTGGAGGGACTTGTAGACAGTGGTGAGGAGTTTGAACTGGATGCGCTGGGGGATGGGGAGCCGGTGGAAGATCTCTGAGGACAAGGGTGATGTGTTCACGGGAGGAGGTGCGGGTTTTTAAAGTTATTTGAGAAAAACTGCCTAGCCAGGTTGTGTCTCCGCTCAATTTCATTTCTCTCCAGCAACTAGTTCAGGAATCAAAATACAGTAGACGGTTTACAAAAACCCTGGAAGTGCAAGTTTGGGCACCAACAAATCAGCAAAGAGCCAGACATTCTGTGTTGGCAACGATTCCCGAGACTGAAGATTTAAAGCCGGAACAAAGAGAATATTTGGTGAATTTTATCAAGGGGAAAGACGTTATTGTCCTTCTTCCTACGGGATTTGGCACATCACATATGTCATGACCAAATAGCAGCAATTGGTTAAATAAAAAAAGTAGGGGTGTCAAATTATCGCGTTAATTGCGATTAATTAATTACAGTCATATTTAGCGCGTTATGTTTTTTAATCGTGTTAATCTCATTTTTAATCTTTAACTTTCGTGTTTCTGTATGCGAGTTGCTTTATTATAAAACCTGTTTTTATGTGTTGTTGGGACAACAACACACACACACAAAAACACATTTATACCAGAACTAACACCAAGACTAAAACCAGGTCTAAACCAGGACTAAACCAGGACTAAACCAGAACTAAAACCAGAACTAAAACCAGGTCTAAACCAGGACTAACACCAGGACTAACACCAGGACTAAAACCAGGACTAAAACCAGGACTAAAACCAGGATTAATCCATTCCAGGACTAAAGTAGGACTAAAGCAGGTCTAAACCAGGTCTAAACCAGGACTAAAACCAGTGATTTCATATATAAAGCATTTCTCTATCAATAATATTTTTAATATGGTTAAGGAAAGACTGGACTTTTTATTGTCTTTAAGTCGACAAAAGTTATTATGTTCAGATTTCCTCGTCTTTGCTACTTTACAGCAAACAGTTTCTTATTCATGGAGACTTGGGCTCAACAGCCAATTTGGAGAGATTTGTTAAACAATAAATGACTTTATAAAGTCACTTTTTTTGTTCTATATCAGGCTTTTGATCTGCCACAATAATGTAATAATGAATTTAAATGAAAATACCTCAAATTGAAGCTTTTCTCAGCAATTTTTAGGTGAGATTAAAATGAGATTAATTAGATTAATTAATTACAGATCATAATTAATTAATCTCTCAATTTTTTAATCGCATGACAGCACTAAAAAAAAGTACCTGCCTGGTGTCGAGCGAATGAAATCTAACACGGTCAGACGGTTTCCATGAAGTGAAACCAGCTGATGAATCAGGCTTCTTATGGACACCATGAGGAGGATTAGTGGATACAGTAGATATTCTTCAACTGAGCCACAAAAGTAAAAGAACAATTCTATTTTTTTACATATCTGAACTTTACTTTTTACTTTTACTTCACTACATTTGAGAGCAGATATCTGTGCTTTCTACTCCTCTACATTTTAGATCTGACTGAGAAGTAAAAAGTACTTTTCTTTATGGTTTGAGATCTGCTGAAATGACTGAGACGTATTTTTAGCACATTTAATTTGACTTAACATCCCAACTTTGAGCAACACAATTGAAAAAAACAGAGAGAAAAATAAGCAATCACTTGAATCACTTAAAATCAGTTGAATTCTTTATCAAAATCACTACATTTGGTGCTTTAATACAGACATAATAATTATATTTGACCCGTGTGATCATATAATATAATATAATGTTCCACAGATTTTCTTTTAATTGTTATTGTCACATTTTAAAATTGGGTAAAAGTTGAATTTCTGACATTGAGGCAAATGATGCACCCTAGTCACCATGGTAACTGATGTAAAACAAAAAAATGTGTACTATTTACAAAAAAATGTTCAGAGAAGCAATCCCTGAGAGGAAAGACGAGCGCTACAGTTTTGATGAAAACAATCCAAAGTTATCAAAGCATTATAATCTTTTTAACTTTGTCTATAAACACAGGATATGAACCCAACGCCATTTTCAGATTTAAGTGCAAAAAGCTCTGTTATTTTTCTGTATTATGAGTCAGAAAATGGGACTCACTAATAAGAACAGAAATTGCTGGATTTACTAAGAATTTATTAACCTTTGTTGGCCCTTTTGTTTATCCAAAGCTGTAATGTAGAATTATTTTGGCCATGTTAGTTATACTTTGAAGAAATAAATGCTGTTTTAAATCTACGCACATTTCGCTGGTATCGGAAAACACTTAAAGCCAAAGTGTCAGTCTCTGTTAATTAAAATATCATTTGTATTATTTGGCAATTCAGTCCGATACAATATAATTACTGTATTTTTTGGACTATAAATCACTCCATAGTATAAGTCGCACCAACCAAAAATGCGTAATGAAGAAGACAAAAAAACACGTATAAGTCGCACTTTTTGGGGGAAATTTATTTTATAAAATCAGAGACCAGGAACCGACATTTCATCTTGAAAGGCAAATGATAGTAAACTCATCGTGTTGAGTAATTAGGACGCTCTGAGTGCATAAGATAAGTGAGGAATAACTTTGGAGCACTGCAAACTGTTTTAAATGAACTAGTTCTGTTTTTCTTGTTTCATTTTTATGACAAATCTGGTATTGAGTATCACTGTTTACTAATAATTCCCAGGTAAGTCAGTTGAGAAAACCTTCTCATTTACAATGACGACCTGGCCAAGAGGCAGAATAAAACAAAAGCACAAACAGAAACTATAACATGAAACCAGTGAAGAGAGACATAAGACATGTGCAGATTAAAGATATAAAAGTGTTAAAAACATGTGGACTTATCCTATAAAATACTCTGGATGGAGTTTTTAAAAATTGACAGAGGTAAAAACGAACTAAGTTTTAAAGTCTGTGGTTCCAGTCAGTTGCGGGCAGAAAACTCAAATGAGGAACAGCCCAAAACTGTGAGGGCTTCAGGAACGATCAGGGTTATGTATCTGTTGGAGCGCAGTGTGCGTATGTGTGTGTATGTGTGCGTATGTGTGCGTATGTGTGCATATGTGTGCATATGTGTGCATATGTGTGCATATGTGTGTATATGTGTGCGTATGTGTGCGTATGTGTGCGTATGTGTGCGTATGTATGTGTGCATATGTGTGCGTATGTGTGCATATGTGTGCGTATGTGTGCATATGTGTGCATATGTGTGCGTATGTGTGCGTATGTGTGCGTATGTGTGCGTATGTGTGCGTATGTGTGCGTATGTGTGCATATGTGTGCGTATGTGTGCGTATGTGTGCGTATGTGTGCGTATGTGTGCGTATGTGTGCGTATGTGTGCGTATGTGTGCGTATGTGTGCGTATGTGTGCATATGTGTGCGTATGTGTGCGTATGTGTGCATATGTGTGCATATGTGTGCATATGTGTGCGTATGTGTGCATATGTGTGCATATGTGTGCGTATATGTGTGCGTATGTGTGCGTATGTGTGCGTATGTGTGCGTATGTGTGCGTATATGTGTGCGTATGTGTGCATATGTGTGCATATGTGTGCGTATGTGTGCGTATGTGTGCGTATGTGTGCGTATGTGTGTGCGTATGTGTGCATATGTGTGCATATGTGTGCATATGTGTGCATATGTGTGCGTTATGTGTGCGTATGTGTGCGTATGTGTGCGTATGTGTGTATGTGTGCGTATGTGTGCATATGTGTGCATATGTGTGCATATGTGTGCATATGTGTGCGTATGTGTGTGCATATGTGTGCGTATGTGTATGTGTGCGTATGTGTGCATATGTGTGTGTGCGTATGTGTGCGTATGTGTGCGTATGTGTGTGCGTATGTGTGCATATGTGTGCGTATGTGTGCATATGTGTATGTGTGCATATGTGTGCATATGTGTGTGCGTATGTGTGCATATGTGTGCATATGTGTGTATGTGTGCATATGTGTGCGTATGTGTGCATATGTGTGCGTATGTGTGCGTATGTGTGTGTGCGTATGTGTGCATATGTGTGTGCATATGTGTGCATATGTGTGCGTATGTGTGCATATGTGTGCATATGTGTGCGTATGTGTGCGTATGTGTGCGTATGTGTGCATATGTGTGCGTATGTGTGCATATGTGTGCATATGTGTGCATATGTGTGCATATGTGTGCATATGTGTGCATATGTGTGCGTATGTGTGCGTATGTGTGCATATGTGTGCGTATGTGTGCGTATGTGTGCGTATGTGTGCGTATGTGTGCATATGTGTGCGTATGTGTGCATATGTGTGCGTATGTGTGCATATGTGTGCATATGTGTGCGTATGTGTGCGTATGTGTGCATATGTGTGCATATGTGTGCGTATGTGTGTGTGTGCATATGTGTGCGTATGTGTGCATATGTGTGCATATGTGTGCATATGTGTGCATATGTGTGCGTATGTGTGCATATGTGTGCGTATGTGTGCGTATGTGTGTGTGTGCATATGTGTGCGTATGTGTGCATATGTGTGCATATGTGTGCATATGTGTGCGTATGTGTGCGTATGTGTGCATATGTGTGCATATGTGTGCATATGTGTGCGTATGTGTGCATATGTGTGCGTATGTGTGCATATGTGTGCATATGTGTGCGTATGTGTGCATATGTGTGCATATGTGTGCGTATGTGTGCGTATGATCTGCCTCACACTCTGAGGAGCTCAGGACCCAGAGTCACGACTAAACAAGGGGAGTCAGAGTTTCAGATTCATGCAGCTAAAACCTGGAACAGTCTGAACATGTGAGACAGACTCGACTCTGACTCTGTTTAAATCCAGACTCGTTCTGTTTAGCTGCGTCTGCGTCTGAAAGGTTTTCATTCTGCACTCTTCTTCTCTCTAATTTAATGTCTGTCTCTCTTTTTAATTTTATAATGATTATTTCTATTTTTATTTATTTTTATTGTGATTTGAATGTATTTCTTATTCTGTGAAGCACTAAATGACTTTGTGTACGAATCGTGCTGTACAAAGAAACTTTCCCTGCCTTGTCTAATGCCAAAATGTCGCTCTGGTCTCTGGGAAGTGTAAAAAGTTCTTACAAACTCATCGTGGTGAGTAGTCAGGATGCTTTGAAAGCATAAGGATAAGTGAGGAATAACTTTGGAGCACTGCAAACTGTTTTAAATGAACTAGTTCTGTTTTTCTTGTTTCATTTTTATGACAAATCTGGTATTAAGTATCACTGTTTACTAATCCTGAATAATTCTTAATAATTTTACTATTCATTAAAGGACAGACCTATATTTCTAAATTGGTCCTCTTAGAGCTTTTAACCATATTACAGTTGTTTCTCCTTCTCATTTTCCCTCTGGAAGTTGTCTTTTTTATTTTTTCCTTGTTTTATTATTGCAAATTTTCAGATACAAACAAAAAGTGCACCTAATAAAGGTATAAAGTTCAAATGAAATACATAAAAAACTGTGAATAAAAACATATTCACATATAAAAGGGCAATTTCAAAGCTTTAGTTTCATGGAATAAATTGAAACTTGTTCAAAAAAGACATAAGAAAATCAGTCTCTTTTCTCTTGGAAGTTGTAATTTTTATTCTCCTGTATTCAAGACGTCATTGCTCAGATCTAACCTTGTTTTTACCGCTTCCAGTCCACGCCCACCGCTCTGTTCTTAGATTGCTCTCCAATTTTATTCTCTTCATCTGTGACACGTGTAGGATTCGGCAGCGTCACGTCACATTTTGGTTCAAATGAAAAAGAAAAAAATCAGCAGATCGCTCGTGTGATGTGCAGCTCTCCAACAGAGGAGCCGACGACTGCACAGCTCTTTGTTGTGATGATGTTTACAGCGACGTCGCCTCTTGTTGGGCACAGTTTTGTAAAGCGAAAGTCAGTGGTCTTGTTTCTTATATTAGTTTGTTTCAGATCAGTGGTCCCCAACCTGTAGATCGCGATCAACAGTTCGATCTTTGCCGTGTCCCCGGTAGATCTCCAGCTGAATTCAACAATTTGTGATGCTAGATGTGCATTGAAAGTGAGCGCTTACTTTGGTTTAACTTAAAGGTTGTATAGAGGATTTTCCAAGGAACGAGAAATCCAGCGACTGTTTGTCCTTTTTCAAATGTTGCGCCCCCTCCCCTACAGCTCCTACGTAGAAACGCCTCCTCCCTCCTCCTCCTTACGCCAGAAACAGGTTTGTTTACAGCCGCTGCACATGACTTGTAAACAACTAACTACAGTGTTGGTTAGGCAAGACGGAGAAGTGAGGAGCGGGGGGAGGGGGTGCGCGGACATTTCGTGCGCGGACGAGAAGTGAGAAGCAGGGAGTGAGGAGAGGAAGAGGAGAGAGGAGAGGGGAGCGGTGCGTGGAGATTCCGCGAGGAGCAGGGAGAAGAGCGGAACGGGCAGAGAGGGGCGCGGAGATTCCGTGCGAATGAACTAGCTACTACTACAACACGCAGCAGCAAGCGGACTCTTTCTTTGCCTTGAAAATTACGTTTTCAGACATAGGATATCGCATTCGTGTCCTGAAAAACGTTTGTCTAGCTCTTGGAAATAAAGTACGTTTTCATAATAAGCAGAAGTTTCCTGTCCAGGAGTAATTTGTGGACCAGTGCGTCAGTCTTTAGACCCTGCGTCTGCTTCAGTCGCGCCATCGCTGGAATGAATCTTCCAAGAATCACCTTAGTTTGGCTTTCGCTGCTTTTCCCCTTGTCTTTCTCTTTCAGCGACCTCAAAAACGGACTTTCTTTTGCGGCGAACTGCTCCTGGATTCTTGTCGCCATTGCAACAAACTTTGTGCGAACTGCGAGGAAGATATAGGTCAAAAAAAGCCGCTAAGAACTGTTGCGTTGGTGGAGTAAACAGCGTCTGTGCGTCTTGCGTCTGTGGACTGCGTGACAGTCGTACGTAAACCACGTAACCGGCGGCGCAGGCAAGTCAGTTACGCTAGAAACGTAGGGAGTTTGATTGACAGCCTGTCAGCTCACAGATAACGAGGCAGTGTCGTTATCTATTGGCAAATGTTTAGCCCCACCACGTCCAGAGTTGATGAATTTTTATTCTCTTTTTTTTTGGTCATCATAATTACAAGGCTACTGCATCTATAATCTATCATTGACAATTTGAAACAAAAAAAAAACAAAAAAAAATCCTCCATACAACCTTTAACTGCGTGAAGTGGTCTTTTCACAAATGAAAATCAACAAATCCAAGCACAGAAACAGTCTGACCGAGAGGCACCTCACAGATTGTCTCAGTTTAGCTGTTTGCATCTATAAACCAAACTTCAAAACATTACCCAAGGAAATTCAGATTCACCCATCACCCCGAGTTTGATAATAATAGAACTTCTCTCATTGACCCTTAATGCTGTTTAGTGATCAAATTTGCACTATTTTGGTTGCTTTCACTGCATTTGGTTTGCATTTTGTTTGTATTGCAGTTACACATTTTTTCTTGCAGAGAGTGTTTTGGTCCCCATTCTGTAATGAGTGTTCCTTAAGTTACAAGATTGCAAAAATAAATCTGTGTGGAACTATAAACACGATCACTTTTGTTGTTGTTATTCACGTTCATGTTGGTAGATCTTGCTCTTTTCTCGGACCAAGTATGTAGATCTTTGTCTGAAAAAGGTTGGTGACCACTGTTTTAGATCAATAGTGCGAATAAAAAAATATGTAAATTATAACATTATGATCCACAGATGTCAAAGGTTTTAACTATACAGCAGACACAAGCATAGACTGTATTTTTTGGACTATAAGTCACTCCAGAGTATTTATTTATTTTATTTATTTATTTATTTATTTCATTCATAAAGCATAAAAAGACATCTACAGTGTCACAACATCAAACACACAAGAAATGAATGAAAAGGAGCAGAAAGAAGAAAAAATCTTATGTTATCTGCCCCCCTTTCCTTTTTCAAGACAAAACATCAACACTGATCGTCACTAAACATTCCATATCAGTTCAGGCACAATTACTGATCAATTGCAAACAGTAAATCTTCTCTTTTTCATACAGACACATTGCATTCGATTTTATATGTTTTTTAAATGTCATCATTGTACTTGATTCTTTTATTTCATTGTCAAGACTTTTCCATAAGTTCACTCCTTTCACAGCGACGCTTCTCTCCTCAACCTTGGTTCTGAATCTGGGTTTTTTAAACATGTAGGTTCCTTTTAAATTGTAGTGGCTTGTTCTCATCTCAAACAGTCTTTGAATATTTACAGGTCATACATTGCACTTTGCTTTACACATGACTTTGAGGAGACTTAAGTCAACAATATCCTGCATTTTCAACACTTTAAGTTGAGCAAATATTGGGTTGGACGTCTCTCTACAATGACTGTTGGTGATAATTCTCAAGGCCCTTTTTTGTAAAATAAATAAAGGTTGTAGGTAAGTTTTACATGTTGAACCCCAAATTTCCACACAGTACATCAGATATGGTACAGTTATAGAGTTATACAAGGTTAATAATGCTGTACTATTTAGTGAGAACTTTATTTTATGCAGAACAGCAATGGCTTTGGAAATGTTGCATGTTGTATAAGTTGCCCCAGCTAAAAATGCTTAATGAAGAAGAAAAAAACATATATAAGTCACACTTTTTGGGGGAAAATCAGAGACCAGGAACCGATAATTCATGTTGAAAGTCAAGTTGTAGTAAAAACAATAGAAGAGAGAACAACAGACTGTTAACGTCACATATGAACAGTTCTTCAGATAAACTATAACATAAACAACAGAACAGAACAAGTTTAACAAACTCTCCATCTCACTCCAAATCACTAAATCCATTCAATTCTTCATCCTCGGTGTCACTTCTGAACAACAGAGCGACGCTTCCTCTTCTGTGTCGCTGTCGTCAGACTCAGCATCAGTTCCAGTTAGAATTATTCCGGCTTTTCTGAATCCCGACAGGATGGTTTCCCTGTCACTGAAGTCACTTAAATGTTAATTGTTCAGTGGTGCAGAAGTAACGGTGCGATCGACTGACGTGATACAGACAGGACGGAGGCTCTTTCTGCAGGAGACATGCGCAGTAGAGTGAAGTGACAGTGGTGCAGGAGGAACAGGAGCAGCAGATACTCACACACAAGACTAGAACCTCAGCATTTTAATATAAGTCACACTGGAGTATAAACTGTGTTGGGAAGGTGACAATTAAAATGTATTTCCCTACAGAAAATGTAGTTTGTAACGTAATCCATTAAATTACTTAAAGTGAGTAATGTAATCTGAATACTTTGGATTACTTGATTTGCTGTAGAGAAGCAAAGACTCGGAAATCGTAACATAAGAAGTTTTATCTGCTAAAAGAAAATAAAAAGCCCAGACTTTACTGAACCAAATTAAAAATATTATTGATGGAAGACGAGGAGACACGTCCACGCAGCAGGATTTAGTCCTGTTAAATCCTGTTTTAGTCCTGTTGTAGACCTGGTTTAGATCTAGTTTAGACCTGGTTTAGATCTAGTTTAGACCTGGTATTAGCCCTGGTTTAGACCTGGTTTTAGACCTGGTTTTAGACCTGCTTTAGATCTAGTTTAGACCTGGTTTTAGCCCTGGTTTAGACCTGGTTTTAGCCCTGGTTTAGACCTGGTTTAGATCTAGTTTAGACCTGGTTTTAGCCCTGGTTTAGACCTGCTTTAGATCTAGTTTAGACCTGGTTTTAGCCCTGGTTTAGACCTGGTTTTAGCCCTGGTTTAGACCTGGTTTAGATCTAGTTTAGACCTGGTTTTAGCCCTGGTTTAGACCTGGTTTAGATCTAGTTTAGACCTGGTTTTAGACCTGGTTTTAGACCTGGTTTAGATCTAGTTTAGACTTGGTTTTAGCCCTGGTTTAGACCTGGTTTAGATCTAGTTTAGACCTGGTTTTAGACTTGGTTTTAGCCCTGGTTTAGACCTGGTTTAGATCTAGTTTAGACCTGGTTTTAGCCCTGGTTTAGACCTGGTTTTAGACCTGGTTTTAGACCTGGTTTAGATCTAGTTTAGACCTGGTTTTAGTCCTGATTTAGACCTGGTTTAGACCTGGGTTCAGTCCTGGTTCAGTCCTGGTTCAGTCCTGGTTCAGTCCTGATTTAGTCCTGGTTTAGTTTCCGGCAATGAGTGGAATTACAAAAAAAAAAAAAAAAAAAAAAAGGATTTAGCCTAAAATGTGAAAACAGGAAAATACCCCCATGTAATCCATTTATTTCAACAAAGTAACTGTAATCCAATCACCACTCACTGAAACAGTAACTGTAACTGAATACAGTTACTCATAATTTGTACTCTGATTACTTAACTCTGGTACATGTAATCTGTTACTCCCCAACACTGAGTACACATACCTAAAAATTAGTGTTGTACTTTTACTTTTGCACTTTATTACCTTCCAGATAAATAACAGATGCAGTCAAAGTAAAGTTTGAGTGACAAAAACTGCTCCTGTCTGACCAGTTCATTCTTATTCTGCGTGTTGGTTTCCAGGATCTAAAAGTATTTGTCTCCTAAAGAAACATTTTGACACCTCATCACTCACGAACCTGCATCCTAAAGGTTGATGGACAAATGCTCTTCACACTGTTCCTCCTCACCAAGTTTAAAGGGCTCAGATTACACTGTTTTATGATTTTTGTTTTAAAGGTTGTATAGAGGATTTTCCAAGGAACGAGAAATCCAGCGACTGTTTGTCCTTTTTCAAATGTTGCGCATGCGTGAAACCACCTCCCCTACAGCTCCTACGTAGAAACGCCTCCTCCCTCCTCCTCCTTACGCCAGAAACAGGTTTGTTTACAGCCGCTGCACATGACTTGTAAACAACTAACTACAGTGTTGGTTAGACAAGACGGAGAAGTGAGGAGCGGGGGGAGCGGGTGTGCGGACATTTCGTTCGCGGACGAGAAGTGAGGAGCAGGGAGAAGAGCGGATCGGGCAGCGGGGAGAGGAGCAGGAAAGGGGTGCAGAGAAGAGTGCGCGGAGATTCCGTGCGAATGAACTAGCTACAACACGCAGCAGCAAGCGGACTCTTTCTTTGCCTTGAAAATTACGTTTTCAGACATAGGATATCGCTTTCGTGTCCTGAAAAACGTTTGTCTAACTCTTGGAAATAAAGTACGTTTTCATAATAAGCAGAAGTTTCCTGTCCAGGAGTAATTTGTGGACCAGTGCGTCAGTCTTTAGACCCTGCGTCTGCTTCAGTCGCGCCATCGCTGGAATGAATCTACAAGAATCACCTTAGTTTGGCTTCGCTGCTTTTCCCCTTGTCTTCTTCTTTCAGCGACCTCAAAAACGGACTTTCTTTTGCGGCGAACTGCTCCTGGATTCTTGTCGCCATTGCAACAAACTTTGTGTGAACTGCGAGGAAGATATAGGTCAAAAAAAGCCGCTAAGAACTGTTGCGTTGGTGGAGTAAACAGCGTCTGTGCGTCTTGCGTCTGTGGACTGCGTGACAGTCGTACGTAAACCACGTACCGGCGGCGCAGGCAAGTCAGTTACACTAGAAACGTAGGGAGTTTGATTGACAGCCTGTCAGCTCACAGATAACGAGGCAGTGTCGTTATCTATTGGCAAATGTTTAGCCCCACCACGTCCAGAGTTGATGAATTTTTATTCTCTTTTTTTTGGTCATCATAATTACAAGGCTACTGCATCTCTATAATCTATCATTGACAATTTGAAACAAAAAAAATCCTCCATACAACCTTTAAAGTTTTTTCCTCATCATAAACAGACCTGGAGTTGTGTTTTGTTTCATTCACACATGTTTAACTCACAAACCTGCACGTTTACACTGAGAAACTATTAAGTGTTACTCAAACATGTGTGAATGAAACAAAACTCCAGGTCTGTTATTGAGGACGAAACAACATTATAACGTGGTTTAAATCTCACAAGAGTCAATTTTGCCTAATATACGACCTTTAAAAAAAAAGTGTATCATTCGTTTATTCGTTTTTCAAAATAAAAACAAAAATAAGAAAATGAAAAAAACAACTATTTTCTTCATTATTTGTCAAAATGAAACAAAATGAAAAAAAAAAAACTGATAATGATTTGATTTTTTAGTTTTTCAATTTGTGTTTAAATGAATAATGGAAAAAAATGGATAACGACCGTTTCCCGTTAAGCGACTTAAACTGCGATGCCAGACTGAACCAGGACTAAAACAGGACTAAACCAGTCTCAGTCCTGGTCTGGCCCTGGTCTGGTCCCGTTCTGGTCCCGGTCTCAGTCCCGGTCCGGGACATTTCCGGGACCATCCCGACACTCAGTCCTGGTTTAGTCCTTTTTCAGTCCATATGCGGCGCAAAAGTCCAGGATTGCAATTTAAGTCACAAAAACGGGAAATGGTTCTTATCTGATTTTAAAAAAAATATTCATTTAACCTGAAAATTCAATAGTTTTCCATTTATTCATTCTGGAGACAAATAATGAAGAAGAAAATTGTTGTTTTTTTTTATTTTCGTGTTTTTGGTTTTATTTTGAAAAACAAATGAACAAATGATACTTATATATGATCTTCAAATATATCACGTTCTTCATTTTATCTGTACTTCATGTTTTCTCACGTTTACTACGACTGAGGACTTAAAGTCAAGTTTGAGTTACAGAAACTCTCTGTCTGTGTGTCTCTGAGCCGTGTTTTCTGGTTTCTGTGTGTTGTTTCCAGGATCAGTTACAAGACGGCGTACAGGAGAGGGGTCAGGACCATGTACCGCAGACGCTCTCAGTGCTGCCCGGGATTCTTCGAGAGCGGAGACCTGTGTGTCCGTAAGTGTCTCACGTGAACAGACAAACAACAGCGACTGAGCTCAACATGACTCTGTGTCTGACTTGGCCCCTGTTTCTGTGGACAGCAGTACTTGGCTAGTGTTTTTATTTATGTTTATTAAGGACATCAGACTCACATTAGACAAGCCGGATGCTTTAAGTGTTTCAACACCTGTCCACATAAAAATATATCAAATACATGCATAAAAACAGACAAAACACAGAAGTTATAAACAGATAAGACATATACAGTATTTTTATATTTATATTTATATTATATATTTATTATTTATATTTATATTATATGTATATTATTATATATTTTTATACAGTATTATTTTCAGTGAGTGCATTTTTGGTTGGAAACATACAATAATTTTAATTTATGTTTAAATGAGTTGTGTTACAGTCTCAGGCCTTCAGTTCTGACTTGTTTTGTGTGTTTTAATTATTCTGCTGGTTTTCCTGAGTCCTGTTGTGGAGCTCTGGTCTGTGATTGGTGCGATTACACCCTTATCATCAGAAGGCCCTAGTCACAAAATCATTCCCTCTTCTATTGGTTTGTCAGCAAAATATCTCTCGAACAATTGAATGTATATTTAATGAAAGCAGCAGGGAATAATCCCTGGATATCAGGGAAGAATTAGTAAACTTCTGGATGGCTGCAACATCAAAACTTTTAGAGATATTGACAGGAAAACGCATAATCATGCATAACAGCATTAGCTAAGGCCAACATTACTTAATTTGTTTGTCTATAAATCCACCAATGCTATATTAAAATAAAAAGATTTAAAATAAAATTGAACTGAAGGTTGTAGAGCTCGAATTACTGAACATTTTGCAAGTTGTTCAATTATTAACCCTGTTACACTTAAGACAGACATTTCCACCCAAATCATTATTTCCTCAAACATTTTTGCTGTATTTTAACTTGATAAGAACTGACTCCTTAGCCAGATGAGTAGTTACGTGAAAGAAGTTTAATAACATCGGAATGTTCCATGTTACGTCTTTGCGAGCGGCTCAGGGAGGCCCAGACAAAAGTGAAACATCTGTATTTATAGTTTATGATAATGAGTAAAATGGGCGTGTGAACACATGAGCTTTTGGTACAGAAAATATACAGTAAGGCAAAAGTTCATAATGAAACTCGTGGCTGCTGGATGTGCTCAAATAGTATTAGAAGTCAGTTTATCACTTCACGAAAATACTGGACGCTCTAACATATGGAAACACACTGTTGTAAATTATAAGAAGAAGAAGATTTCATGCTTATATCAGTTGCTGTTGGTTTCTAATATTAAATCAGCTGGTTGCAGTTTCACAGTCTGGCCCCTTTGGCAGAGAAAGAGACTGACCAAGAGTTTGTCCTGTACATGGGAACAACACAATTACTTCTAGTAGCATCTCTTGCAGTAACTCTTTGTGAACATTTTATGGTCTTGGCAAATTCTGTATTCTGTGGCGTATCGGAGTTAAAACAAACTTCCGAGGCCCGTTTCTCGAGCCGTTTTCCACCGTCAGGACATCCAACAACCACACAATTACAAAGTCCGAATCCCAAAACTAAAACATGACGATATCAGAACCAGAAAAATCCGTGTATCATTCGTTCATTCGTTTTTCAATATAAAACCAAAAATAAGAAAACGAAAAAACAACAGTTTTCTTCGTTATTTGTCTCCAAAACCAAAATGAAAAAACGGATAATGATTCGTTTTTTCAGTTTTTCGATTTTGTGTTTAAATGAAGAATGGAAAAAAAGGATAACGGCCGTTTCCCGTTTACGTGACTTCAATGACTGCGATGCCGAACTTTTGCACCGCATACGGACTGAACCAGGACTGATCCAGGTCCGAGACCAGAGCGGGACTGAGACCGGGACCAGACAGGGACCACAGCGGGACTGAGACCGGGACCAGACCGGGACCAGACCGGGACCAGACCGGGACCAGACCGGGACCAGACTGGACTCCGAGCTTTGACTCCGAGCTTTGACTCTGAGCCTCCACGGCGTCCGAGCCTCAGCTTTGAGCTCCGGCCCTGCCTTGGGCTCTGAGCCTCCAGTCTGGTCCCGCTCTGGTCCTGGTCTTGTCTTGGTCTCGGTCTCAGGCCCGCTCTGGTCCCAGTCTCACCGCATACCGACTGAATCAGGATGGATCCAGGTCCGAGACCAGACCGAGACCAGAGCAGGACTGAGACCGGGACAGAGCTGCTCTGGTTCTCCGCGCTCAAGAACCGCGGCTGGTTCCGAGGTGGAGCAAAGCCTCCGACTGATGCATTCACACCAATGAAAATGAATCGAACTAAGAGCTTTTGGTTCAAATGGACCAGGTCCAGGACCAGACCGGGACCAGAGCGCTACTGAGACTGGGACCAGACCGGAGGCTCAGAGCCCACGGCAGGGCCGGAGCTCGAAGCTGAGGCTCGGACCCCGTGGAGGCTCGGAGTCAAAGCTCGGAGTCCGGTCTGGTCCCGGTCTGGTCCCGGTCTGGTCCCGGTCTCAGTCCCGCTCTGGTCTTGGTCTGGTCTAGGACCTGGATCAGTCCTGGTTCAGTCCGTACCCGGTGCAAAAGTCCGGCATCGCAGTCACTGAAGTCACGTAAACGGGAAACGGCCGTTATCCTTTTTTTCCATTCTTCATTTAAACACAAAATCGAAAACTGAAAAAACGAATCGTTATCCGTTTTTTCATTTTGGTTTTGGAGACAAATAACGAAGAAAACTGTTGTTTTTTCGTTTTCTTATTTGTGGTTTTATATTGAAAAACGAATGAACGAATGATACACGGATTCAGAAACAAAAGTGATTTGGTTCAAAAGACTTGAAAACATCGACTTTGACAATAAACGGAAATCAAACGTGGCGATTTGATGCTCACTTTTTCCGAGGATCCTT
Source organism: Boleophthalmus pectinirostris (assembly GCF_026225935.1). Classification (NCBI taxonomy): domain Eukaryota; kingdom Metazoa; phylum Chordata; class Actinopteri; order Gobiiformes; family Gobiidae; genus Boleophthalmus; species Boleophthalmus pectinirostris. Next base: position 39,447,762 of record NW_026571140.1, read on the forward strand.
CCCAGTTTGCATTGCGCGATGACCGGAAGTTCGAAATTCGGGATGCGTGTATCGAGGTTGAGGTTTGGGTTGCCAGATCCTGAACATAAAACCATTTTAGACCAAAACCCAAAAGAGACTCTTCACGTATTTGACAGTTAAAGGCGTCCGAGGTTAAAGTTATGATTATAAAGTCGTTTTAAATCCGTAGTGCTTTTTTTTTTTTTTTTTTTTTAACATACGTTCTGTCAAATCCAGATGTTTTTCCTGTTATGTTCTGGCAAGTTTATGACTAAGACTTGATTCTAAAAATATAATTTAATCTGAGTTTCCTGCTGAGCCCAGTGTCCAGTTGTGTAATGAAAAATGACTCATGAGGATGTCACGATGTCACGATGTCACGATGTCCGTCTGGTCCTAACTCCTCGCCACAAATCAATTATCCTCTTCAGATGGGACTAAACCAGGACTAAACCAGGACTAAACCAGGACTAAACCAGGACTAAACCAGGACTAAACCAGGACTAAACCAGGTCTAAACCAGGACTAAACCAGGACTGAACCAGGACTGAACCAGGATTAAACCAGGTCTAAACCAGGACTAAACCAGGACTGAACCAGGACTGAACCAGGATTAAACCAGGACTAAACCAGGTCTAAACCAGGACTAAACCAGGACTGAACCAGGACTGAACCAGGATTAAACCAGGACTGAACCAGGACTAAACCAGGACTAAACCAGGACTAAACCAGGACTGAACCAGGACTGAACCAGGACTAAACCAGGACTAAACCAGGACTAAACCAGGACTGAACCAGGACTAAACCAGGACTAAACCAGGACTGAACCAGGACTAAACCAGGACTAAACCAGGACTAAACCAGGACTAAACCAGGAAAACCAGGACTAAAACCAGGACTAAACCAGGACTGAACCAGGACTAAACCAGGACTAAACCAGGACTGAACCAGGACTAAACCAGGACTGAACCAGGACTGAACCAGGATTAAACCGGGACTGAACCAGGTTTAAACCAGGTCTAAACCAGGACTAAACCAGGACTGAACCAGGACTGAACCAGGATTAAACCGGGACTGAACCAAGTCTAAACCAGGACTAAACCAGGACTAAACCGGGACTAAACCAGGTTTAAACCAGGTCTAAACCAGGACTAAACCAGGTCTAAACCAGGAATGAACCAGGACTAAACTGGGACTAAACCAGGTTTAAACCAGGTCTAAACCAGGACTAAATCAGGACTAAACCGGAACTGAACCAGGACTGAACCAGGACTGAACCAGGACCAAAGTAAGAATGAACCAGTACTCAAACAGGACTCAACCAGAACTAAACCAGGGCTAAACCAGGACTAAATCAGGACTAATCTACGAATAAACCAGGTCTGAACCAAGACTCAACCAGAACTAAACAAGGACTAAACTAAGACTGAATCAGGACTAAACTAAGAATAAACCAGGTCTGAACCAGGCCTAAATCAGGACTAAACTAAGATTGAAAACTGGACTAAACTAGGTCCAAAGCAAGACTGAACCAGGACTCAGATGTTGAGCGAGTCTTGATCAGGACCTTAAGTTGGAGGATTTGACTCATGGTTATTGTTTTCACGATTCTAAAATTTCAGACTCGATTTCGATTCTAAGGAACATGTGAGTTTATTAGTATCGATACTTGTTCAAATGAGTATTTAGTTTCGATAATAGTCGTTTGTTTGGTTTTTTTTGGTTAGTATCGGAGTCTGAATCCTTTTTCTTACTCCTGGTGCATGTTTTTAGTTTTTTTAGAGATACCGTCGTGTGTCCTGAGTTTTCTGACTGAACCAGCGTCTCATTATTCTCTTTATAATCTACAGAAAAGTGTTTTAATGAGTCAAAACTGCTGCTCTCTGAGACAAAGTCAAGAGGTCTTTGGTCTTTATCACTGCTCCCTCAAAAAAATCAATTATCCACTCGAGTTCTGTGGATGTATATTACACTGAAGGGACCAGGACCAAACCAGGACTAAACCAGGACTAAACCTGGACCAAACCAGGACCAAACAAGGACTAAACCTGGACTTGGACTTAATTAAGTGATAAAACACGTCTAAACCAGTACAATTGTGAATGCACCCTAAACCAGAGCTAAACCCGGACCAAACTAGAACTGAACCAGATCTGAACCAAAACTAAACTGGGACTAAACCAGGTCTAAACAAGGCCTAAACCAGGTCTAAACCTGGTCTAAATCAGGACTTGGACTTAATCAAGAGAGGGAACAGATATAAAACTGGACAAACGTGAATCCATCCTATCCAATCCTGAACCAGAACTAAACCAAGACCAAACCAGGACTTGGATTTGACCAAGTCATAAAACATGCTTAAACCAGGACTGAACCAGAGTTTCAGCTGGTTTAGCCTAAACCAGGTCTAAATCAGGTCTAAACCAGGACTAAACCTGACCAACAAGGACTTGGATTTGACTAAGTCATAAAACGTGCTTAAACCAGGACTGAACCAGAGCTGAACCAAGACTAAACTGAGACTAAACCAGGTCTAAACCAGGTCTTGGACCAAATCAAGTCATAACACACATCTAAACTAAACCAGGACCAACCTTGGACTAAACAAGGACTGAACCAGGGCTGATCCAAGACTACACTGGGATTAAACCAGATCTAAACCAGATCTAAACCAGGTCTAAACCAGGTCTAAACCAGGTCTAAACCAGGTCTAATCCAGGTCTAATCCAGATCTACACCAGGTCTAAACTATGTCTAAACCAGGTCTAAACCAGGTCTAAACCAGATCTACACCAGGTCTAAACCAGATCTACACCAGGTCTAAACCAGGACTAAACCAAGACCAAACCAGGACTTGGATTTGAACAAGTCATTCAACATGCCTAAATCAGGACTAAAACAAATCTAAACCAGGACGAAACCAGGTCTAAAACCAGGTCTAAACCAGGTCTAAACCAAGTCTAAACCAGGAAAACTAGGTCTAAACCAGGTCTAAATCATGTGATAAAAACATCTAAACCAGGACAACTGTGAACCCACCTTAAACCGGGTCTAAACCAGGTCTAAACCAGGTCTAAACCAGGTCTAATCCAGGTCTAATCCAGGACTCTAAACAAGCACTGCCAGGACGAAACCTTTATAATTTCACATTTTATTTGAAAAGACTCAAAACCGGCTCCCGTTCGAGACAAAGTCAAGATGTCTTTGGCTGGTCTTTACCGCCGCTCGCTCAAAGCAAATCAATTATCCACTCTGGAAGCCCGTCCGCACGCTACGCCGGACTCTTTCTCTCCGAACGGACGAGAACGAACCTGCCTCCGGGGGAAGGGGGGGTTACCGTAGCGACCACGTGGGGCCTTTGTGCTCTTTTACTTCACCGCCGCTCGTAAACAACTTTATTAGATCCACGCGGGGGGATGACTTCATTGTGCGCTATGGTCCAAGTGCTCCGAATGCCCCGGGTGACTCCTGGCGAAGGGAAACGTTAACCTCCTCGGACGTGCCCATTGTCCGGGGGAGACTAATTGAACACGAAAAGGGAGGGGGGCTGTAATTCCATTTGCGCGCGGGTCTTTCCGGTTTTTGGAGACGCGGCGGTGCGTTTGTGCGCTTATCGCGGCCGTTACGTCTGCGAGTAATTATATAAGGAAGATGTAGTAGATTAAAGGGACGGGAGGAATTGTGGAAATTATTTTTTGATTTGTAAACAATCAGTGGTGTAGTGGGGATTTTTAAAAGAGGAGGTTTGTGATGATGAATCTGTAATATTAGATTTTTAATTTAATTTTTTTTTTTACTCAAAATGATGCAGAATTATGTTATTAATATTAACACATGAACCAGGACTAAAGCAGGACTAAATCAGGACTAACCCAGGTCTAAAGCAGGTCTAAACCAGGACTAAAACAGGTCTGCACTAGGACTAAACCAGAACTAAAGCAGGACTAAACCAGGACTGAACCAGATTTAAACCAGGATTAAAACCAGATAAAAACTGGTCTAAACCAGGTCTAAACCAAGACTAAACCAGAACTGAACCAAAACGGAACCTAGGCCTAAACTAGGTCTAAACTAGGATTAAACCAGGACTAAACCAGGATTACACCAGGACTAAACCAGAACTGAACCAGGTCTAAAGCAGGACTAAACCAGGACTAAAACAGGTCTACACCAGGATTAAACCAGAACTGAACCAGGACTAAACTAGGTCTAAACGAGGTCTAAACTAGGTCTAAATCAGGACTAAACCAGGACTGAACCAGGACTGAATCAGAACTAAACCAGGACTAAACCAGGACTAAAACCGGTCTAAATCAGGACTAAACCAGGTCTAAATCAGAACTGAAACAGGTCTAAACCAGGACTAAACCAGGACTAAACCAAATCTAAACCAAATCTAAACCAAGACTAAACTAAGTCTAAACCAGAACTGAACCAGGACTGAAAAACAACTTAAACCAGGTCTAAACCAGGTCTAAACCAGGATTAAACCAGTTCTAAAAACAGGTCTAAACCATGTAAAAAGACCATGTAAACACTTACTTCCTAATGAAAATGATCATCAATTTAATTTTTTCCACAATTTTAAATTATAAATAATAATCCCACAATAAACACACACTTTTTTAATATTATACTTTGATATTATGTATGCAACATGTGAAAACAGAGAAAACTAAACTTAATTCCAATGCAAGTGTTTGGTTTATTCCGATTTTAAAGCCAAATTAATTAATTATTCCTCAACCATGTAAAGTCAAAGGAAAATTTTTAAATTCCGAATTAATCAGAATTAAAAAAAACATTGTGTAAACGTGGCCACTGTGGTATCGGGATCGGTACTGAGCATAGAGTTTATTCTTTAGTATCGAAATTAAGTTCACTGTGACACCAATATGAGTCAGTTTTCTCTTTTTTGCTTGACCTGGAATGTCCCGCAGTATGGCATTAAACCTGTTTATTTACATTTATTCATTTACAGGTGTTTTTAGTTCCTTGTGGCGTTGTCATATACACAGAAACACAGGAGATACGTTCAGTTTAATGCTTTACTTTGGAACATCTTGAGCAAAAGTAATAAGATTTTCCACGGAGACAAGAATGTGGCAGAAAAGTTACGTATTGAACCTTTAAATATTGAACTAAGGAGTGTTGCTAAAACTCGATTTCGGTCTAAACCAGGTTCAAATCAGTTCAAAAACGTGTAATTTAAAGTAGGATTTATAAGAACATATTGTATAAAAATTTGAACCAAACTTGGATTTAACCTCAGACTAAACCAGGACTAGACCAGGACTAGACCAGGACTAAAACAGGTTTAAACCAGGACTATAACCGGATAAAAACAGGTCTAAACTAGGTCTAAACTAGGTCTAAACCAGGACTAAACCAGGACTAAACCAAGACTAAACTAAATCTAAACCAGGACTAAACCAGGACTAAACCAGGTCTAAACCAGGTCTAAACTAGGTCTAAACTAGGTCTAAACTAGGTCTAAACCAGGACTAAACCAGGACTGAACCAGGACTGCACTAGGACTTATCCAGAACTAAACCAGGTCTAAATCAGGACTAAACCAGGTCTAAATCAGGACTAAACCAGGTCTAAATCAGGACTAAACCAGGACTAAACCAAATCTAAACTAAGACTAAACTAGGTCTAAACCAGAACTGAACCAAGACTGAAAAACAACTTAAACCAGGTCTATACCAGGACTAAACCAGGTCTAAACCAGGTCTAAACCAGGATTAAACCAGTTCTAAAAACAGGTCTAAACCATGTAAAAAGACCATGTAAACACTTACTTCCTAATTCCTCCACTGAGACAAGAATGTGGCAGAAAAGTTACGTACTGAACCTTTAAATATTGAACTAAGGAGTGTTGCTAAAACTCGATTTCGGTCTAAACCAGGTTCAAATCAGTTCTAAAACGTGTAATTTAAAGTAGGATTTATAAGAACATATTGTATAAAAATTTGAACCAAACTTGGATTTAACCTCAGACTAAACCAGGACTAGACCAGGACTAGACCAGGACTAAAACAGGTTTAAACCAGGACTATAACCGGATAAAAACAGGTCTAAACTAGGTCTAAACCAGGACTAAACCAGGACTAAACTAAATATAAACCAGGTCTAAACTAGGTCTAAACCAGGACTAAACCAGGACTAAACCAGGACTAAACCAAGACTAAACTAAATCTAAACCAGGACTAAACCAGGACTAAACCAGGTCTAAACCAGGTCTAAACTAGGTCTAAACTAGGTCTAAACCAGGACTAAACCAGGACTGAACCAGGACTGCACTAGGACTTATCCAGAACTAAACCAGGTCTAAATCAGGACTAAACCAGGTCTAAATCAGGACTAAACCAGGTCTAAATCAGGACTAAACCAGGACTAAACCAAATCTAAACTAAGACTAAACTAGGTCTAAACCAGAACTGAACCAAGACTGAAAAACAACTTAAACCAGGTCTATACCAGGACTAAACCAGGTCTAAACCAGGTCTAAACCAGGATTAAACCAGTTCTAAAAACAGGTCTAAACCATGTAAAAAGACCATGTAAACACTTACTTCCTAATTCCTCCACTGAGACAAGAATGTGGCAGAAAAGTTACGTATTGAACCTTTAAATATTGAACTAAGGAGTGTTGCTAAAACTCGATTTCGGTCTAAACCAGGTTCAAATCAGTTCAAAAACGTGTAATTTAAAGTAGGATTTATAAGAACATATTGTATAAAAATTTGAACCAAACTTGGATTTAACCTCAGACTAAACCAGGACTAGACCAGGACCAAAAGCCTCTCCTCAGGCCTAAATGAGATCTTAAATGAGACTAGAGGGCCCCACATAATGAGAGGAGGTGGGCAGTAATGCGGTTAAACAGATGAGGGGTCTTCTGTTTCTGTTTCCCCAAAGATCTCGTGTTTGTCTTATCGGAGCGAGAACATCCGTCTGTAATCAGGAAACGTCTCATTTTGGTTCATTATTCTCAAACACTTTGGACAAATGGACAAGAATAGAAACTTCATTTAAGTTCATTTAAGATTTGAGGTTGGAAATGAGGTTTGGTTGCAATAAACTCTAAAATATTGAAAACAGGATTAACAGGATTAAACCAGAATCTGACCAGGACTTAACCTTTCAGATTTAGCTGTCTGCCAAAGGACAAGAGGTGGGGTCTTAAACCAGGACTAAACCAGGACTAAACCAGATTCAAACCTGTCTAAACCAGGACCAAACCAGGAGGACTCGAAAAACTATTAGTTGAAACTCAGATTAAACCAGGGATATACCAGGACGAAACCAGGTCTAAACTTGGTCTAATGTCTAAACCAGGTCTAAAATAGGTTTAAACCAGAATTTAACCAGGACTAAGCCAGGTCTGACTAAAACAGGAAGACTGAACCAGGTAGAATCCAAGTCTAAACCAGAGCGAGACCAGGGCTAAACCAAAACTAAACCAGAATTAAACCAGAACTAAACTAGGACTAAACCAGGAGGACTGGAGTAGGTCTAATGTCTAAACCCACGCAAGACCAGGACTAAACCAGAACTAAACCAGAACTATACCAGAACTATACCAGGGCTAAATCAGGTCTAAACCAGGACTAAATGAGGAGGACTGAACTAGATCTAATGTCTAAATCAGTGCAAGACCAAGACTAAACCAGGACTAAACTACAAATAAACCAAACTAAATCAGGGCTAAACCAGGTCTAAACCAGGACTAAACCAGGACTAAACCAGCGCTGCTGGAGTGAAATTGGGACTTAACCTCACTTGTTCAGACTCTGTGTCTTTTTGAGCTCACAGTAAAATCCCTCTTCACTCTGGTTTCCTTCCACAGTAGCTGTTTTGAGGCCGGTCAGAACTGGGCTGGTGCCGGTTCCTGCACCAGTTCCACTGGGAACCAAAATGCTCACTGGTGTTTTTACCATTTACGTGAACCCATGACGCGTCATCGGCAGAGGGTGTGGATTTACCACCAAATAAAAACAAGGCCGTACGAAAACAGATGTCACAGGGAGGAAAATAACAATCATGGATCACTTCATCGACACCAGCGAGTATTTGTACTTATACAAGACATTATTATTTATGTGCACTAAGTCTGCTACAACATGGATCTGCTGTGGAGACGACAGCGACGCCCAAACTAAAGATATAATCTTATCAGGCAAACACGGACACGTAAGACAAACGGTACAATTGTTTTTGTGGACTTAAAACTTTTCATTTCATACGTGATAGTTTCAATTGCTCTTTGTTTGTTTATTTTACTGCGTGTGACCCGGATGAACGTGCTGACGTCTTCTGTCATCACAGTTCACTTCAAAAAACAAGTTTTACTCGGTTTCTGTTGGGAACCAAGTTTTCAGTTCCCAAACACTCTGATTTCTGGTGTGAACATGTGAGTCAGTTCAAGATTAGGTGCAGGAAGCCAGCACCGGCACGGTTCTGTGTCGGCCTGGAAACACCTAGTGTGAGTTGTGTTTTGTGTTGTGTTTTGTTTTGGGCGTGAGCAGGCCTCAGACGGTGTGAGTTGTGTTTTGTGTTGTGTTTTGTGTGTTTTGTGTTGTGTTTTGTGTGTTTTTTGTGTTTTTGTGTGTTTTGTGTGTTTTGTGTTGTGTTTTGTTGTGTTTTGTGTTGTGTTTTGGGCGTGAGCAGACCTCAGACGGTGTGAGTTGTGTTTTGTGTTGTGTTTTGTGCGTGGACAGGCCTCAGACGGTGTGAGTTGTGTTTTGTGTTGTGTTTTGTGTGTTTTGTGTTGTGTTTTGTGCGTGGACAGACCTCAGACGGTGTGAGTTGTGTTTTGTGTTGTGTTTTGTGTGTTTTGTGTTGTGTTTTGGGCGTGAGCAGACCTCAGACGGTGTGAGTTGTGTTTTGTGTTGTGTTTTGTGTGTTTTGTGTTGTGTTTTTGTGTGTTGTGTTTTGGGCGTGAGCAGGCCTCAGACGGTGTGAGTTGTGTTTTGTGTTGTGTTTTTGTGTGTTTTGTGTGTTGTGTTTTGTGTTGTGTTTTGTGTGTTGTGTTTTGTGTTGTGTTTTGTGTTGTGTTTTGTGTGTTTTGTGTTGTGTTTTGGGCGTGAGCAGGCCTCAGATGGTGTGAGTTGTGTTTTGTGTTGTGTTTTGTGTGTTTTGTGTTGTGTTTTGTGTTGTGTTTTGTGTGTGTTTTGTGTTGTGTTTTGTGTTTTGTGTTTTGGGCGTGAGCAGGCCTCGGGCGCGTCGTAATAGATTTCTTTTGTCTAATCAGGTGATGTCTTTGTGATTATTGGGTGTCAACACTGAATCAATAATGAGCGAAAAGACAGAGAATGTGTCTATTCCAGCAAATTAACTCCTCAAATGAACAAAAAGCGTCTGGATGAATGAAAAGTGCAAAGGCGTCGGAGGTGAAACTGAGCTGAATATTTCACTTCAACTTAATTATTGTGTAATTAACTCCAGCGCTACAACTTATTTACAACTTATAAATTAGATAAAAGATTAAAAGGCCAATATGAACAAGTTTTCTGATCTGTGTTTTATGTGTAACAAAACTTACCTCAAAAAGTACCTATTTCTACTACTACTACTACTACTACTACTACTACTACTACTACTACTACTACTACTACTACTACTACTACTACTACTACTACTACTACTACTACTACTACTACTACTACTACCACTACTATTTTTCTGCTACTACTATTACTACTACTACTACTACTGTTGTTACTACTTCTACTACCACTGCTACTTCTACTACTAGTAGTACTAGTACTTCTACTACTGCTACAACTATTACCACTATTTCTACAAACATTTTTACTTCTACTACTGCTACTATTACTACTACTATTACTTCTACTACCACTACTATTTTTACTAGTAGTAGTAATAGTGGTATGTAGTATTACTTCTACTACTACTACTACTACTGCTACAACTGCTACTACTATTTCTACAACCATTTCTACTACTTCTACTACTGCTATTCCTACTACTTCTACTACTACTACTACTACTACTACTACTACCACTACAATTACTACTACTACTACTGCTACTATTACTACTACTTCTACTACTACTACTACTACCACCACTACAATTACTACTACTACCACTGCTACTACCACTACAACTACTACTACTACTACTACTACTACTACTACTACTACTACTGATACTACTTACTACTACTACTACTACTACTACTACTACTACTACTACCACTGCTACTACCACTACAATTACTACTACTACTACTACTACTACTGCTACTACTCCTTCTACTACTACTACTACTACCACCACTATTCCTACTACTACTTCTACTACTACTACTGCTACTACAACTTCTACTACCACTACTACTACCACTGCTATTCCTACTACCACTACAATTACTACTACTACTACTACTTCTACTACTACTACCACTACTATTTTTCTGCTTCTGCTATTATCACTACAACTTTTTGAGGTATGTTTTTGATACTACTACTACTACTACTACCTTGTGATATATTCTACTACTACTACTACTACTACTACTACTACTACTACTACTACTACAAAACCCTCTGTTCCATTTAGAATCCACTGTAGAGTCACGTGGATCATTTCAGACCTGGAATTTCCAATCTCTACAAAACTAAAGGTAAAAGGAGCTGTGAACTTGAAAACTACCACTGCATGACATCACAAGGTGGAGCAGAGCATTTTGAGTTTTCGATGTAAACAGACTAATAATAATAATAAATGTTACTCAAACGTTTGTGAATGAAACAAAACACAACTCCAGGTCTGTTTTTGATGAGTTAACAACATTATATCACGATTTAAAGCTCACAGGAGTAAATTTTGTGTAATCTTGGACCTTTTTATTACAATTGAATCTAAATTTGAACTTACAAAATTATCAAATCGCCATAATTTCCTCCCGAAAAAACAGAATCTCCCGTCTTATTGTGCGTAAAAGCCACTAACCCTGTAGTTTCGATCTGTGCAAACATGTTCTGAAACGATTCTTGTGTTTGTTTGTCAGTTCAGATTTCAGTCTTTGCTTGTAAAAAAAAAAAAAAAAAAAAAAAAAAAAAAATGCAATTATATCTTTTTCCTAAATCGTTCAGTCTTTCTCTAAACGTCTTGTGTTGTGTAATTGCAGTGTTGAAAGTACGACCGGGGAGTATAGAAAAATCATCACAGTGCTGCTGCTTATTGAACAGTCGCAGCTGTGAACCGTTTTTGTCTATTTTTATTTTTAATTTTGTATAAATATAAACAACAAGAAAGACTTTGAATCATTGAAGTTTAACATTTCAACAGGCACATTGTCCCAACTTGGCTTCAAATACATGATTTTACTGACAGAGTACTACTACTACTACTACTACTACTACTACTACTATTACTACTGTTACTACTATTACTACTACTTCTATTTCTACTACTACTACTACTACTACTACTACTACTACTACTTACTACTGCTACTACTACTACTACTACTACTACTACTACTACTACTACTACTACTACTACTACTACTACTACTACTGTACTACTACTACTACTACTACTACTACTACTACTACTACTACTACTACTACTACTACTACTGACTACTACTACTACTACTACTACTACTACTACTACTACTTCTACTACTACTACTACTACTACTACTACTACTACTACTACTACTACTACTACTACTACTACTACTACTACTACTACTACTACTACTACTACTACTACTACTGTCTTGCTTTTCCTACTGCTACTACCATAACGTCTACTGTTTCTGCTTTCACTGCTACTACTTCTGTTACTTCTACTACTACTACTACTGTTTCTGCTAATACTACTACTACTACTACTATTACTATTACTATTATTTCTATTATTACTACTTCTACTATTTCTACTACTACTACTACTACTACTACTACTACAATTATTACTACTATTTCTGTTATTACTACCATTTCTACTTCTACTACTGCTACTGCTGCTACTACTACTACTACTACTACTACTACGTCTACTACTTCTACTATTTCTACTAATACTTCTACTACTACTATTTTTACTATTACTGCTACTACTACTACTACTACTTCTACTATTTTCTACTACTACACTGCTAATTCTACTATTTCTACTACTACTACTACTACTACTACTACTACTGCTGTTTACTACTACTACTGTCATTGCTTTTCCTACTGCTACTAATATAACGTGTACTATTTCTACTTTCAATGCAACTACAACTTTTTCTGCTACTACTACTTCTGTTACTCTACTGCTACTTCTACTACTACCACTGTTTCTGTACTACTACTACTACTACTACTACTACTACTACTACTGTTACTGCTGCTACTACTGTTGTTACTACTACTGTTAGTACTACTACTTCTGCTACTACTACTAGTACTGTTACTACTGCTACTTCTACTACTGGTGCTGTTACTGCTACTACTATTGTTAATACTACTGTGAGTACTACTACTTCTGCTACTACTGATAGTACTGTTACTGCTGCTACTACTACTACTACCACTGTTTGTTTTTTTTACTATGTTTGTACTACTACATTTACTACAACTACTACCACTACAACTACTATTACTACTACTACAACTTCTACTACTACTACTACTACTGTCACTGTGCTACAACTACTGTTTTTTTTTTTTTTTACTATGTTTAACTACTACATTTACTGCAACTACTACTACCACTACTACTACTGCTGCTACTACTTCTACTACTCCAACTGCTTCCACTGCTACTACTACTATTACTACGTTTTACTACTTTTGTACTACTACATTTACTACAACAACAGCTCCTATTACTTCCACTACTAATATTTATTTTTAAATCGTAAATAAAAGTTCAAGCAGCGGCGAACACAATATTATAAAATGTTTTCTTTCTTCGCGACACACTTAAACAACATTTGAGGCTTTTAAAGAGAAAATTCCCCAACAAGTCTTCAACGTCTTCAATTGTATTTGTAATCAGAGACGTCCTTGTACCAAACCGGCTCGGAGAAATAATTAAAAACATTTTTACAATGGACAAATTAAAGAGAAGTTTTAAGGACGAAATACCATCAAAATACACGAGAAAAACACTTGAGATGTTCAGAGCGCGTGACGACATCGAGAGCCGTTTCCTATTTCTGTCCCGGCGTTAAATACTGTGTTAAACCCCGAGATCTGCCTAAGCCGCCATCTTTGTTGACAAAAACCGCTCCGTGTGATCCGGACAGATTTTCACTTCAGACGCGAAGTCGACGCGGCATCATTAGTCTGTGTGTGGAGAGCGGCACAAACGGATACAGACGATACAGACGGGGACCAACGAGGAGTTTTACAAGTTGTGCCGAGACTAAACCAGGGACTGAACGAGGACTAAACCAGGACTAAACCAGGACTGAACGAGGTCTAAACCAGGACTGAACGAGGACTAAAACCAGGACTAAACCAACGAGGTCTAAACCGGACTGAACGAGGTCTAAACCAGGGACTGTCTAAACGAGGACTAAACCAGGACTAAAACCAGGACTGAACGAGGTGACTAAACCAGGACTGAAGGAGAACGACTAAACCAGGACTGAACGAGGTCTAAACCAGGACTAAACCAGGACTAAACCAGGAGGACTGAACGAGGTCTAAACCAGGACTAAACCAGGACTGAACGAGGTCTAAACCAGGACTAAACAGGAGGAGTCTAAACCAGGGGACTGAACGAGGTCTAAACCAGGGGACTGAACGAGGTCTAAACCAGGGACTGAACGAGGTCTAAACCAGGACTAAACCAGGACTGAACGAGGTCTAAACCAGGACTAAACCCAGGACTGAACGAGGTCTAAACCAGGATTGAACGAGGTCTGACTAAACCAGGACTGAACGAGGTCTAAACCAGGACTGAACGAGGTCTAAACCAGGGACTGAACGAGGTCTAAACCAGGACTGAACGAGGTCTAAACCAGGACTGAACTGGGAGTAAACCAGGGTCAAGCTATAGGACTAAATCTGGACTAAACTAGGTCTAAACCACGACTAAAACAGGACTACTCCACAGTTAAATTATAGGACTAAACCCAGACTGAATGAGGTCTAAACCAGGACTGAACGAGGTCTAAACCAGGACTGAACGAGGAAACTGACTAAAACAGGACTAAACCACTGACTAAACCAGAGTCTAAAAGGACTGAACGAGGTCTAAACCAAGGACTGAGGACTGAACGAGGTCTAAACCAGGACTGAACGAGGTCTAAACCAGACTGAACGAGGTCTAAACCAGGACTGAACGAGGTCTAAACCAGGACTGAACTAGGAGGTCTAAACCAGGACTGAACGAGGTCTAAACCAGGACTGAACGAGGTCTAAACCAGGACTGAACTAGGAGTCTAAACCAGGACTGAACGAGGTCTAAACCAGGACTGAACGAGGTCTAAACCAGGACTGAACGAGGTCTAAACCAGGACTGAACTAGGAGTAAACCAGGGTCAAAGCTATAGGACTAAATCTGGACTAAACTAGGTCTAAACCACGACTAAAACAGGACTACTCCACAGTTAAATTATAGGACTAAACCCAGACTGAATGAGGTCTAAACTCTGGACTGAACGAGGTCTAAACCAAGGACTGAACGAGGTCTAAACCAGGACTGAACGAGGTCTAAACCAGGACTGAACGAGGTCTAAACCAGGACTGAACCAGGAGTAAACCAGGACTAAACCAGGACCAAACCAGGGCTAAACAAGTAGGTCTAAAACTGGACAAAAATAGGCCTAAACTGAGACTAAAATAGGAGTAAACCAGAGCAAAACAAGTACAACTAAACCTGGAGTAAAGACGGCCTAAACTAGGACTAAAGCAGGACTAAAGCAGGGCTAAAGTATAGGACTAAACCCTGACTGAACTAGGTCTAAACCAGGACTATAACAGGACTGAACCAAGACTAAAACAGGACTAAACAAAGGGCTAAACAAGTAGGACTATAACAGGACTAAACCAGAGCTTAAATATAGGGCTAAACCCTGACTGAACTAGGTCTAAACCAGGACTAAACTAGAGCTAAACTAGAAGACTAAACCCTGATTCAACTTAGTCTAAACTAGGACTAAACCAGGACTAAACCAGGTTTAAACAAGTATGACTAAACTTGGACTAAAAAAGGCCTAAACTAGGACTAAACTAGGACTAAACCAGGTTTAAACAAGTATGACTAAATTTGGACTAAAAAAGGCCTAAACTAGGACTAAACCAGGACTAAACCAGCACCAAACCAGGACCAAACCAGGACTAAACCAGGTTTAAACAGGTATGACTAAACTTGGACTAAAAAAGGCCTAAACTAGGACTAAACCAGGACTAAACCAGACTAAACCATGACTAAACCAGGTTTAAACAAGTATGACTAAACTTGGACTAAAAAAGGCCTAAACTAGGACTAAACCAGAACTAAACCAGCACCAAACCAGGACCAAACCAGGACTAAACCAGGACTAAACCAGGTTTAAACAAGTATGACTAAACTTGGACTAAAAAAGGCCTAAACTAGGACTAAACCAGGACTAAACCAGGACTAAACCAGCACCAAAACCAGGACTAAACCATGACTAAACCAGGTTTAAACAAGTATGACTAAACTTGGACTAAAAAAGGCCTAAACCAGGACTAAACCAGGACTAAAGAAGTTGGACTAAACTCAGACTAAACCAGAGGTAAACTACAGAACTAAACCTGGACCAAACAAGTCTTAAACCTGAACAAAATCTGAATAAGGACAAAAATAGGACTAAACCAGGACTAAACAGGGAGGAACCAGGACTGGGACCAAACCAGTACTAAACCAAGGCTGAACTTGAACCGAACTATGACTAAATTCTTTTTAAAGATATTTTTTGTCATGATCTTGAAGAAGTTTTCAGCCGTACTATTTATTTTATCTTTATAAACTCATCCTCCTTCGTCGTGTTCGGCTCAGGTGCCCGGCCTTGCTCCGTGCCCTGGACCATTGTCACTTCAGATTTTATTTTTGACAAAGCCCGTTCTGTCCTCCACGCTCAGATCTTTTAGGTATGTCATTTTTTTTCATTGTGGGTTTGTTAAAGTCTCTCAAAAAATACTTTCTTTGATCTTGTGGCGGTTTTAAAGCCTTTGGAACTGCGGAGGATTGTAATATTGACTTTACCTTGAAACCAAACTCATGGATTTAGAGAGTTACGAGTGACAGCACCACAAAGTTCATTTACACTTTTGGAAACGTCCAGATAATCCATAATGAGACCGGGTTTAAAGGGACTGTGTATAACCCGGACTTGCCAGGACCTGAACCTGCGGCAGAGTCCAGCACGGGTCCGTTTTTGGAGACCCGCACCCGCCCGTTAACCCGTGATTATATCGAAGTTAAATCTGCACCTGCCCAAACCCGTTAATAATCGGGGTCAGTCCTTTAGTCCGACAGCCCAATAGTCCAGGACTGAACCAGGACTGAACCAGGACTGAACCAGGACTGAACCAGGACTCCAGGACCAGGAACCAGGACTACACCAGGACTAAACCAGGACTGAACCAGGACTGAACCTGCGCCGTGTCATTAGCGGATTATAAATGTATACATGTCGCAACTGCAGAAGAGCCGTTTATCACCAGTCCTGGACTGGTTCACCAGGACTGGACCAGGACTAACACCAGGACTACACCAGGACTGGAACCTGGTTTAGGACTGGACCAGGACTACACCAGGACTACACCAGGACTGGACCAGGAGGACTAAAACCAGGACTAAACCAGGACTGGAACCAGGACTACACCACTGGACTGGACCAGGAGTCCTGGACCAGGACTGGACCATCCTGGTTCAGTCCTGGTTAGTCCTGGACAGTCCTGGTTTACCACCAAGTCCTGGTTTAGACCTGGTTAGTCCTGGTTTAGTCTTCTGGTTAGTTTAGTTCCTGGTTTAGAGTCCTGGTTTATCCTGGTTTAGTCCTGGTTTAGTCCTGGTTTAGTCCTGGTTTAGTCCTGGTTCAGTCCTGGTCCCCTCATGAGTCTCTGCAGTTTTGTTTTCACCGTTGTCATTTGCTCCGGTTTGACATTTAAGTTGTAGGATATTTTATATTTGTTATTTTTTTTAATCTCTCACGTCGGGAAAAGTGAGAAGTGGGCGGACGGCGTTTCCCCGAGTCCCACGCCCACGACAAAACACAGACTCACATGTGGTTTGGATCTGTCCTCGCACGAAGTCTGGACGACGCACACACCTCGGACAAAACACAAGACCAGACGAGACTAACGCACCGAAAAAAAACTTTATATACAGAACCATTTCTCACCGGAATAATCTGAAGAAAAGACGCTGACACACAGTGAGTGCGTTACATGCACATCAATAACCCGGTTATTAGCCATATCCCGGTTATGTCAGTATTCGTGTTACTGCGTTTTACATGCGCACTGAGAAACCGGGACACTTCATATCCGCGTGTACATGATCAAATGGAGTATCCCGGTTTCTTGACATAATCTTACAAATGCGCAGGCGCAAAAATTAACTTAAATCAATTTCATAAACCAGGAAAAATACAAACCGTGAGCTCCTTTAGCATAAGAAGCTAAGGAGCTACGAGATCTCCCACAATCCACTGTGCAGATTCTTCATTAAAATCTTCTGCATAAATAAACTCAACTTTACAACATATAAACCATAAACACTATAGACACATCAGCCCGTTTGATCAGATAATTCAGCTGTGATCACATTTGTTTACGTTTTACAGAAACGAAACTTAAGACCGTTTGGCTAATTAGCATAAACTGTTAGCGGCGATAAAAACAACTCGCTCCTTGCGCCGCTGATGCGATCAGTTTCTTTTGGACTAAATGACACGACTCTGTGGATTATGTGTGTTATTTCTGTGACAGAAGAGGCGCTGATGATGGTGAGGGTTGTTCTGTGTGTTTACAGTATAGGAGATAGTTCATGTTTTAGCTTTTTCAGCGTCACACGAGTGCAGATTGTACGTGTGCAGGTTTAGCGCAGCTCTTTATTTTACAGTCATTTCACTCGTTTGGTCACTTTATTTATGTTGGTCAATTTATTTATGTCACTACTGTTGTGGTGAAAGGCTGGAAAGTGTCTTTTGGACGCATGCGCACTCAACTTTATGTTGCAGTAACCGGGGATACTGCGTTTACATGCCACAAGTATCCCGGTTACTATCAGAAATAAACCAGCTACAGTAACCCGGTTTCTAATAACCGGGGATACTGCCATAACCGGGTTACTGTGTTACTGTTTACATGCACCATCAAGAAACCGGGATACTCAAAAAACCCGATCATAACCGGGTTATTGATGTGCATGTAAACGCACTCAATGATCCTGCCTTTAAAAAACATCTCGAGAAATCAATGCAAACCAAAACTGCGATGTGCTGTTTATGTTTTCTGTTTTTCCTGTAATGTATCGATGTTATTTACTTTTAACGTACGGTCAGTGTGTTTTTGTGTGATTTTACGATGAGTCTGGACCACAGAGAAGAAAAGTCTGTGCAACTGCAGAGACTAATGAGGATCCTAAAAATAAACAAATAAACAAATAAACAAAAATGCTCAATACAGACTTTATAAGGGCCAATCTCTGCACTGGGCTCTTTGTAAACAGTTCTTTTACTCTGTGTCATGAGTTTTTATAACATATGGGTTTGGTTTTCTGGAATGAATGACAAAAAATATTGAACGACGAACGGGAGAAACATACTTGACGTGCGTCCAGGACGTCCGTTGCCCTGGAAACAAGTGACTTTTCCTGGTCCTGGAACGATGGACCAGGCCGAGAGTTTTTTAGTGTTTTTATTACGTAAAAACATCAGCAGAGGAGATCGGACTCGGTCCTGGTCGAGTCCTGGTTCGAGTCCTGAGTCCTGTCCTGGTTCAGTCCTGGTTTAGTCCTGGTTTAGTCCTGGTTAGTCCTGGTTTAGTCCTGGTTTAGTCCTGGTTTCCTGGTTTAGACCTGGTTTAGTCCTTGGTTTAGTCCTGGTTTAGACCTGGTTTCAGTCCTGGTTTAGTCCTGGTTAGTCCTGGTTTAGTCCTGGTTTAGACTGTTCAGTCCTGGTTTAGATCTGGTTTCAGTCCTGGTTTAGACCTGGTTTCCTGGTTTAGTCCTTTTAGTCCTGGTTTCAGTCCTGGTTTAGATCCTGGTTCAGTCCTGGTTTAGGCCTGGTTTAGTCCTGGTTAGTCCTGGTTAGCTCCTGGTTCAGCCCTGTTTAGTCCTGTTTAGTCCTGGTTCAGTCCTGGTTTAGACCTGGTTTAGTCCTGGTTAGTCCTGGTTTAGTCCCCTGGTTCAGTCCTGGTTTAGATCTGGTTTAGTCCTGGTTTAGTCCTGGTTTAGAGTCCTGGTTCAGTCCTGGTTTAGCCTGGTTTAGCCTGGTTTAGTCCTGGTTTAGCCTGGTTCAGTCCTGGTTTACCAGTCCTTGTTTAGACCTGTTTAGTCCTGGTTCAGTCCAGTCCAGTCCCTGGTTTAGACCTGGTTTGGAGTCCTGGTTTAGTCCTGGTTTAGTCCTGGTTCAGTCCTGGTTTAGAGTCTGGTTTAGTCCTGGTTTAGACCTGGTTTAGTCCTGTTTAGTCCTTTACCAGTCCTGGGTTTAGACCTGGTTCAGTCCTGGTTTTAGTCTGGTTCAGTCCTGTTTACCTGGTTCAGTCCTTGGTTTAGTCCTGTTTAGTCCTGTAGCTGGTTTCTGTTTAGACCGGTTTAGTCCTGTTTGGTCCTGGTTTAAGTCCTGGTTTAACCTAGTTTGGACCTGGTTTGGTCCTGGTTCGTCGTGGTTTAGACCTGGTTAAGCTTAGTTAAGTCCTGGTTTAGACCTTTGTTAAGTCCTGTTTAATCCTGGTTTAGACCTGTTGCAGCCTGTCCTGATCCCGGTCGCAGTCCCGGTCTAGGTCCCGGTCTCAGTCCCAGTCTCAGTCCCGGTCTAGGTCCGTCACAGTCCCAGTCCGGTCCCCGGTCACAGTCCCAGTGTCAGTCCTGGTCTGAGTCCTAGTCCTGATCCCAGACTCAGTCCTGGTCTTGGTCCTGGTCTGGTTTTCCAGTCTGGTCCTGGACCTGGTTCAGTCCTGGTTCACTTCTTATGTGGAACTTCTTAAGTTCGGCATCATTTGTTTTTTCATTCATTTAAACACAAAATCAAAAACTGAAAAAACTAATTGTTTTCTGGAAACAAATAATGAAGAAAACAGTTGTTTTTTTCATTTTCTTATGTTTGGTTTTATATTGAAAAACGAATGAACGAATGATACACGATTGGGTTTACGTTACAAACACACAGGACACAGAAACAAACATGTCGGAATCATTTTCTTGCGTCGAATCTTCAATCTAATAAACTTACAGGAGGCTCCCAACAAACGTAGAGAATCTGCAGAGACACTGTTATTGAACAGAGAAGGAACTGAAATCACCTCTGTTAAATTCTGGATGCACCAGGTCGTCGCAGTCGAGTCAGACGGATCTGGACGAGACCTGGAGAAGCGGTCGATGGTGGGACAAACTTTGTGGAAGGAGCTGATGAAAATGCGTCGCGTGAAAACTTCCGTATGTCCAAAGACGCTCTTGTTGCTTTAAGTACAAACACACACAATCCAATTCCACACACTTTTGCGTCACCGTCTGCAGCAGATTTACTCCCGAAAACACTCGTCTAAACACAGAATAAAAAGTGAAGACGCGACGCCACTTTTGCGTCTTCTGTTCAGATCCGTATATCATTCGTTCATTCGTTTTTCAATATAAAACCAAAAATAAGAAAACGAAAAAACAACAGTTTTCTTCGTTATTTGTCTCCAAAACCAAAAATGAAAAAAACGAATAACGATTCGTTTTTTCAGTTTTCGATTTTGTGTTTAAATGAAGAATGGAAAAAAAGGATAACGGCCGTTTCCCGTTTACGTGACTTCTGTGACTGTGATGCCGGACTTTTGCACCGTATACGGACTGAATCAGGACTGATCCAGGTCCGAGACCAGACCGAGACCAGAGCAGAGACCAGACCAGACCGGGACAGAGACCTGGACTCTTGGAACCTCCACGGGGTCCGAGCCTCAGAAGGCTCATCTGACTGGTCCACCTGGTCCAACCTTTGGCTCTTATGATCATTTTCGAACAGAGCTTTTCTGGTTCAGAGACCGGTGAGACTGGGACCAGACCGGGACCAGACCGGGCCTGAGACCGAGACCGAGACAAGACCAGGACCCAGGACCAGACCGGAGGCTCAGAGCCCACGACAGGACCGGAGCTCGAAGCTGAGGCTCGGACCCCCGTGGAGGCTCGGAGTCAAAGCTCGGAGTCCGCCCTGGTCCCGCTCTGGTCCCGGTCTGGTCCCGCTCTGGTCCCGCTCTGGTCTCGGACCTGGATCAGTCCCGGTTCAGTCCGTATGCGGTGCAAAAGTCCGGCATCGCAGTCACGGAAGTCACGTAAACGGGAAACGGTCGTTATCCGTTTTTTCCATTCTTCATTTAAACACAAAATCGAAAACTGAAAAAACGAATCGTTATCCGTTTCTTCATTTTGGTTTTGGAGACAAATAACGAAGAAAACTGTTGTTTTTTCATTTTCTTATTTTTGGTTTTATATTGAAAAACGAATGAACGAATGATACACGGATTTGTTCAGATCGTCATCATATAAACATAGACTAATGTTGTTTAATACAGAATTAAAATTAACATTGTTCGACTGCAGATTTTTGTTGAAATCTAACATTATTTTGGGTCTAGTCAATAATTAAAATGATCATGTTTTATTTTTAGGATTTACCTTTCTAATATTTCATGACAAAGTTCAAAGTAATCAACAGGAAAAACTAAAAATACCCAAGTATGACACCATCACCTTCTAAAATCTGAAAAAGACCAATTTATGAATATTTCTTAACTTTTTGACAGCGTTTGCTCACGTGCTTTGTGTCACCGTGTTCGCTGATGAACATCCCTCCACAAACACACACGCAGCACACCCCCAGAGTGACGTCACTGTGAAGAATCCATACGGCCCGTGTACAGGGACTTGGCTCCGGAGTCTCGTTGTTTATACAGCAGTGTGTCGTGATGCCCCACTGATCTGTGCCCGCGCCGGGGGGGTTATACACTGGCACACGCTCAAAATGTGACGTCTGATAGAAGTAATTACCAAAGAATAATCCTCATCTATTTAATGCTGTAATCAAATATGCATTAGATTACACTTTATAATTTCTTCTACAACTTCCTGCATTAAATATTGATGTGGCCATAGACTTAAAGAAAAAAAAAGGAATTAGTGTGGATTTATTTTATTATTGTTTTTATTATGATTATATATATTTTCCTCTATCTTTATATCTTCCATCTCTTCCCCTCTAAAGAAGATATACTGTATTTTTCGGACTATAAGTGGCACTTTTTTCATGGTTTGGGTGTTTCCTGCGACTTATACTCCAGTGCGACTTACATATTAAAATGTTCACTGTGACGGAGCAGCCCGTCCCTCAGAACGCCGTCCCCGGGGAGAGCACGTGAAGACGCGCACGCCCGTTTCTGTATTCACTGCGCACCGCTCGCCGTACCATTTCGTACCAAAATCACTTATTAAAATAAATTTTCCCAACACCTCCTGCGTGTATTGCCGCGACTAAGGGTGCACACATAGGCTGCGTTCAGACTGCAGCCTGAACAACACAGATCCGATTTTTTCAAATGTGACCCAGGCCACTTGGATATGTGCTCCTGAAACTGATACATATCTGATCTTTTGACATGCGACTTCAGTGTGAACGGCCAAAGTGAATCCATCCGACCTACACGTTATCAACAAGACACAAACGTCACTATTCTGCGCTGAAGTCGGTGAAAATTGTTAATGAACTCTGTGTCACTGAAGTGAAGCACATCACCACTCACCACTGACGTCTACGTCTCCACATCCACACGTTCCTTTCAACGGACGTCGCTGCCGCTGTCCCACAAAACACCACGACCAAAAACCTCGTCCTTCTCCTTCTCAATCTCCTCCTTAAAACAAGTAAGTTGTTCATGTTCTGGCTCCGGTACGAGAGGAACTTTAAAATCTCCAGATGCTCAATGCTGCGTCCATGTTTGGACAACTTCCATGTAAACACAGAGCACTGCGCACACTTTTATTCTGCCTCTTGGCCAGGTCGTCATTGTAAATGAGAAGGTGTTCTCAACTGACTTACCTGATTAAGCATTCAGAGCATCGTGAGTACTCACCATGTTGAGTTTATAAGAAGTTTTTACACTTCCCAGAGACCAGAGCGACATTTTGGGATTAGACAAGGCAGGGAAAGTTTATTTGTACAGCACAATTTGTACACATTAATTGAAAGTGCTTTACAGAAGAAATACATTAAAATGTAATAAAAATTAATCAAAACATAAATAATCATCATAAAATTAAAAAGAGAGGGAGACATTAAATTAGAGAGAAGAAGAGTGCGGAATGAAAACAGTTTTGAGTCTGGATTTAAACAGAGTCAAAGTCGAGTCTGTCTCACATGTTCAGACTGTTCCAGGTTTTAGCTGCATGAACCTGAAACTCTGACTCCCCTTGTTTAGTCGTGACTCTGGGCACCAGCAGGAGGCTGGTCCCTGAGCTCCTCAGAGTGTGAGATGTTCATATGACACTAACATGTCACAGATGGACTTTGGTGCTCGGCCATGGAGACACTTGTACAAGCAGAGCTGCTTTAAAGTGTCTGAGCCACAGGGGCCAGTGCAGACACATGGATAAGTCTCTCCAAGTCTGATTTAGACAGTAAACCTTTGATTTTTGCAGTTTTTTAGATGGTAAAAGGCTGCAGATGTTATTGATTTGATGTTGAAGTAAGTTGAAGTAAGCTGCTAACAACGTAACGTCCCAACTTTGAGCAAACCAAATACACAAAAACAGCTTAAAAAGATGAAGAAATCAATTGGATCACTTAAAATCTACTACATCTGATGCTTTAGTTGTTCAAACAAAATGCAAAATACTTTTTACTCTTAAAGTACATTTTAAACAAGAACTTTAGTAGTTTTACTTAAGTAGACTTTTTCATGTGATACTTTTACTTTTGCCCCTGTATCTGTACTTTTACTTTACTAACAAAACTGAGTACTTCATCCACAAAATACACAAAATCCAGGCGCTCCATAAAGCTGCAGTTTTCAGACGAGGAGGAAGGCGCGGGGACAATACACTGCTCTGATCATGACAGATAGCAGCTCTTTATAAAGACATGGCACCATTTATTATAGAGGGATCGAGATCGAGTGTGACACCGCTGATTCTGCCACGGACAGTATGAAAAATCACCGCCGCCATCTTGGGACTGTGTCAGGGGGAAGTCGGCCGCTTATCGCCACCTCAAACAACTCTGTATTTATGTGTGGAACCTCGAGAAGATTACACGCCCTCCACTCGTCTGACCCCGGGCAAATCTGACTGCATCAAATGGTGAAATTGTTCGGGAAATTGCGGTTCTCAAAGTGTCAATTAGTTTGAAATGATGTGCTGGGCTATTTCATTAACAAGACGAGCTTTATAGACTGCTGCTGGATGTCATGTGGAGCAGATTTAAAGGTCCTACATTATACAGAACTGACTCTTGTGAGCTCAAAGTCATGTTATAATGCGGTTACCTCCTCAAAAACAAACTTATAGTTGTGTTTTGTTTCATTCACACATGTTTGAGTAATTCTTTATTATTCAAAATGCTCAAAATGCTCTGTACTTTTAGTTCAGTAGAGATTGGGGCAATTCCAGGGCTTAAATCATCCAAAGATTCTAGTGAAAGTGTATGGAGTTTTAAAACACAATAGAGCATCCATCAGTTTTCTTCCGCTTATCGGTCATCGGTCTAAGGCTGCGTTCAGACTGCAGCCAGAAGTGACCCAAATCCAATTTTTTGGCCCCTATGTGACCTGTATCTGATCTTTTAATGACAGTCTGAACGACACAGATCCGATTTTTTCAAATGTGACCCAGGACACTTGGATATGTGCTCCTGAAACTGATACATATCTGATCTTTTGACATGTGACTTCAGTGTGAACGGCCAAAGTGCATTCATCCACCTACACGTTATCAACAAGCCACAAACGTCACTATTCTGCGCTGAAGTAGGCGAAAATTGTTAATGAACTCCGTGTCACTGAAGTGAAGCACATCACCACTCACCACTCTTGACTACGTCTCCACATCCACACGTTCATTTCAACGGACGTCGCTGCCGCTGTCCCACAAAACACCACGACCAAAAACCTCGTCCTTCTCCTTCTCAATCTCCTCCTTAAAACAAGTAAGTTGTTCATGTTCTGGCTCCGGTACGAGAGGAACTTTAAAATCTCCAGGTGCTCGATGCTGCGTCCATGTTTGGACAACTTCCGTAAACACAGAGACGCTCGCTGCGGTTGACGTCGTTGTGTCTCCAGTGCACATGCGGGACACTTTTGGGCCGTTTAATGTTCACACAGGGGATTAATTGGAAATGTGAACGACCTCACAAAAACATCAGATTTCACAAAAAAATCGGAATTGAGCGTTAAGCCCTGCAGTCTGAACGTAGCCTAAGTAGGGACTCCCAGACTTCCTTCACCCCGGACACTTCCTCCAGCTCTTCCGGGGGACCACTAGGTGTTCCCAGGACAGCCCAGAGACATAGTCCCCCCAGTGTGTCCTGGGTCTTCCCCGGGGCCTCCTCCTGGTGGGACATGCCTGGAACACCTCCTGAGGGAGACGTCCAGGAGGCATCAGAACAGATGCCCGAGCCTCAGCTGCTCCTCTCGACGTGGAGGAGAAGCGGCTCTACTCCGAGTTCCTCCCGTGTGACTGAGCTCCTCACCCTATCTCTAAGGGAGCGCCCAGCCACCCTGCGGAGGAAACTCATTTCGAGCGCTTGTATCCGTGATCTCGTCCTTTTGGTCATTACCCAGAGCCATGACCAAAGGCGAGAGTAGGAACGAAGACTGACAGTAAAATCGAGAGCTTTGCCTTTCGACTCAGCTCCATCTTCACCACAACCTCTTCATTTCAACCCCTTGTACCGTATTTTCTGAACTATTAGACGCTCTGGATTATAAGGCGCACTGTCATTAAATGGTCTATTTTCGAACTTTTTTCACAAATAAACCGCACCGGACTTTAAAGGAAACACAACAGTGTGATGGGTGAGTGGTTTTGTTTGTTTGTTGTTCACGGTGACTCTGGGCTTTGTTCAGTTGTGGCGTGTAGGGAGGTGCTGTCTGGGACCAACGGATTGTCGGCGTGTGTTCGCAGTGACTCAGTTGTTCAGTTCGTGTCTAGAAGTGGCACGTTGCACTCGCTTTTTCGGTTTGTTCCTCCGTTCCGTTCCTCGTCGGCGTGGAGTGATGAGTGTGTCTGTGGGTGTGTTTCTCTGTGCGGTCGCTGTCTGCTCCGTGTGTGTTTGCGTGTTCTGCTGGTGGTTCTGTGGCTTTGTAGTTTACTGAAGTCGTGTTGGGACACTCGAGTGGATTCGTGTATAGGGCGCTCTGGACTGCGGGGTGCACAGTCGTGTTTTGATGGGGTTGGAGGCTTAAGAGCGCGTCCTGTAATGCGGAAAATACGGTCTCTACAATCTCGCGTTTCGTGTTTTATCACATGACATCACAAGGTGGACAGAATGTTTTCAGTTTGAGACTCGGCCTAAATCTGCAGGGTTTGTGTGTTGAACATGTGTGAATGAAACAAAACACAACTCCAGGTCTGTTTGTGATGAGGAAACATTATGACACAGATCAATTAACAGCGTTTTACTGTCCCTTTAAAGGAGCACTGTGTAACTTTTCTGCTTGTCTCCATGGAGATTTTATTGCTTTGCCTTCTGCGGGGCTATGAATCTGAGCGCTGTGATGGCGACGGCGAGGAGAGTCTTGAGTCTGAGACGAATGTTTGTTGTTTTGTCTTTTATGGATGAAGTTTTGTGTCCGTTCTTGGCTCTTGCCTCTGTCTGCAGTTGATGTTCTTAACTGATAAATGAAATTATATTGATTTTTATTTGATTTGAAGATCCCTGGCAACGAATTTAATGTATTTCTGGAGACGAGCAGGTGGTGGACGCTTCACTGCACCTTTACCAACAAATAATAACATGTGTAATACTCGTATTTAAAGGTGCATTGTGTAACTTTTCTGATGGACGGTTCATCAAATGCTTTTACACTGATGTTATTGCTTTGTCTGGAATGTTTCGCAGTGTGGTATTAAATTTTTTTATCTTCACTGAGACCAAACCAGACCAAGTACGAGGCATGTTTGAGCTATAAAACCTGTAACAGAATAAATGTAAGGTACAGCTGTTTAATGTCACAACTTTAAAATACTTGTTATAAGTAATATTGTGTTGTAATGTAAGTATTTCTAACTGTATTTCCTCGTCTCTGTTGCAGCTCTGTGCACAGACGAGTGCGCTCACGGCCGCTGTGTTTCTCCAGACACGTGTCAGTGTGAACCGGGCTGGGGAGGACTGGACTGCTCCAGCGGTCAGTACCACACAATACACAACCACACAGTACAGTTTAACACACAAACCCACAGCAGAGTGCGCACCACAAACAGCAGAGTGCGCACCGCAAACAGCAGAGTGCGCACCGCAAACAACAGAGTGCGCACCGCAAACAGCAGAGTGCGCACCGCAAACAGCAGAGTGCGCACCGCAAACAGCAGAGTGTGTGTGCACCACAAACAGCAGAGTGTGCAACAGCAGAGTGTGCACCACAAACAGCAGAGTGTGCACCGCAAACAGCAGAGTGCGCACCACAAACAGCAGAGTGTGCAACGTAGCATTGGTCCCACCGCTCAGCAGACACTTCATGCCGCTGGACGGACCCTCACTGCCAATAGCGCCAACTTCGCTATGGCAAAGTTTGTTTTGTTTGCAACAAACAGCACCGTGCGATGACGCCATCGGTCGTGCAGGTGTGAACACGACCACAGAACCACAGGTAACAAAAAGTCCCAGCGTAAGTGCGTCTCTAGTACAACAGGCGCTGGGACAGAGAGACGCACTGACTGGACGTCCCTGAGCAAATCCCGCGCCTCAGAAAAACTGTTGTGTCCTGTGTGTCCTGTGTGTTATATATGTATATTATTTATCCGATACCTGATTGGCACATAATGTCTGAGTCCAGATTGAGTCCACAGTCACTTGATCAGCGCCAATTTCCGATCACGTGATCAGATCAGGACAACGCTACATGAACTGCCTGCCTCTTTGCACTTCAATTAAAAAAAAGACCTTTGGAATCTGGAATTTGGCATATTTTTTGTTTCAGTATTTTTTGCAGGGTTATTTTTCCTGTACAGTTATCTCGATATATATATAATATACAGAGATATAACAAAATATATCAATATATATTTTTTGCTCTATATTGCCCAGCCCTTATTCAAGGTATTTTACAGCCTAAATAATTCCATCTTTTATAGTTACACAGTGTAATATTCACTCTTTCCCTGTGTGAGGTCATTTCACTGTCAAATCGCTCATATAGGACAATAATTAAAATGCAAAACACAACACAATTCAACCAATAAACACGCAGATTAACAATGTCTTTAGTGAGGACATGCGCCGGCCCGGGGTACGACACTTAATCCATAACGTTCGTCTCGTGTTCTGTGATTATCGAAGGCTCACAGTTGTTTACAGGAGCGGTGATGGTGCATCTGAATCCATTTATAATGATCACTATGGCATTTCACATGGTCAAAGAGTCAATGAACATTTTCACTCTTCTGAATCCATTTACGCTCTCGATAATGATCACTATGGCATTTCACATGGCCGCAGAGTCAATGGACATTTTCACTCTCCACTGAGCGCGCCGATCACAAGCCCGCTGTGTTTGAGTGTTCACTGAACGGGAGTTTGTGTAATATATAAAGGAGGAAGACTAGATAGAGATATAAAGAAATTGCAGTTGTGATTTTGACTCTAGGTGTTGATGAAAAGTGATTTAAACTCAAAAGTAAATTTAAAAATGCAGATTAAACTCCTTCCCAGATCTTCACCCAGCTCCTCACTTCATGCTTTCCTCTTTCTGCTCTTGTACGTACAGTTTATATACACAGATACTGATTAGGGATGTAACAAAAAACGAAATATCGTGACATCGTATCGTCAAAGTTCTCACAATAATATCAATGACCATGGCGAGGAGAAAATTCAGTTTGTCGACTGGACAAAAGTTAGTTTGGTTGAAGACGTTCCGCAGCTCATCCAAGCTGCTTCTTCAGTTCTGGTCAGACGCTGGTGGACACTTCCTTATATCTGTCTGCAGGGAGGAGCTAACTACACTGAAACTACTCTGAAACTAACACACACTTGTTTACAGTTTCTGTTTGTTAGTTCAGCCTATTGACCTGTACTGGGTGTTGGGTCTAATTAACATAACAATTCATGGCCATAATAGAGCTTCCACACCTCTGGACCTGACCTGGATACACCTGTTGTTCTCTTGTTTGTTTTGATTTAGGTTTGAGGATGGAGTTGTAAATAGGAGATCGATGGTGTCTGAGGCCTCCGTTTCTGTTTAGAGAAAGATTCTCTTTCTTAACAAAAATGGCTTCTTTCACTCCCCTCTCAAACCAAGTCCTTAAAATAGCCCGTGGCTTTTAAGTGGAGATGCACAGCAGACTGAGGTCCACTGCTGCGCTCTCGTCTGTGTTGGTTCATCCTCTTGTGAAGTAGCTGTTTAGTTTCTCCAGTGTAGTGTTCACTGCAGTCTTCACTATTCTGAATGGAGTAGACCACATTGCTTTGTGTGTAACTCGGTGGACTGGGCTCCTCATAACCTGCTTCTGTGGTGAACTGCCCCCACCGATGCCTCATGGGGGACCAGGTTGCTGTCTCTGATTGCACTTGTTAAAGCTTTGAATGGACTGGCTCCACGTTACTTCTTGGACCTTATGCAGATTTAGACCTCTGTGTTCTGAGGTCTGAGGGCCAGCTCCAGCTCATGATCCCTAAAACAGGACTTAAACCAGGAAGGATAGGACCTTTTCTGTGGCCAGCCCCAAACTCTGAAATGTTCTGCCCTCCCACGTTCAAACAGCCCCCACAGTAGAGAGTTTTAAGTCTTAGTCCGATGAGATTCATTATATATTATATATATATTTATATATTATAAGGTTCTTTTTACAGACCAAGAGTTTGTTTTCATACCTGACAGTTTCGACTGCTCACTAGCGGTCTTCCTCAGAGTGATCACGTGATGCTGCTGTGACAGGTTGATCAGCTGTTTTATACAGGTTTTGGCGCTGTCTTCCTACCGACCTCCACCGGTAAAAAGAACATAATAACATAGTTTTAAGTCTTTTCTTAAAACCCTCTTTTATTCTTTGGCGTGTGTTGTGTGGTCCTCTGTGTCTCATCGTTTCAGGACTGGTTTGATCAAAGTTTTAGCTATTTACCTTTTTGCTGTCTTCGTTTTATGATCCCTGTGCAGCACTTTGGAAACTGCTTTGTTTGTAAAATGTGCTATAGAAATAAAGTGGATATGGATAATACATAACAATAATATACTATCATTTTTAAGTACATAATGCATCTCTGTAAATTGAATTGCTGCTGTATTATTTTTATTATTATGTGTCACTGCCAAAAAATCTATGTCATATGGGATAAACAATTATTTATCTATCTATTTATCTATATCTATATGCTTACTATGTGCTTTGACAAAGTTTTACTAAGAAAAGTGGGTCTAGAAACGTCTCCCTGAAAAAAAAAAACAAGATAGAAAACTGAGAAACAGCACAAAATTTATGCAGAATCAACACTTGAACGACTAAACTGTAATTTATCTCCGGTAAAAGAAGTTATATTTTGTTCTGAATGATACTAGAATTTTGAAAAGGAGATGTCACATTTGAGAGAGAAGTGCTACAAATGAGCAGCTGTAGTTGGTCTAAATGGGAAGTGAGCATGGACGTGATTCAGGCTCCATTGTCTCTGGCTCCATTTCAGTCTCTATTGAAAAACTGTGACTCCCTCTCTCTGTAACTGCTGCTGTCAGGCTCGATATTTCTCCGTCATTCGTTATTTTGCTGTTACGATATGATGTGAACGTGAACTGACCAATTAGGTGCCTTCTTTCACCGAGGTGGACGTTCTTGAGTTCTTTTTAAAGACAAGAACGTAAAAAAAACGAGAAGTTAATGTACAGAGAAGAAGACAAAATTAACGTTTTTGGATATCATCGTCGTAACATATCATAGTAAAAAGGTTTGATTGACGGCGTTGCTAAGAGCCCGCTCCCTATTAATCCAGCGGTGTGTGGGTGGCAATACTGAGCGAGGATTGGCTCTTTGGTTGCTATGATACTCTCGGTCGGAATTCCAAATATCCAAATCTGCTCCTATAACTGCAAGCCTCGATGAGCTTCATTTGACTGGAGCTGAACACTATGGGTAACGTCCGACTCACTTAGGTCAGTTGTTTATACAATCTGTGAGGAGGAAGGAGGTTTTAAAATTTGTATGATCTGATTTGACAAAACCCTTCTGGATTCAGAACAGAAAATAGAAGGGTTCAGTCAAGTGGTAACGGAGGGAAACAGGGGCAGATTTTTTACATTCAAATGTTTCTTATTCAGAAACTAGAGGAACTATTGAAATAAGTAAAGTATCAGAATGTAGGAAAGAGTTACACTCCAACAGGGTAAAGTTAAACCTGTGATATTCTTTCAAGTTGTTGACAAACAATTTAAAAACTCATGTCGGTAAAGGAGGGAATGAAATATGCAGCACTTTTTGGGCAATAAATCCAAACAGTGATAACTCTTGGTTCTCACTTACATATCCTTAACAAACTGGTTTGAATATTTGCTTCATATAGTTTTCTACCATATGGTACAAGATTAGGTTGAAAAACCTCTTACTTTTTGACTCATGAGTTTTTTTTATTAAGAAACGTCATGGTAACGGAGGGAAAAGTAACGGAGGGAAAATTGTGCAAACAAGTAGAAGGTGCAGGATTTTACATAATTTGTCATCTTTTTCTTCTGAATACTTTAATATTACTTCAAAATGAAAGGAAACTATTTCTATAAAATATGTCAGTCCTTCCAAGCAAATTTTTTATCATTTTAAATAAATTTTTTTTGAAAAATCATGTACCTTCATCAACAGTTCAAAGATGGAATAACACAAGATATGATGAAATACATCCATTTATTTACATGATTTTCAGGTCTTTGAAATTTGGGAAATAATTTTTGTTCCATGTTTCATACATGGTCTGTTTAAAACAGATGTAAATTTAGAACCAAAAATGGTACAGAAAAAAGGTCAACAGTTTCATAAACTAGAGTACATATGTATCTGTTCAATACATTTTTATATCAGATGCATTAACTTGAATTTTCTCCTTGCTGTTTACTTCTGCTTGACTGGGCCCAGAAGTAACTTAAGGCCGCCACACACTACAGGATTTTTAGATCTTAAACGATTTTTAAACGTGTGACAAAAAGCGCACGTCACATACACGAGGAGAATCTTATGAGATTTAGACCCCGTTTACACTGAAACGAATCCGCGTATCACCGTATCAAAAACTATATGCATCCACACACGACGTTTCTGTGTCCGCAGTCCTTCCTTATCCACACAGATTTGAACATATTTGTTTACATTTTACAGAAACAAAATTTAAAACCGCATGGCTCATTTGCATAAACTGAGC
Organism: Boleophthalmus pectinirostris; assembly: GCF_026225935.1. Classification (NCBI taxonomy): domain Eukaryota; kingdom Metazoa; phylum Chordata; class Actinopteri; order Gobiiformes; family Gobiidae; genus Boleophthalmus; species Boleophthalmus pectinirostris. The sequence continues at coordinate 39,480,523 of NW_026571140.1, forward strand.
GCTCAAAACCCCCCAAAAAATGCTCGCTCCTTGTGTGCTGATGCAGTTCAGCTTCTGTTGGACTAAAGGACACGACTCAGTGGAATAAGTTAAAATAAAATAGTAAATAAGTAATAAAACTGTCTCAGCTGTGTACAAGAGGTCAAAAGTTGGTTTGTTAATCAACCATCACCCGATTAATCACATAAATAACTAAAGGAATCCAGGCCTATGTTGTTTATAATTATGTTTGGAGATGATTGTGCGCCGCTCATTCTGTCCCAGATCTCTGTAACGCGATTGGTGTGAGCCGTAAGCCTCATATCACAGTGCACAGGTCTGGTATAAGCAGCCCCGGTCTCTCAGGGCTCTGGGTTATTACATCTGTGTTTACCTTTGTTTATTGTGCTCCAGAGTCCAGGGACGGGGCCAGGAGAGCACGGCACGTTATGGAAATGTGCCACACACCGATGCAGAAACAACACTAAGGTTACAGCATTTACATACTTTTACAAGGAAGTGTGTAGAGGCATTTTTGTGGAAATTGGATCATTAACAAAAGGACCAATCACCATGAATCTTACTTTGATATGTTTTGAAGTTTGAACTAATCACTGGATCAGATTTCTTCCTTTTTTAATTTCATATATTACACAAAATTGATTCTTGAGAGCTTTAAAAACTGTCGGATGTAAAGTCTGCCGACTACTTGTCTCCAAAGAAGTGACTGTTTTACCTTGAATGTTTCACAGTTGCTTTGTTAACATGAGATTTAATTCTGAATAAAAATAATTTATTCTGCTTTAAAAAGAGCATGTAAACACTTAAATCTGAATGAAATTGATTATTCGGAATTAAACTTAATACCAAAGTAAGTGGGCGGTTCATTCCGCCAAATTAAAGCCAAATTAATTTATTCCTCGATCATGTAAATGTTTAGCCAGACTGGCGCCACCTAGTGCCTCCGCTCAATTTAATTTCTCTCCAGCGACTAGATCAGGAATCAGAATGCACTAGACGGTTTGCAAAAATGCCGGAAGTGCGAGTTCGAGCACCAACCAATCAGCGAAGAGACATATATTCTGTGTTGGCAACGATTCCCGAGATCGAGGATTTAAAGCTGTAACAAAGAGAATGTTTGAATTTCATCAAGGGGAAAGACGTTATTGTCCTTCTTCCTGTGGGATTTGGGAAAAGCTTAATATAATTGCGCATTACATCCGTCACGACCAAATAGCAGCGATTGGTTAAATTAAAAGTATCCGCCTACTGTCGAGCGAACGAATTCTAATGCTGCCAGGTCATACAGTTTCTATGAAGTGAAACTGCCTGCTGAATAGGGCTAGTAAATGTTTATTCTTCTTAAAAATAATTCCGGTCGTTCAGTTCATGCTCGTTGGGTCGCAGTTCTGACACGATCCGGACGATCTGATTCCACCAGTTCTGTCTGGCATCAGTCAGTCTTCACTTCAGCTGCATTTCTCGCATGAAATGCCACCAAAAGTTCCTCGGGACGCTGAAATGTCCCAGTTTACACCAAACACCAAACTGTCCTGGTTACAGACGTCACAGCCAATGAAATGTTACACATTACAGTTTAATGCAGCTTCCAGCATCAATTAATGTTCCTGTTTACAGGCAACACCTTGGTATGTTTACAGTATTTACCGGTAAGTAGAACGTCATCGTGACGTGGATGGATTTGCTCATTATAACCCATTATAACTCATGAAAAACCCATTATAACTCATGTATAACCCATTATAACTCATGAAAAACCCATGTATAACCCATTATAACTCATGAAAAACCCATTGTCTGAAATGCAGCTGAAGTGAAGACTGACTGATGCTCGCTGTGGCTGTAGTCGTGAATGTTTTAATCTAAACATACAGAGAACCTGATATTTGTTAATTAGCCCTGGGATAACGTTACGTCTGATGTTCGCCAACTGGCTCCACTATGTTTTCTAACATATAGGTGCAATTTCCCGTTCAAAGGAGGTGTTTCTACACAATATTACACAGCAGCGTTCGGTTCCCGAATTCAAGACATTTTTACAATAGATTTTAATTAACCCACTTGTTGGTCGCTGTTGTAGCTTCTTGTGCTATTACTCTGTTTTTACCCTCTGCAACAAACTTGAGCTGTGCAGTCTTGATCTTGATCGATGTTTCTTCTGCTCGATGGATAATGTCTGTGAAGTGATGACGTATTTTTGACAGTAAAGTTCCGTCTGTGAATTCGTATTCGTACTGATGAAAGCGTAATCGTAAATTTTCATTTCGTGATTGTAATTCATGACGTCGTAATTTTTCAATTCGTATTCTGATGGATAAAATACACACAATATATTTTATGTACGACTGGACTCATTTGAGAGTTTACAAATATTTATTTTATGCGCAACTACAGCCAAATATGCACGGATTTCAATTTTATGCGCACGAATATTTTTGAGAGCTTTTTACTCCATACAGATCTTTTTCATTTTTTGTCCTAACAACATGAAACTTGGCACTGCACACACCCGTCCCATTAAGATGACACCCTCAAAATTTGAGATCGGCCGGATGAGCGGTTCGAGAGTTATGCATGGAACAAACAAACAAACACACACACACAGACAGACAGACGCTCCTTGCATTAATAGATGATTGTAGTGAAGGCGAATGGAGTTTAAAAACACAGTGGAGCACTTCTTGTGTTTTGAGCTTTGGAGATGTAAACAGACAATTTTATTTCATTCTAGAGAAGAACTCAAACTCCAAATCTGCAGGGTGTGTGTGTTAAACATGTGTGAATGAAACAAAACACAACTCCAGGTCTGTTTGTGACGAGGAAACTACATTATAACATAAATCAGAAAACATCGTAATACTGACCCTTTAAACATTTCCATTTTGTCTCTGGCAAGGAATTTAAGGGTGCAATATAAAAATCAATAAAAGGCTTTGAATGACTGATTGGATCACATTACATTTTGCAATAATATTACAATTTTTCATAAACATCCAGAAATTTGAAAATTGATTTTTAAATTAGTGTCCAGACCAGATTTGATCCAAAATACATTCAGCGATTTTGCCTTTATTTACTTGATGCACCTTCACTAAAATCTTTTGGACAGTTTCATCCCTGGAACTGCAGATCTCTCCTGAACAAAAGGTAAAAGGTGAAACTATCAATACATGACATCACAAGGTGGAGCGGAGCATTTTGAGTTTTAGATGTAGACAGACTAATGACAAAGCAAAACATGATAAAACTCAACTCCAGCTCTGTTTTTGAGGAGGAAACAACATTATAACATGACTTAAAGTTCACCTGAGTCCATTTTGTGTAATATAACAGCAGATGTCCCCAACCCCCGGGACGTGGACCGGTACCGGGCCGTGGGTCGTTTGGTACCGGACCACAAAAGCGTGAACCCCCCTCCTGTACGCCGCGTGGACCGTGCCTCCTCCTGTGTTTACCGCGCCTCTAAACTAGAACTAAAACCAGGACTAAAACCAAGTCTAAACCAGGTCTAAAACCAGGACTGAAGTAGGACTAAAATCAGTTCTAACCCAGGTTTAAACCAAGTCTAAACCAGGTCTAAAACCAGGACTGAAGTAGGACTAAACCAGAACTAAAACCAGGTCTAACACCAGGACTAAAACCAGGCCTAAACCAGGATTAAACCACAACTAAACCAGAACTAAAAGTAGGACTAAAATCAGTTCTAACCCAGGTTTAAACCAGGTCTAAAACCAGGTCTAAATCAGGTCTATACCAGGACTTAAACAGAACTAAACCAGAACTAAGACCGGGACTAAAGCCAGGACTAAACCACAACTAAACCAGAACTAACCAGGACTACAATCAGGTCTAAAACCAGGTCTAAAACCAGAACGAGACCAGGACTCAAACCAGGATTAAAATCAGGTCTAAACCAGGTCTAAACCAGGTCTAAACCAGAACTAAGACCAGGACTAAAACCAGGACTAAACCAGAACTAAAACCAGAACTAACCAGGACTACAATCAGGTCTAAAACCAGGTCTAAAACCAGAACGAAACCAGGACTCAAACCAGGACTAAAATCAGGTCTAAATCAGGTCTAAACCAGGACTAAACTACAACTAAATCAGATCTAAAACCAGGACTAAAATCAGGTCTAAAACCAGATCTAAAACCAGAACGAAACCAGGACTCAAACCAGGACTAAACTCAGGTCTAAACTCAGGTCTAAACCAGGTCTAAACCAGGTCTAAACCAGGTCTAAATCAGAACTAAGACCAGGACTAAAACCAGGACTAAACCAGAACTAAAACCAGAACTAACCAGGACTACAATCAGGTCTAAAACCAGATCTAAAACCAGAACGAAACCAGGACTCAAACCAGGTCTAAACCAGGTCTAAATCAGAACTAAGACCAGGACTAAAACCAGGACTACAATCAGGTCTAAAACCAGAACGAAACCAGGACTCAAACCAGGACTAAAATCAGGTCTAAACCAGGTCTAAACCAGAACTAAACTACAACTAAATCAGAACTAAAACCAGGACTAAAATCAGGTCTAAAACCAGATCTAAAACCAGGACTAAAACCAGGACTAAACCAGAACGAAACCAGAACTAAAACCTGGACTCAAACCAGGACTAAAATCAGGTCTAAACCAGGTCTAAAACCAGAAATAAAACAGGATTTAACCAAGACTAAACCAAGACTAAAATCAACTCTAAATCAGGACTAAACCAGGACTAAACCAGGTCAAAACCAGGTCTAAAATCAGGTCTAAACCAGTCTGCGGCTCAGAAAAGTTTGAGTACTACTGTAATATAGTCCCTTTAAATGTAAAATGTAAACGTCACCAGTTTTATTCCTGACATACAGTAGTTTTCTCGGTTGTAACTTCACTGTATCTCTCCGTTTTGAGTTCAAACTCCGTCTCCTCCTTCTCCTCCGCCGCCGTGACCAGCCCCACCCCCCCCCAAACCCGCGGAGCCCATTCATCACGGCTCTGATGGCGCTGCGAGTCTGCGATAACCATGGTTACGTATGCATCTCCCGCACCAGCACAGATACTCACTTCTACGGCGAGACAACGGCGAAATGAGCCGCTCTTAGATTAAACATCACACAGATTCTATTTCTATTATAAAACTGTATTCTTCTCGGTGTCTGGGAAAGAACGTTGTTTTGAGAAGGCGCAGTTTGATCGGGTCGACTCGGGGCTTACAGAGATGTTCTGAAAGCCACAAAGACACGCGCAGTAAGTGGAGACGTTTGCCCCACGAACACAAAAGTTGCTGGTAATGTGTACTCAAGGTTTTGGTTAAGTTTGTAAAGGCGTTTTTCTGGAGTATATTGTATTGAAAATAATTAGTTTCATCAGGTTTAGAATTTTAAATGCAGCTGAAATTCGCACCTTAAATTTTTATCTGGTTCCTGAAGAGTTGAGCAGGTTTTGTATTCACCCTGTGCGACTGTCCACCTGTGATAATTCCACCATTTATGGACCGATTGTCACCAAATTTGGTACGTGGGTCGTGCTGCAAAAAAAAAAAAAGTTTGGTGACGATCCGAGGTCATTTGAGGTCACACGGGTCAATTGAAAGGTCACGCCATTATAAAGGATCGTCAATTTTCGTCAATTTCTGAACCATCTGCGGGCTAAAATATTCACCCAATCACCTCACAAGTTGGCACACACATAACCGGGGCAGACTGGATGTTACAGGTTGACACCAGTCAAGGTCACTTGAAGGTCAAGGTAACCAAGGTCAAATATACGTTTTTGGTCATAACTCCGCGAAGGATCGAGCTCGAGCAACGGGAGTGTCTCAAAACCTCAGAAAAATTATCATCTATTTATAATTCTATGCATTTATAGTAAAATATTAACAGTTTTCCAGATAATCACTAATTATAACAGTTCCTTTCCGTTAAAATTCTAACTGGAACGAAAATAATTTCCATTTCTTGTTTTTCTGGTGATACACAACACACTGATCTACAGTCACACAACTAACATATACATGTTCAATATTTTGGTTCCACACTAGTAAACACAGACATTCTCATGTGTGACCAACATCACACAAATGTTCATGGGCCTGTACACATACACACATTACACTGTGGATATAATGATCATGTGATATGGACTGAGCTCCTCATAAACTGCTGCTGTGTTGATGAACTGACCCACCGACGCCTCATGGGGACCAGGTTGATATCTCAGATTTCGCTTGTTTAACTATGAAAATACATGTTTGGAGTATTTTTATTCAGAATTTTAGTTGCTAAGATTTTTTTTGTTTGTTTTGAACTTTTTTTTTGCCCCAAATCAATCCACATCAACAGTGTCCTGAGACTGGGCCCTCACATAATTTATATATTTACTTTTTTCCCCTTTTTTCTAGAAGAAAAAATGAACAAAAACAAGAGATAAAAAAAAATATATATACTATATATATATATATATATATATATATATATATAAACAGAAAATAAATCATGTTAGGGCATAAGCCTCTTAATTGAAAAAGTCAATAACTGGACCCCACTTCTTTTCAAAAATCGACACCCTGAGCTGTAGTTGAGCCGTTAACACTTCCATTGTATAAACTTGTACCAGTAGATCGTGATCATTTTTCTTGCAGTCATCAGAAGAAGATGCAACAGAAAGCACTGATCATGAGAGAAACCATCAGGAAATGCATCAAGCAAAAACATCTTTGAGTCCAACAACAGGTCCACAGCCAAAATATTCTGTAGAACATCTTTAACATCCATCCAGAAACACTGTATACTGGCACAGTCCCAAAATATGAGTTTGGTCGCCCACAATTCCTCCAACATTTGTCACTAGTTGCTGAGATTCTAAATGTACTTTTTCACACAGATATTTTCTAGCTCTTAAATTCAACAGTCAAAATTCAGAGTGTAAAATTTGTGAGGAAAAATTTCCCAACAAAGACCCGAGGCAAAAGCAATCGATCATGTGCGTGTGAAGAGGACAGAGGCTGTTTCCTATCGGCCGTTCTCGTCTTTAGAGTAAAACTTAAGAAATAAAAGAGACGAGGTTTTGATGAGGATAATTCTGACCAATCAGATCGCTTCATTACACCGTTTCTCAGAGGTGGGACTTGCGAGTCGTGACTTGGACACGAGTCAGACTTGAGGCACTATTTTTAGGACATGAGACTTGACTTAGGACTCGACTTGGACTTGAAGGTCAGTCACTTGGGACTTGACTCGGACTTGAGGCCTGTGACTTGAGAAGACTTGATGCTTCTCCTAAAAATATATATGTTTTTACAAAATATTTTTCTCTTTACAGTTGATAAATGTGGAGCTGAATTTTACAGAAACAAACTAGAACATGTTCCTCCCACTTCTGTTTGGTACTTTGGGTAAAACTTAAAGTACTGTGATGCAGTATCCTCAAAAGTACTACAGTAATATACAGTACAATACATTAAAACAGAATGAACTACATAGAACATGATCCTTCATCATAAAATAACTGTTATTAAGCATTTTAAAATCTGAATTCTTTCTATTCTGACCGTAATAATTCACACTAAGATCTTGTCAAGACATTTAAAAAGGAAAAAATAGCATTTCTACAACTTTATAAATACTCATATATAAAAATACCACGACTTTTTAAGTACAATTTAGTTTAAAAGTCATATAAATCTAAGATATATTTGGTACTTTTTTGGTTTAAAGACTTGAAATGATTTGAAGCTCAAAGCAGACGACTTGGACTCGACTTGGACTCGACTTGGACTTATGAGCCAGTGACTCGAGACTCGACTTGGACTTGACTTGGACTTATGGGCCAGTGACTCGAGACTCGACTTGGACTTGACTTGGACTTATGGGCCAGTGACTCGAGACTCGACTTGGACTTGACTTGGACTTATGGGCCAGTGACTCGATACTCAACTTGGACTTGACTTGGACTTATGAGCCAGTGACTCGAGACTCGACTTGACTTGGACTTATGAGCCAGTGACTCGAGACTCGACTTGACTTGGACTTATGAGCCAGTGACTCGAGACTCGACTTGACTTGGACTTATGAGCCAGTGACTCGAGACTCGACTTGACTTGGACTTATGAGCCAGTGACTCGAGACTCGACTCGACTTGGACTTATGAGCCAGTGACTCGAGACTCGACTCGACTTGGACTTATGAGCCAGTGACTCGAGACTCGACTCGACTTGGACTTATGAGCCAGTGACTCGAGACTCGACTCGACTTGGACTTATGAGCCAGTGACTCGAGACTCAACTTGGACTTGACTTGGACTTATGGGCCAGTGACTCGAGACTCGAGTTGGATTTATGAGCCAGTGACTCGAGACTCGACTTGAACTTGACTTGGACTTATGAGCCAGTGACTCGAGTCTCGACTTGGACTTGACTTGGACTTATGAGCCAGTGACTCGAGACTCGACTTGACTTGGACTTATGAGCCAGTGACTCGAGACTCGACTTGGACTCGACTTGGACTTGACTTGGACTTATGGGCCAGTGACTCGAGACTCGACTTGGACTTGACTTGGACTTATGGGCCAGTGACTCGAGACTCGACTTGGACTTGACCTGTATTTGACTTGGGACTTGACTCGGACTTGAGGTCAAAGACTTGAGACTTGCAAAAACAATGACCTGGTTAAATCGCGTCACTTTGGATCTGTTGCTTCTGTTTTGGCATCTTGGATTTTTCCTGCCAATTTTTTCCACTTCATTTTCCGCTCTGAATTTTGAGTGTTGAATTTGAGACCTTGAAATATTTGTACTTAATATTTAATTTTTATATTTTATTTTATTTTTATGTTGAATTTTAAACACTTTGAAAATGTACGCTTAAATTTTCAGCATCTAAAATTCAGAATAAAAATAATTCAAACATGTATTTTTCAGAGTTGCGAGAAATTCAACTGTATTTAAAATTCAAAATCTGATAGACAAAATTATCCTCCATAGTTTTGAGATTTGATTTGTGATTGTTTAATTGATTCTTTGCAGCTGAAGTCATTAACATTCCTTGGGGATGTGACGCTAACAGAAGGCACAACTCTGTCTGAAGCTCAGTTCCTCAAATTGGACTTAATCTGAGTTTTATTTTAACAAAATCTGACCAGAAAAAAACAAAAACAAAACTGACTTACTGATCCTGAACACTCGGACTGACCCCAGGCTCTTAAAAATGTGCTCTTTAAATCCATTTTGTAACTTTTCTCAAGTTTTCAGACAACTTTTTCAACAGTGTTTGCAACTCCTAAACATTTCACCATTTGGGATTCATGTAGAACATTGTTTCCCAAAGACTGGGTCACGTCCTTCAGGTGGGTTACAAGAGATTTTTTTTTAATCGTCTTGTCATGATGTGCGTGTCGATCTGTGATATACATTTCTGACACACGAAAGAGCGAGTGAATATCCTGTTGTCATTAGAACCAGTGTTTCTATGCTTATTCCTTTCACTACCACATGCAGTACCGGTCAAATGTTTTAGAACACCTCACTTTTTTCCATTTTTTTACTCTTTACTGTTGACCAAAATATATTCTAAACTTTTGATTCATGAAAGTGTCCACCTTTGGCAGATATAACACCTGAACACACTCTCACCGTTTCTCAGATTTTTTTTCTGTGCAATTTTGCAATTTTTTACAGCGTATGAACGCTTATTGTGTATTACAGGCGGGTAGTAATTACACACGTGTGGGTCAGGACTAAACCAGGTCTAAACCAGGACTAATCTTGGACTTAAGAGAGAAAACGCCGAGCAGTTTGTCAGCAAAGCGCGATCGGGCAATCGCCGCGTTTAACTCCATGAGGTGCGGAGCTGAGCTGGTCCTTTCTCCTGCGTCACCTCCGAGTCCGTCCAGACGATGAGTCCTGTTTCATCCATCCATTTCATGTAACATAGTTCAGTCGTGGATTAGTCCTCCTCTTCAGTCCTGGAATCAGTCCTGGTTTAGTCTTGGTTCAGTCCGTGGCGTAGGCAGCGCAAAAGTTTGATATAATCTCTGGTTAACGGGCAGGTGCGGTCCTGTCCTGCACGGGTGCGGTCCTGTACTGGGGGTCTCCAAAAATGGAACCGTGCGGGACTCTGCGCTGTCGGCTCCATTATGGAATAAATGAATCTTCAGTTCGTTACATAAAGAAGGAGGAAAATAACACAAGAACGACAGAAGCAACAAGTTTTAAGAAGGAAGTAAAAAGGGTTGCACCTGTCCTGTCTGAGAAAAGTGTATAAAGTTTGTGCTGATGGGTTTTACAGCCTTAACACAGATAGAATAAGTGTAAAATATAAAGTTAACAACTTTACGGGTTATTTTTAGAACATATCACGGGTTATTTTTAGAACATATCTCCCGCGATAAACGAGGGACACTGTCCTCTCACCTCACAACCTGTGCACATGGACTCACACTTGTCCCGACCGGACAGAAAACAGAGAATTTCTTGTACAAGTCACTGTTAAATGCTCATTTGTGCTTCGGTATGCTGCAGGTTGACCGACTGTGTCTGCTCGCTCCTTCTGAGTCACAGACGCTACGAGAGACGCTCAGATTAATGCCCCCAATGAACTGTACTGAAAACCCGGACATTTGCATCACTTTATAAAAAAAAAAACACGGACGCCCCGGACATGACGCAAAATACGGACATGTCCGGGGAAAAACAGACGTTTGGTCACCCTAGTTTTACCGTCTTGTTCTTTTTTCCTGAGGTAGTTTTGACAGAGCTTGTATCTTTTATCTTTTTTTTTAAACCTCTGTTTGTTCAGTTTTTACCTTTGTACCATTTCAAGTTCTTCATTGGACTTGCACGATTTGAACTGTAACAAATAACTGGAAACATTAGGCTGTTCTGAAACTTTTGACCGGTAGTGTACGTGTGAATTGGGATTTTCTGTGTTCACAAAAATGAAGCCAAAGCACAGAAACTGACCGGATCCTGCGCCTGATCTGCTGCCGCGTTCTCCTTCTGCTTCCTGAACTGGAACGCGCCACAAAAACGCAGACAGAAATGTTGAACTGTTAAGACATTTTCGAATAATGTCTATTGACTTGGGTCGTGAAGGTTTGTGATTTTTAAAATACGGGCCTCAGAAAAAAGTTTGAGAAACACTGATATAGAAAATCCGTGTATCATCCGTGGACTGGTCCTGGACCTGGATCAGTCCTGGTTCAGTCCGTACGCGGTGCAAAAGTCCGGCACTGCAGTCATGGAAGTCACGGAAACGGGAAACGGCCATTATCCGTTTTTTTCATTCTTCATTTAAACACAAAATCGAAAACTGAAAAAAACAAATCATTATCTGTTTTTTCATTTTGGTTTTGGAGACAAATAATGAAGATGTTTTTTAATTTTCTTATTTTTGGTTTTATATTTTAAAACGAACGAACGAATGATACGCTGATGTAGAACACCCCCAGCGCGACGCCACCGCAAAGTTTCGACAGGGATGTGACGAGACTCAATTTACACAATATGAGATTAAATATAAAAATAAGATTCTTAGTATAAATTGTGTGATTCAGTTCAACGTTTTTAATTTATTTGATTTAATATTTTTGTTGGCATTCTAGTATTGCTTTTTGAAACTAAAAGAAATATAAACTACAGCACGTAAAAAAAAAAAAAAAAAAGGAGTATTGGAGAGAAGAGTGAAATCTGAACTGCTAATCAAGAATCCAATGCATTTGAAAACATGTTTATATTCGTCTAAATTACACTGTTTCCAGGATTTTTCATTAAAACAGGCGAGACAAGACGAGGCAGGTTTATTTGTAGAGCACAATCCGTACACAAGTTATTCAAAACGCTTTACGGAATAAGAAAGACATTGAAATGACAATACAAATGGATCAAAACATAAATAATCATCATTAAATTAATAATAATAATAAAAAAAATACTGGATTCTTTGTTTCTTTCACATAGCGACAGACATTGGTGCTGATATAGATTTGCAAAAATTTTTTAGGGATGAAAAATGTATCAGTTCTTCTTATTTATTTATTTCAGATGCAGATATTATTTGGTCCACAGTTAAAAAGAAAAACAGGACATAAAAGATACACAAGGCAACCAAATTAGTCCATAAAGTTCATTAAAAAGTGTGGAGTTTCTGTGCCCAGTGTTTTCTCAGAGCAGAGGTGTAACAGCATGAACTTATTACTGATCATTTTTAGTCGATATCTGATATCTGATATTAGTATCGGCTCAAAAACAATTCTGGAATATCAAGTCAGTGTTATTTATTATGTGAAGATTTATTTTTCTGTTTTTAGTGGAAATAATTGGTACAGTTTTCGGACAATAAATCGCTCCGGAGTATAAGTCGCTCCAGCCACCAAAAAAACATATATAAGTTTCACTTTTTGGGGGAAATGTATTTTAGAAAATCAGAGACCAGGAACCGATATTTCATCTTGAAAAGGGCAAGTTCTAGTAAAAACAATAGAACAGAGAACAACAGACTGTTAACGTCACATATGAACAGTTCTTCAGATAAACTATAACATAAACAACAGAACAGAACAAGTTTAACAAACTCTCCATCTCACTCCAAATCACTAAATCCATTCAATTCTTCATCCTCGGTGTCACTTCTGAGCAACTCCACGACCTCCGGAGGTAAACAGAGCGACGCTTCCTCTTCTGTGTCGCTGTCGTCAGACTCAGCGTCAGTTCCAGTTAGAATTATTCGGGTCTTTCTGAATCCCGACAGGATGGTTTCAGTGTCACTGAAGTCCAGGCTTTGTCCATCCATCCAGTGACTTCAGGAAAGTTTCATGGTGCATCCTCCCGGTGTCACAAGTTTCTCTCTCACTGCAAACTTTCTTACTGCTGCTCGATTACCATTTTCAGCTGTAGATTTTGCTACTTCCAGCAGGACAGAGGCTCTTTCTGCAGGAGACATGTGCAGTAGAGTGAAGTGACAGTGGTACAGGAGGAACAGGAGCAGCAGATACTCACACACAAGACTAGAACCTCTCACCGCTTCACTGTGAACATTTTAATATACAAGTTGCACCGGAGCATAAGTCGCAGGTAACACCCAAACCATGAAAAAAAGTGCAACTTATAGTATGAAAACTACGGTAATCATTATCATAAAATCTGTAGGGTTTTTTTGTTTTTTTTTAACTAAAACTTTACTTCAGTTTGTGTAACTTCTCATAGATTTTTTATTTTTTTTGTTATCAGCCATAACTGCAACAACTGGATGTTTATTGGATTATTATTTATATCAGTACACGACCAGCACCTGGAGATATGAACCCTCAACTCACCGTGATAATTTCGTACAGTGTAGTCTATGCTTCTGTTGTAGGGAGTATTATACCTCGGATGATGCAGGCGAAGACAACAAGGACTGAGCTGACCACCCGTAATTTTTAATTGGGTCAAACTCTGTTACCAAAATAACCTCTGCCTTTGCAATTTGACAATCGCAAAGGTTCAAATTGCGGCTTTGATTAGGATTGCGCTGCTCTAATCTGATAGAAAAAACAAATAAAGCACTTTGTCTTCACCTCTGAGTGCACAACGCTGCTTCAAATCCATCCGAGGAGCCGTTTCAACATTTATTTGACATATTTTTTACTTCTGTAAGTTTTAAACGCGGTGACACATTCTTTAGACCTTCATTCTTGTCCACTTGTGCAGCCCTGAGAAAGAGCAGTGCAGACATACGCTCTGTCTGCGTGAGACGAGGAGGAGGAGGAGGAGGAGGAGGAGGAGGTATGTAGATGAAGATAGAGATAATGAAGGCCATTATCAGATGAAGGAGACGAAACTATGAAAGGAGCAAAATCAAAATACTCAGGAAAAACCCAAGGACAAGTGGAAATAGGCTTTTAACATGTTTAACCCGAGACAGATTCATATTCAGATTCAAATTGTATAAGAACAGAACATTTCTTATCTTAAATGTGAGGTTTAGTTTGGTTGCTTTATTTGTATCTACGAGTATTACACTTCTATGTGGTATTAACTATCAACACATGGGTAACACTTTATAATAACTACACCTTATTATGCTTAATAAAGCATGAACAAAGACTTAAGTAATAATGATTCACGCTTAGTAACTACTTAATTACTACCTGAATTAGCACTTAACTTGCACTTAATTCACCTGTGCTGTAAATAGTCACTCATAAGAATTTCTTACTTAATTACTCATGAACTAACCATTTGTGTGTGCATTTGTAAATGTATATTTAAGTTAGGGATGGGCATGATTAATCGATTAATCGATAATTGATCATGAAGAATTTCATCGATTATGTTCATTTTAATTGACAAACCGAATGTATGTTGCTGTGCCAAACAGGTGTGTACATGTGTCTCTGCATCAGAAGGAGCGAGACACAAACATTCGGTCAGTCTGCAACGTACCGAAGCACAAATGTGTATTTAACGATGATTTGTACAAGAAATTCCACACTTTCTGTTGCGTTCGGGACAAGTGTGAGTCCATGTGCACAGTGTATAAAGCAGCACATATGTTTCTGTGTCCAGTGGGAAAAAGTTTTGCCAGGTGAGAGTCGCTCAATGTCGATGACGAGTCCCCACCTCCCTCCCCCCGTACGGTGTCCTGGTTTTGACAAACGCAAATCTGGTCACACTAACCTGTATTCACCTGAGTCATGTCTTTTAATCCAACAGAAATTGAACCACATCAGCGACACAAGAGCTGTTTTATCTTAGTTTATGCAAATTAGCGATGTGGTTTTAAGTTTTGTTTCTGTGAGAGTTGCGAACAAAACTGAATTAAACACATTATAATGTCAAACGGGCTGATGTGGCTCTAGAGTCGTTACGGTTTATATGTCGTAAAGTTGAATTTATTTATGCAGATTAGTAGTGCAGATAGTAATAATAATGATGATCAATTTTAATATAAAAACGTTAACAATTAATCTATAATCGATCGTTAATTCTTCCAACGATCGATTAAGAAAATTTTATCGAATGCCCGTCCCTAATTTAAGTTCAAATTTTAGCATTTATTAATGATTAGTAAGCCATGAGAGAATGATTTACTAGTAATGCATTATTGTTTCTCTGAAATTTGACCAACGTTAACAAATGCTTAATAAAGCATAATTAGTCTTCACTTTAGAAAAGCTCTAAAAAAGACTGAACTAACAGATAACAGCTGCCTGAATGATCATTTCATTGCATTATTAGTAAATCATTCTCTCATAGCTTATTAATCATTAATAAATGCTCAAATTTGTACCTAAATATGCATTTGTAAACATGCAGATGGTTAGTTCATGAGTAATTAAGAAGTATTGAGTAACTATTTACAGCACAGGCGAATTAAGTGCAAGTTAAGTGCTAATTCAGGTAGTAATTAAGTAATTACTAAGCGTGAATCATTATTAATTAAGTCTTTGTTCATGCTTTTTTAAGGCTAAATAAGGTGTAGTTATTATAAAGTGTTTAGATCACCATTTTAACTCATCGCATCGTGTTTGTGAAGTCGTAGTGTTTTGTTTTCTGGGAGCATGAGTGACGTAGGCTTGTGGGTGGAGCATTGGGCAGAATTGTACTTGAATAAGCCCATTAGAGATCTCTAGATTACTCAAACATGACATCTAAAACCTCTTCAGACATGTTTTTATGAGTGAGGGATGTAAACATTATTATAAATATTGTGAATTACAAGTTCGAATTACAAGTTTCTTTGCTTAAATTTATTGCTTTGGTGCAGAATCAGCTAAAAAACTACATAGACCATGATCCTTTGCTCTGTTTCGGTCCAATCTACATGATGAAATAACTTAATAAGCGCTTTTAAATCTTAATTATTTGCATTAGGAGTTGGATTTTGTTAACTTCCAGAAAATATTGCAATAAATATCGTGTGGCGAGATGCATATCATGAAAATATTGTATACAGAGAAATTTAATATCATTGCCTTCCTAGTTTTTAATGAGTGAATAATGTTATAACAGGTTAGAAAGCTCCAAATAGACAATTTTACATAATTTTCCCTCTTTAAAGTCCAAAGCCGGTCAAGTCCAAAGCGTTTCTAATGAGTATTTGAGTATGCTTTGTTGTATCACACTGACATTTTGTAATTCTACGTATTTATCAATAGCTGTGGTTACAAGCTCACCAAAATATGATTAATTTCTGAGGTCTAGACCAGAAAACAGTACAATTTGATGGGAGTAAACAGAGGGACCATGATCAGAAAGAAATGAGATGATTTCTCTGTTTACGTTTCATTTTAATCATCTTTTAGCTACAAAAATGTCATAATAATGGGACTTTGAGCGCCGCGTGTGTAACCGCAGACACTGGGGTTGGTACTAAATTGATTTGAGATAAGACACAATTTTCAGTTAGTAAACAATTAATATTATAATTATGTGATCAATCAAAACACGATCAATCTGGGAGATAGTTCTATGTACGCCTCTCGTGATAAATACTATATCGACTTATAAGGATGTCTGTCCATCCACTTTCATCCGCTTTTCCGGGGTCGAGTCGTGGGGGCAGCGGTCTAAGCAGGGACTCCCAGACTTCCTTCACCCCAGACACTTCCTCCAGCTCCTCCAGGGGGACCCCGACGTGTTCTCAGTCCAGCCCAGAGACATAGTCCCTCCCAGCGGGACATGCCCAGAACATCTCCCGAGGGAGGTGCTCAGGAGGCATCCGAAACAGATGCCCGAGCCTCAACTGGCTCCTTGTGACGTGGAGGAGCAGCGGCTCTACTCCGAGCTCCTCCCGTGTGACTGAGCTCCTCACCCTATCTCCAAGGGAGCGCCCCACCCTGCGGAGGAAACTCATTTCGAGCGCTTGTATCCGCGATCTCGTTATTTTAGTCATTACCCAGAGCTCATTAGGTTAGGGTTAGATTTTATGCGTTTTCTCTACGTCATCAAGTAATGTGCATGTGATGTAGGATAAGGCTGGAAATGTGCTCGGAAAGGCGCTTTTCTCAGGTCTTCAAGGAAAAAAGTAAGTTTCTATGAGTCTGTAAGGGTTAATACCAGCATACAGTAACAGAATACAATTACAAAAAGGCAAAATAACTATCTAGAAAATGAACTGGTAACTATAAAAACATTAAGACAGGAAATTGGACAAGACAGAGTTTCCATTATCTGAGGTTAGCCCCAGTCTGTTAAGGAGGTGATGGAGGGAGCGTGAGACGTGCTCTGTTTTCAGATGCCGCACTTCTGAATCCCCGGCGGACTTAATACTGTCTCTGTACTGTCCAACGCTGAAGGGCTCTGGTCCCCGGGGACACGATTCAAAACAATAGGAGGGACGGAGAGGATCCTCAGTGGGACTAACGCAGCGGGACGTCCTCCTTTAGCCGCAGAGGACAGCGCGGTTTAAAGGCACAGACTTATCACGCACGGGCTGACTTTGACTGTCCCCTCCGTACTCTTTAAGGACAATAATAGAATCCATACAGCCGCTCAATGGGGCTAATACGAGGCTAATTGGACCCTCATTTAGATTATTCTCATTTATTATGCGTGTTAGAGAGAACAATAGAGCAGGTACGTGTGGGCATGGCTGGAATCTAAATATAAATCTAGTTTATAAACGGAGCAGAGGTCTGACCTGAGATACGATTTCCACAAAACGAGACGAGACACGAGATTGGATCTACGAGAACGAGACGAGATTTTGACGTTATTTATCATACATTCATTTTGTACTCACCATTTTTGGTTTACTTTATTTCATTTTTCAAGGGCTGGGCAAAAATAAAAAATATCATCGCATTAATCACATGTTATACGCAAAACCAATTAGTGAATTAAAAAGTAGAGTATAGCGCGATTTTATTGGAAATGTAATGAAAGAGCCAAACATTTGTTGTGCAAACAGCATTTCTTTCAGTTGGGAACCTCAGAGTCTTCAAGGTGTTCAGTGAAGGCTCAAGAAAAAATACTGAATTAATTTTTGTACTACTAATATATTTGTTAAATATTTTTTATTCAGTGAGTTATAAACACAACACTAGTAATAATTTCTAGATCATTGTTTTAAACTTGGACTGATGTCTCTTGGGAAACTAAGGGTTAATATAATGAAATGGACTTATTAAAATGGTAAATGTCTCATTTTCATGCATAACTTTACTTTCTGTACTACTAAATGGATAATGGTGTATGTTTTATAGATCTCTACCTGTTCATGCCTCAGGCCGTGGCTCTTATATTTACTCAATATCTTGTGACTCCTAAAATGAGGAGGTCTCTGGCGTTTTAGTTTTGTAAAGGAGTTTCACAGGTGGAAGAAAGGTTGGGGGCTACAGAGTCCTGCACCGGGCGGGTACCCGACCCCGAGTTTAGACCTGTTTTAGTTCTAGTTCAGCCCTGGTTTAGTCCTGGTTTAGTCTTGTTTTAGTCCTAGTTCAGTCCTGGTTTAGTCCTTTGGTTCTGTCCTGGTTCAGTCCGTGGTTTGTGCGGTGCAAAAGTGCGGCATCTTGATCAATGTTTCTTCTTTTCAGTAAATAAAGCCTGTGAAGTGATGACAGTCGAGTCTCGTCTGTGAATTCGTATTCGTACTGAAGAAAGCGAAACTGTTTCATTTAATTTTGTGATTTTAATTCTTGAAGTCGTAACTTTTCAATTCCTATTCTAATGGATGCTTCAGTTAGAATGATTTTAATATGTGTGTGATTTATCACGGACACAGGCGGGTAACGGGTGGAGTTAGGGACGTCCCAATCACATTTTTTTCACGGGTTTAGACCCGGTTTAGACCTGGTTTAGACCTGGGTGTAGTCCTGGTTTAGTCTTGGTTGGTTTAGACCTGGTGTAGTTTAGTCCTGGTTTAGACCTGGTTTAGACCCGGTTTAGACCTGGTTTAGCCCAAAATGTGAAAACAGGAAAATACCACCATGTAATCCATTTATTTCAGCAAAGTAACTGTAATCCAATTACCACTCACTGAAACAGTAACTGTAACTGAATACAGTTTGTACTCTGATTACGTGACTCCGGTACATGTAATCTGTTACTCCCCAACACTGCCTCTAGTACAACAGGCGCTGGGACAGTCACACTAAGTGGATGTTCCTGAGCAAATCCCACTCCTCAGTTAAAAAACAAAAAACTGTTGTGTTCTGTGTACGTATATTATTTATCCGATACCTGATTGGGCCATAGTCCGGATCGAGTCCGCAGTCACATGATCGGCGCAGATTTCCGATCGTGATCGGATCGGGACAACCCTTCGAGCAGGTGCGGGTTTAACTTTGATATAATCACGGGTTAACGGGCGGGTGCGGTGCAGGACCCGGCTGTAGTCTAACCTACTGGAGACAAACACATGGATAAGTCTCTCCAAGTCTGCTTTAGACAGTAAACCTTTGATTTTGATGTGTTTTTAGGTGATTAAAAGCTGCAGATGTTACTGTTTTGACGTGGCTGTGGCTTCAAACCCACATCAGTATTGTCGCTTTAACTGCCCCCGATCAGAGTCCGACTATGATCCATGGGACATTACACTCTCGGATGGGTCTAAAGTCACCTCTGGTTTATTACAGACTCGGCGCTGGGTGTTTGTACGGGGCCTGTTGTGGCGTCCCTCTCCGCTCGGCCGCATAACTCCTGGTTCATTAGCATCATTAGCATCATTAGCATCATTAGCATCAGCGTCGTACCTGTATGTGAGGTCGCGCGGAGGGGTCAGCAGACATTAGCTCCGGTGGGCCGTGTCCCGCGCTGAACCCCGTTTCAAACCACTACAGTGCGCAGTACGACACTCACTTATTAAGCAGCAGCAGACTGAGGGGAGGCCGGTGTCAACGGTGATGTATGAGGTCTCTGCAAAGGAAGTCAACACTAAGGATATAATACTCCCGACTAATCTGCCAAATACAACTTTAAAGGGCCCATATGATGCTATTTTCCGATCTATGTTATAATGTTATATATAAATATATATATATAATTATATATATATAATATATATATATGGAGTTGTGTTTTGTTTCATTCACAAATGTTTAACGCACAAACCCTGAAGATTTAAGATGAGTTCTTCTCTCCAACACTCTGTTGCACCTTGTGATGTCATGCGGTAATACAGGAAGTGCACCATTGTGTTTTAAAACTCCATACACCTTCACTAGAATCATTTGGATCATTTCAGACCTGGAATTGCCAATCACCTACTACTACTACTACTACATGACATCACAAGGTGGAACAGAGCATTTTGAGCTTTAGAGATGTAGACAAACTAATAATGAAGGCGTGAGAATGAAATAACAATAGTCCAGGTCTGTTTTGGAGGAGGCAACAATATTCTAACATGGCTAAATATTGAAAAATTGAAAAAAAAATGTAATATAGGACTTTTCTTCTTTTTTCTTTTTCCAATGATTTTAACAACAAATTATAAATCAGACGTTAAGTTCAGACTTACTTGACTCTCCCATTCTTCCATTCATTTTTTTCCACTTATCCGGGGCTGGGTCATGGAGGCAGCAGTCTAAGAAGAGACTCCCAGACTTCCTTCACCCCAGACACTTCCTCCATCTCCTCCGGGGGGACCCCGAGGCGCTCCTAGGCCAACTCAGAGACATAGACCCTTCAACATGTCCTGGGTCGTCCCCAGGGTCTCCTCCTGGTGGGACATGCCTGGAACACCTCCTGAGGGAGGCGCCCAGGAGGCATCTGGAACAGATGTCCGAGCCTCCTCAGCTGCTCCTCTGATCATGGAAGAGCAGCGGCTCTACTCCGAGCTCCTCTTGTGTGACTGAGCTCCTCACCCTATCTCTACGTGAGCTCCCAGCTATTCTGTAGAGGAAACTGATTTCAACTGCTTGTATCCACAATCTTGTCCTTTCCTGTCCTTGTTTGATGAAGCCAACAGGACAACATCATCAGTGAACAGCAGAGATGATCCTGTGGTCCCCAAACCTGACCCCCTCTGACCCCTGACCGCACCTAGAAAATCTGTTCATAAATACAATGAACAGAACCGGTGACAAAGGGCAGCCTTGGTAGAGTCCAGTTTAGACAAACTGTCGGCAATGAGCACTGTCTCCCCAAATACTTTTTACCCCTGAGTACATTGTTGTCTTTTTTTCTTTTTTAGTTATAACAGAAACAGTACTATTTTTGACTATTACACTTCTAGATTAGTTGGTATAAACTCACTGTAGTCCTTATGCTTTGTTTTTTTTGATCAGATTGTGTTTTCGTTTAAGTCTGTTACTGCCGCTTTGACTCTGCACACCGACAGCTGTGGGCAGTTTGCATTAGCCACCGCTGAGCCCTATTATCCAACGTAGCCGCGTCAGCAAACTCCAAAACATTTACCAACAAACTGTAATCCCCCTGCCCCTGCCCCGCTCCTCTAGAGGGCTGCTCTGCTCACCGGACCATGGGCTGGAGCTGGACTGACACCCCGTAATAATAATAATAATAACACAGGAGAGTCAACACTGAGCCGGTAATGACAAATCAATCACTGGAGACAGACGGAGCGCCGGGCTTTTGCTTGTTTAGACAGATTTATGTGTACAGTAAGTTATTTTGAGTTTTTAAAAAGTGTATTTCCTTTGTCCGGTTTTGTTTGTTTCCTTGAGGGGCTGTGGTGGGTTCAGATGTCACAAAATTATAAAACTGTCGTCTTAGCAGTTAAATGGAATGAATAACTTTATAAGAATGACTACTTTTTAGTGTTGCAGTTCTGACGGGGTTCTGTAAGTCACTACCTTATTGATACGCTGCAGTGTAATCATGCTGGGGGTGTTCTACATTTATGTTTTTACCATGGTGACACAATGCACACATTAGCACAACATCATCGTACGTTTCCAAAGGTTTTTCTGGTTTGTGACTTGAGTGTGAATCTCTGTCCTGCACGGATCCATTTTTGGAGAACTGCACCCGCCCAGACCTGCGCAGTACAACACTGCACCCGCCCGTTAACCCGTGATTTTATCAGAGTCAAACCCGCACCCGCCCGGACTCATTAACATTCCACCTGTTACCCACCTGTATCGGTGATAAATCACACACAAATTAAAAACATTCTAACTGAAGCATCCATCAGGATACGAATTGAAAATTTATGACTTCAAGAATTATAATCACGAAATGAAACAGTTTCATTTTCTTCAGTACTAACGCGAATTCACAAACGTGACTCGACTGTCATCACTTCACAGGCTTTATTTACTGAAAAATTGATCGAGATGTCGAACTTTTGCGCCGCACGCCACGGACTAAACCAGGACTAACCCAGGACTGACTCCAGGATTGAACCAGGGTGACTAACCCAGGTCTAAACCACATTTTACCTAGATCTAAATCTGGTCTCAACCAGGTCTTAACCAGGTCTTAACCAGGTCTAAATCAGGACTAAACCAGGACTAAACCAGGTGTAAATCACATTTTACCTAGATCTAAATCTGGTCTCAAACAGATCTAAACCAGATCTAAACCAGGTGTAAACCAGGTCTAAACCAGGTCTAAACCAGGCCTAAACTAGATCTAAACCAGGACTAAACCAGGTCTGAGTGTCGGGACGGGTCGGGAGGTGCGCCCACGTAGCTCCACGCCCCACTGAGGTAAGCGCAGCCGTCACCCGATCGCGCTTTGCAGACACCCTGCTCCACGAGCTTGGGGTTCTCTCTCTCTCTTAAGTCCAAGATTAGTCCTGATTTAGTCCTGGTTTAGTCCTGATTTAGTCCTGACCCGCCCGTGTGTAATCACTACCCACCTGTAAAATTCCAGAACATTAAAACCCGCCCGTTTCAACAACTATTTGCAGGACTCTGGCGTGACTAGAGCTTATAACCGATATGCAAAAAGTTTGGACACACCATCTCATTCACTGTTTTTTTCTCTCTTCTTTTTACCACTTTCTACATTTTACATCAAATATATCAATATATAGAATCAAGTATCAAAGCAAAAACAAAAAAACATATAATTTATATTTAAATCCACCCTTCGCTTTGAAAGAAAAATATTTAGAAACAGAAAACAATCTTTACTACATTTCCATAATATCCGTAATAATAAATTAATCTACATGGGTCCACTTTTTGTCTGATTTTGTAACCGAATGCCATTACTTTTTTTTTTTTTTCTCTACTTGACGTCTGGAACACTCAGCGGAAACATCAGTGTGACCTCGGCACACCTGAGCGTCCATTCACACTTTTCTATAGCTCCTGTAAGTGTGCGTGTGTGTGTCCATTTGCACTGGTGGTCTTTGACAGCTGCTTTTTTTTTTTTTCTCACTCTGGATAATAGCTCCGTCAGATTTACAGAAATGCAGCTGAACTCAAAGCAGGATTGTGACGTTTGTGTATTTCTCTGGTGAGGGCTCCATCCATCTTAGCTCACCCCGGAAACCTCTCATCAGCGCTCGCCCACCGCACCGCAAAAACACAACATGTACTTTACAAACTCATAAACTGGGCTCGACTCAAACTTTTTCCACAGCTAAAAACCTAAATAAATGTCAAGAATGAGATGGATGCATATTCTAATTCCGCTCAAAACCCGGAGCAATGACAAAACTACAAATAAATAAATGTTAAAGGTCCCCTCCATATTATTTTCTGATCTGTTATAATGTTGTTTCATCATCACAAACAGGCCTGGAGTTGTGTTTTGTTTAATTCACATGTTTAACACACAAATCCTACATATTTTAGGCTTTTTAAACTCCATATATCTTCACTAGAATCATATTTTCAGCTCTGGAATTGCCCATCTCTTCTGAACTGTAAAAGGAGCTGTTACCTTGAGAACTACCGCTTCATGACATCACGGGGTGGAACAGAGCATTACAGATTTAGTCAGACTAATATTATAAAATGGCTTAAAGCTCACAAGAGTCAATTTTGCATAATAAAGTGCCTATAACAGGTTGGACTAACTATACATTTTACTAAATCACAATTAAGACCGTTATATTTTAGATTTTACAAAACATTTTACATTTTCTTTTCCAGTTTGGTCATTTTTTTTTTTTTTTTTACCTAGCAACCATAATGTAGAGGCCAAAATTCCCCTAACGTACATAGAGATTATTATTTGAAAAAAAAAATATATATATATATAAGAAAGCGCCTTTACTTTGATGAAATAGAAAAAAAAAAACTGTTTCATAAGTATAAATTGTACCTGCATTATCCCTACTGTGACGTCAGCAATGTGAGATTCTCTAAAATAGACCTCTCTACTTCCTGTAATTTTCAACGTATTTTTCAGCTTTTCCTCACAAACTGCTTCTCAGTTGGTGTAAAAGTATAATTTACATTTACAGCAGGTATTACCTCAACAAATTAAGTAGAAATTAGACTATCAAAACCTGTCATACTCACTTTAATACTTCTTGTGTATTACAGCACATTGGTTTACACTTCCACTTATTCCCATATTATTCCCATGTGATTCCCATGTTATTGCCATGTTATTTCCATGTGATTCCCCTGTGATTCCCATGGTATTATATGTGATTCCCATGTGATTCTCATGTGAGTCCCAAGTTATTTCTATGTTATTCTCATATGATTCCCATGTTATTCCAATGTGATTCCCATGTTATTCTCATGTAATTCCCATGTTATTCTCACATGATTCCCATATGATTCCTATGTTATTCCAATGTGATTCCCATGTTATTCTCACATGATTCCCATATGATTCCCATGTTATTCCCATGTGATTCCTATGTTATTCTCATGTAATTCCCATGTGATTCTCATGTGATTCCCATGTCATTCCTGTTATTCCCGTGTGATTCCCATGTTATTCTCATGTGATTCCCATCTTATACCCATGTGATTCCCATTTTATAACCAGGTGATTCCCATTTTTTACCCATGTGATTCACATGTTATTCCCATGTGATTCTCATATGATTCCTATGTTATTTTCATGTAATTGCCATGTGATTCTCATGCGATTGTCTAATTTCTATCTGATTCCT
Organism: Boleophthalmus pectinirostris; assembly: GCF_026225935.1. NCBI lineage: Eukaryota > Metazoa > Chordata > Actinopteri > Gobiiformes > Gobiidae > Boleophthalmus > Boleophthalmus pectinirostris. Next base: position 39,505,484 of record NW_026571140.1, read on the forward strand.
ATGCTATTCCCATGTGATTCCCATGTTATTCTCATGTGATTCTCATGTTATTCCCATATGATTCCCATCTGATACCCATGTGATTCCCATGTTATTCCTATGTGATTCCCATGTGATTCCTATGTTATTCCCATGTGATTTCCATGTGATTCCCATGTTATTCTCATGTGATTCCCATGTTATTCCCATGTGATTCCCACGTGATTCTCATGTTATTCCTATGTTATTCCCATGTGATTCCTATGTTATTCCCATGTGATTCCCATGTTATTCCTATGTGATTCCCATGTGATTCCTATGTTATTCCCATGTGATTTCCATGTGATTCCCATGTTATTCTCATGTGATTCCCATTTTATTCCCATGTTATTCCCACGTGATTCTCATGTGATTCCTATGTTATTCCCATGTGATTCCTATGTTATTCCCATGTGATTCCCATGTTATTCCCATGTTTTTCCAATGTGATTCTCGTGTGATTCTCCAGTAAGTTTCAGGTCCTTCAGCACAGTTCTTTTCCAAATTTATTGTGCTCTCCTTCTCCTCTTTCATTTCCCTCCTTCTGGTGCATAGTTCATTCTTGAAAATTGGTAGCTTTAGTTGTTGTTTTTTTCCCTGGTAGAGTGCACGTCACGGAAGCTCACTGTCTGCAGCTAAAAATAAAGTTCTCTCTGTCTTTGCAAAGCCGTGAGTAAGAGTAAAAACCGTGAGCAGCTCTCTGTTTGGACGCACGCTGGCGGTTCATCCCGGTTTCACTTCACCGTCTGAAAAAAAGCTCTTCTAAATCTGTACACGCGCCCAAACATGAGTGCATACACGTATTTCCAACGTACCAAAGCGGACGTGGGAGCCGGGGCCAAGTTAACTCCAAATACGATGAGTTAGAGTCTGTTCTCCGAGTAACCATGGCAACGCAACGCACAGATTTCTATAAATTATTAAAGAGTTTATTTTAAGACATTTTGGGGCAACGACAGCCAGTGACAGTCATGTGATAAAGTTAAAGCTGGACTGTGTAACTTTTTGGGTGGGGGTCCTTCACCTGCTTGTTTCTATGGATGTCGATGTCACTGCTCTGCCTGAAATGTTCCGCAGTATGGCTTTAAGCAGCTCTACCTTACATTTATTCAGTTGCAGATGGTTTTATAGCTCAAAAATACCTCAAAAACTGTAATTCTGACTGAGAGCGGGGTCGCCATCTCCACAGATCTGACCGGTAACTTGATCTGGTTTGATCTCCATGAAGGTTTAGAAAGGTTTAATGCCATACTGTGGAACATTCCAGACAAAGCGATAACATAACCCCATGGAGAGAAGCATTAAGTAGAGTTAGAAAACAAATGTTCAGACAACTGCTTAACAAATATGTAGAAGTTTGTTGATAATTTGCAGTGACATCGCACTGGGGGTGTTCTACGTGTGTCTCTAATGATGAAACGTTAAGGAGTTACCATGGTGATACAATGCGCGCTGTCCAAAAATAATTTGGAAGCTCAAGAAAAAACGTGAAATGGATGTAAACAGCACATTTTCAGGAGTCTGTGATCAGTACGAGTGTTCATGGTTCTGTTTAAGTTTTAGGTTTTTTTTTGATTGATTGATTTTTTTCGTCTGATTTTTGACAAAAACGATGAGAGTGACTACCTGAAAAACTTTTGACTGTAATTTTATGTATTTTATGAGACTTGTTGAAGCGCACAAATCCTCTCAGCTGTTGTAGTTTCAGCTAAGTCGGTGCTTTCTGGTCAGGGATGAACGATTTTAAGAAAAAGTTGAATTGCGATTTTTCTGGCAGATATTGCAGTTTCAATTTCATCTACAAACTTTTGCAAATCAAGTTTCAGTGCGCATGAACATTTACAAACTTCACAGAAACTTACATCACACCAGAGTCCTGCACCGACGATTTGACGCTGGACCCTAAAGCCCAATTTTCGCAGACAATAACGGCTGTGATTCGTCCTCTCTTTGCACACATTTGTTTACATTTTACAGAAACGAAACTTAAAACCACATGGCTCATTTGCATAAACTATAAGAGCTGAAAAAAAAAGCTCTTGTGTGTTTACTGCTTTGAGTTTCTGTCGGACTAAAGGACACGACTCAGTGGAATATGAGTGTTCTTTCTGTGACAGAGGATGTACTGATGATTTTATTGTGTTGGAGATGGTTCATGTTAAACTTTACACGAACTTCAGGTTTAAATCCTCGCCTCCTAGTGTTGTGGTGGTGAATTACTTCGCGGGGACCTTGACGCGAGCCTTTCACTTTGTGGAAACTGTTTGACCTCGCAGTGTTAGAATTCGTTCGCTCGACGGTAGGCGGGTACTTTTTTTATTTAACCAATCGCTGCTATTTGGTCGTGACGTATGTAATGCGCCGCTAACGGGCCTAACTGATATATTAAAGGTTGTATAGAGGATTTTTTTTTTGTTTCAAATTGTCAGTGAAAGTTTAAAATACCATTACAGAGACGCAGCAGCCTTGTAATTATGATGACCAAAAAAAAAAAAGAATAAAAATCTATCAACTGTGGATGTAGTGAGGCCAGATAAACATCAGCCAATAGAAAACAAGGCTCCCTCATTTTCTATTGGCTGTTCGGTTGTCAATCAAACTCCCTACGTTTCTAGTGTAATTGACTTGTCGGCGCGCGGGGATTATGTGGTTTATGCAGCGGTTCTTAGAGGCTTTTTCAAACTGTAGCTTCTTCGCATTTCGCACAAAGTTTGTTGCGATGGCGGACGAGAATCCACGACCAGTTCGGCGCAAAAGAAAGTCCGTTTTTGAGGTCACTGAAAGAAGAAGAGAAGGGGAAACGGAGCGAAGACAAACTGAGGTGATTCTTGGAGATTCCTTCCAGCGATTGCGCCAATGAAGCAGACGAAGGGTCTAAAAACTGACGCGTCAGTCGCTAAATTACCTCTAGACAGGTCACTTCAACGGTAATTCTGAACGCGCACTGGCTGTAAACAAACATGATTTCTAGAGTAAAGATGCGGGAGGAGATGTTTCTACTGAGGGAGCTGTGGAGGAGGAAGGTGGTGTCATCCATGCACAACATTTGAAAAAGGAGTCGCTGTATTTCTCTTCCCTTAAAAACATCCTCTATACAACCTTTAAGCTTTTTCTAAATCCTGTAGGAAGAAGGACAATAACGTCTTTCCCCTTGATAAAATTCAGTAAACATTCTCTTTGTTCCGGCCTTAAATTCTCAATCTCGGGAATCGTTGCCAACACAGAATGTATGGTTGGGTATCATTAAGAAGTTGCTGATACGATACATACCTCTATACATAAGCCACGATACGATACATATCTCGATACAGTGCATTTTCAGTTTGATGCGAAATATTTCAAATTGATTCGATAGGGTTCAGTTAAACATAAAGGCTAAATCGTGGCTGTTATACAAAAAGTCTTTGTTAAATCACTTCTTGTGCAAAGTTAAAATGAAACACAAACATTTTAATCATCAAAACTGTGAAAATGTCAAAAGTGTCGCATAAATGAGTTTCCTTCCACTGAACAAGGAATAAAACTGTAGCACTGTAACAAAATAGTAAAATATATCAAAAAAAATACTCTTGGCGATATCGATACTGTATCATCACATTAAATTATACGATTTTTCAATATTTTTGCCCAGCCCTAATAAGAATGTCTGGCTTTTCGCTGATTGGCTGGTGCCCGAACTCGCACTTCCGGGGTTTTTTTGCCAACCGTCTAGTCAGTGTATTCTGATTCCTGACTTAGTCGCTGGAGAGAAATGAAATTGAGTGGAGGCACTAGGTGGCGCCAGACTGGTTACCTCGATGCAAACCCATAAATCAAAAATGACGGTGACAAGGCGACGACGGCAGTGTGTGTTGAGTCGACGCAAAACTATCCTTCGCCCTTAAATTGGGTTTTAGGAGCACTGCAGAAAAACTCAGCTTTGACGCTCCCAAAATCGTGTTGTGAGATCGCGATTTTCGGTCCAAAATGATAGATCGTTCAACCCTACAAGTTCGATTGTGTTAAAACGAAGCTCAGTTTAAAGTCTAATAATAAAGCCTCAGACAGAGCAGTGCCTACGGTTAGCGTCACACTCCCAGGGAACGTTCAGTCCATCCAAATCCAACTAAAACTCTAATTCTGTAACTATCTTTTTGAGTCCGTAAGTAGAAATTGTCACGTTCTGTTACCCACAGGTACAAGGCCGAAGATTTCTATGATCTAAAAAGAAACAAGAGTCTGTTTTTTGTTTGTTTGAAATTAAAAATAATACAAATAAATTAATAAATCGGTACAAGGCGTCTTTCCTTTGTTTGGCCGACCGTCCCTGAGCAAATAAAATCATAAAAATACCAAAGCTCCGTTGACTAAAGCGTTTCTTTATTTCTTTTCACCAGTGCGGGTTTGTGTTTTTGCAGTGTGTGTGTGTGTGTGTGTGTGTGTGTGTGTGTGTGTGTGTGTGTGTGTGCGGCCGTGTGACGGACAGCCCATTAGCCCCTCCCACCTCCACCTCTCACTCGCTCTGATTAATTTCAACAAACCAAACTGTTTATCGCCGCGGAGACGTACACGAACAACTCCAGCTTTCTTCTTCTCTTTCTCTCTTTCTCCCTCTGTCTCTCCGTCTCTCTGAACCCGCTCCCTTTCTCTCTCTCTCCTCACTCTTGCATCCTAATTTATCTTTTCCACTTCGCTCTCCGTCTCCCTCTAACTCCTCCGCTCCACACTTTCTCGTTACGTCTTTCTCTGCTCCACTCCCCGCTCTCTCGCTACCTCTCTTTCTGTCTCCCTCTCTTCTTTTTCTCTCTCTCCCCCTCTACCTCCTCCTCTTGTTATCTTTCTTTATATCTCCATCCCTCTTCTGTCTCTCTTTCCTCTCCACTCTCCGCCCTCGCTAGCTCTCTTTTCTCTTTCTACCTCTCTCTTCTGTTTCTCTCTCTCCCTTCCACTCCTTGCTCTCTCGCTACTTCTTTTTCTGCCTCCCGCTTCCTCCTCTCCCCGCTCTCTCTTTCTATCTCCCTCTCTTTTCCATCTCTCTTACACTCTCCCCCATTTTCCTCTCCTCCTCACTTTCTCTCACTGTTTCTCTCAGGCTACGTCCACACGACAACGCTCCTGGATTTTTTTTATTTATGTGTAAAAAAAATGTGCATCCACACACGTGCCAGATCAGTAAATATATGTAATACAACTGCCACACCTGTATGTGGCGCTGTTGACAATGATAATAATATTTAATAATGCAGATCTCATCCCCGTTTTTTAAACTTTAAGGTAATTTAGCCGATTTTAGATGTATCCCAGAAATACAGCTGTTTTGTTTTGCAAAAGTTAAACATAAGTCACAGAAAGAACTAAGGTTGTTCTGATATGATCACGTGATCGGAAATCGGTGCCGACTGACTGTGGACTCGATCCGGACTCGGCCGTTAAGGTCCGATCAGGTATTGGATAAATAATATACGTATATATGCTATACACAGCAAACAACTTTTTTTTTTTTTTGTAACTGAGGTGCGGGATTTGCTCAGGGACGTCCAGTTAGTGCGGTTATGTTTTTAACTTTTGGGCCGTGCTCGGGCGCTGTGACCTGTGGTTCTGTGCCTGTGTTCACACCTGCAACGTCTCCGATAGTGTTGTTGCACGGGGCTGTTTGTTTGCATGTTGCACAGCTTAGGCTGCGTTCAGACTGCAGCCTGAAGTGACCCAAATCCGATTTTTTGGCCCCTATGTGACCTGTATCTGATCTTTTAATGACAGTCTGAAAGACACAGATCCGATTTTTTCAAATGTGACCCAGGACACTTGGATATGTGCTCCTGAAACTGATACATATCTGATCTTTTGACATGTGACTTCAGTCTGAACGACCAAAGCTCATTCATCCACCTACACGTTATCAACAAGCCACAAATGTCACTATTCTGCGCTCAAGTAGGCAAAAATTGTTAATGAACTCCACCACTCACCACTCTTGGCTACGTCTCCATATCCACATGTTCTTTTCAACGGACGTCGCTGCCGCTGCCCCACAAAACACCACGACCAAAAACCTCGTCCTTCTCCTTCTCAATCTCCTCTTTTAAACAAGTAAGTTGTTCATGTTCTGGCTCCGGTACGAGAGGAACTTTAAAATCTCCAGGTGCTCAATGCTCGCGTCCATGTTTTGACAACTTCCATAAACACAGAGACGCTCGCTGCGGTTGACGTCGTCGTGTCTCCAGTGACACATGCGGGACACTTTTGGGCTGTTTTATGTTCACACTGGAGTCACATACAAGTCGCATTTAATTGGAAATGTGAACGATCTCGCAAAAACATCAGATTTCACAAAAAAATCTGAATTGAGCATTAAGCCCTGCAGTCTGAACATAGCCTTAGTTGGTGCTTTTGGCAGTGAGGGAGCTGCATGAAGCGTCTATTGAGCGGTGGGACTGATGTTGCGCTGTTGCTCTGCTGTGGGTTTGTGGATGTTGTGCTGGTTTGGGGACAGAGGCTGTGGAGCTTCTGTCATCTCGTTTTTATTTGGTAAGATTTTGTATTATTTGGATTTCATAGACGAGCCTAAATGTTTCAAATATAATGCACAGGCTTCCACATAATATCAAATGTACAAAGTGTAGATTGTGCAGAGTCGAGTCTCTGGTCTGATCTGGTTCTGGTCTGTTCCTGTTTTGTTCAGTTCATTAAATTTACTAAGTTACACATTCCAACACCAGACTGTGGTAAAATTAAAGATTTTCAACAATGATGGTAAATGATTAGAAAAGTTAATTATATTAAAGTTTTGGACATTTCATTTTTCACAACTACACATGAAATCAACAGAATCTGATCTCTGCAAACATCCTGTATCTTATTCTTTGCTCTTAGTTCATTCATAATGTTTTATAGAAGTATTGGATTGGGACTCGGTATCGGCAGATACTCAAAATCAAATGACTCGGACTTGGGGGCAAAAAAATGTGATCGGGACATCGCTAGAAAGAACCCATATAATCCACTGAGTCGTGTCCTTTAGTCCGACAGAAGCTGAACCACATCGGTGCACGAGATCGAGCTCTCAGTTTATGCAAATGAGTCATGTGGTTTTAAGTTTCATTTCTGTAAAACGTAAACAAACATGTACAAAGCTCTGTGGATAGGGAAGGCTCGCGGACACAGAAACGACGTGTCTGGACGCAGATAGGTTCTGATACGGTGAGTCGTTTCAGTATGAACTTAGTCGGTAACACTTTATAATAACTACACCTTATTTAGCCTTAATAAAGCATGAACAAAGACTTAATTAATAATGAACAAAGACTTAATTAATAATGATTCATGATTTAGTAACTACTTAATTATTACCTTAATTCGCACTTGCACTTAATTTGCTTGTGCTGTAAATAGTTACTCATAATTATTTCATACTTAATTACTCATGAACTAACCATTTGAGCATTTATTAATGATTAATAAGCTATGAGAAAAGGATTTACTAATAATGCAATGCAATGATAATTCAGGCAGCTGTTATCTGTTAGTTAGGGGTGTGCAAAAATATCGGAATATCGATATATCGTATCATTTAATGTGATGATACAGTATCGATATCGTGGGGAACTGTATCGATATATCACCAAGAGTATTTTTAGGTGTGTTTTACTAAATTATTTTGTTACAGAGCTACAGTTTTGTTGCTTGTGGAGTGAAAGGAAACTCGTTTATGCGACACATTTGATATTTTTTACTGTTTTGATGATTAAAATGTTTGTGTTTCATATGAACTTTGCACAAGAAGTGGTTTAACAAAGACTTTTAGTATCACAGCCACGATTTAGCCTTTATTTTTTATTGAACCGTATCGAATCAATTTGAAATATATCATATTGAATCGAAAGTGCACTGTATCGAGATATGTATCGTATCGTGGCCTGTGTATCGAGGTGTGTATCGTATCGGCAACTTCTTAATGATACCCAGCCCTAGTGTTAGTTAAGTCTTTTTGAGAGCTTTTCTAAAGTGAAGACAGATTATACTTTATTAAGTATTTACTAAGCGTTTCCTGAATCATTATTAATTTTAAATCTTCTGGTTTTCATTATTTAATTAAGTCTTTGTTCATGCTTTATTAAGGCTAAGTAAGGTGTAGTTATTATAAAGTGTTACCGTTAGACGCATCGCCGGCGTTCTCGGATTTCTCCACTCTGGAACCCGTTCTCAAAAAAAACTCGTGCGGACGAAAGGCCAAAACGAATACAAACTTCTCCGTTTTGACCAAAAAATGTTGTCATGTGGACGTCCCCTCTGTCTTCCCTTCCTTCTCTCTACCTCTC
>NW_026571140.1:39518798-39526298 GCF_026225935.1 Boleophthalmus pectinirostris
ATCTTCTTCCTCTCTTCCTTCCCTCCTCCTTCTCTCCTCTCCTCTCTTCTCCCTCTTTCTTCCCTCCTCCTCTCTTCTTCCTCTCCATCCATCCATCCATCCATCTGTAGGAGGACATTGGACATTACCTCTTCTTTTCTTCTTCTCCTCTTCTTCTTCTTCATCGTCTCAGGTTCAGATCATTAAAATGTGATTAGACCACACACACACACACACACGCACACACACACACACACACACACACACACACACACACACACACACACACACACACACACACACACACACACTCACACACACCTCTGCTTTGGGCTAATGAGTTGTGTATTACGTTGGCAAACGCACAACAAAATATCCTTTAAGCGCGACTATTCTCCAAAATGGACTTTCTGGATCTTTCTACGGCGTTAAAACCACAAACTGAATAAAGACGACGACTAAACGAGCGCGACGTCGCCCATCGACTTCAGTTTATGTAGATTATGTCGTTTATTATGAACGTTTTAAGACCAAAAAAAAAAAAACGACGAGGCTCAGAGCAGCAGGTACAGCCAGTGGCGGAGTCAGCGATTTGGGGGCCCGAGGTGAATTTCAATTTGGGGCCCTCACTATAATGCACTTTTTTTTGTTTTGTTTTGTTTTTTTAATTATATTTATTGTCTATTTTCCCCATTGTTCTTGAGACATGCACATCTCTATTTATTTTTGAATTATACTGGATTGGGACTTTGATTAGTTCGGTGGTATTTTTATTTTTTTGCTGGTACAATTACATTTCTATTCACATCTCAGTGACTCTTTTTAAAAATTCCCCCCTCTCTTTTCTGTCTCTCTTACACTCCCCCCGGTTTCCTCTCCTCCTCACTCTCTCTCACTCTTTCTCTCTGGCTTCCCTTTTCTTTCTCTCTACCTCTCTTTCTCTCTTTTCTCCCCTCTCTCCCCCCCTCTTCTTCCCTCTTTAACTCTCTCTCCTCTTTGTTTATCCCCCCTCCCTCTATACCTCTTTCTGCTTTACCTCCCTCCCTCTCTTACGCTCTTCTTTCTATCTCTCTCTTTCTCCTCTTCTCCCTCTTTCCAGTCTTCCTTACCTCTCTCTCTTTCGCTTTCTCTTTGTTTATCTTTTTCTCTCTCTCTCTGTCCCTCTTTCTCCTTCCTTCATCTCTCCCTCCTTCTCTCTCTTTCTCTTTTCTCTCCTTCTCTCTCTTCTCTCTTGCCACAGTCTTTCCATCTCTTTGTTTATCTTTTCACTCTTTCGCTTTCTTTCTCTCTCTCCCCTTCACCCTCCGTTTTCACCCCGCTCTCCACTCTCCTGATTTTTCCCTCTCTCTCACCTCCTCTTTCTCTCTTCTTCTCTTTCTTTCTTTTTTCTCCTCCTCTCTTTTCTATCCCCTTACCTTTCTTTCTCCTTTTTACACTCTCTCCCTGCCTCAATCTCCCTCTTTCTTTTTCCCTCTCTCTCACCCTCAGTGTCCCTTCTTTCGCTCTTCTCTCCCTTTTTTTCCCTCTCTCCACTCCCTTACTGTTTTTTTCTCCTTTTTACCCCACCTCCTTCCTTCTCTCTCTCCTCTCTCTTTCATTTCTCTTTCATCTCTTCTCTCCCTCTTCCATCCATTACATGTTGTTATTATTATTATTTTTCTTATGATTATTGTTTAAAAGTAAAATACTCTCATTTATTGTCATATTGAGAGAAAATCTGATTGTTCTGAGGCCTCGGCCATTAGTGTCACTGAGGGTAATTGGTTGGGGGCCCCTCCAGGTTTGGGGGCCCTAAGCAGCTGCCTATTTTTGCCTGATGGTAGCGCCGCCTCTGGTTACAGCCGTCCTTGTACTGTGACCATTTCCCCTCCTCCAAACCCCCTCCCATTGTAAATAAATACATAATAAATAATAGTAATATAATAAATAATACATTAAAGGTTGTATGGAGGATTTTTTTGTTTGTTTCAAATTGTCAATGAAAGTTTAAAATACCATTACAGAGACGCAGCAGCTTTGTAATTATAATGACCAAAAAAAAAAAAGAAAGAAAATCTATCAACTGTGGACGTGTTGAGGCCAGATAAACATCAGCCAATAGAAAACGAGGCTGCCTCATTTTCTATTGGCTGTTAGGTTGTCAGTCAAACTCCCTACGTTTCTAAGGTAACTATGCAGCGGTTCTTAGAGGCTTTTTCTAAGTGTGGCTCTCTCGCAGTTCGCATAAAGTTTTTGTCGCGATGTCGGACGAGAATCGACGACCAGTTCGCCGCAAAAGAAAGTCCGTTTTTGAGGTCGCAGAAAGAAGAAGAGAAGGAGAAAAGGAGCGAAGACAAACTGAGGTGATTCTTGGAGATTCCTTTCAGTGACTGCGCGACTGAAGCAGACAAAGGGTCTAAAAACTGAGGTGTCGGTCTCTAAATTATTTCTAGAGGGAAGCTGTGGAGGAGGAAGGACTGTCGCTGGATTTCTCTTTCCTTAAAAAAATCCTCTATACAACCTTTATATCAGATAAAGTCATAGGTAAATAAAATAAATAAATATAGGGAAAAGAAGGAAATAAAAATAAATATGAGGTAAAAATCTTCAATATATATATGTGTATGTATATGTGTGTGTGTGTGTATATGTATATACACACACACATATATACAGTGTGTAAATACATAAATAAAACAAATAGAAATCACTTGATCTTACTACAGTATTTGACACCCTCCAAACTGAAGTAAAGATAGAGGGTCTAAATATATTTAAAAAAAACAAACAAACAAAATAAACAAAAAACAAAACAAAAAACACTGCAAACTTGCAAAGCTCCCACCCAGTGTTGAAATCAAACACAAAACCTTTTCACTGTGACATTAAAATGTTAACCACTCTGCCACTGTTCCTCCCAATAAACTCAGTACAAGAAATGTAGAAAATTATGACACCGCTCATAGTCAGAATACCTGTTTTTCTAGACATTTTTGAGCTATTAAACCAACTTTAATTGAAAAAAAAAAGTAAACTAGAGCTGTTTAATGTCACACTGTGGAATATTCCAGGTAGAGCAGTGACATATCCATAGAAACAAGCAGTTTACCTTTAAACTTTAGGCATAAACTCAACACTCAGGAGCGTCTCTGGGTCTGAAAACACAAACTATGTAAAAAATCGTCTTTTCGGGGATGTGCAAATAACCAAACTTGCAATTTAAATGATAGAAAATACCTATTAAACCCACACTTTGGAACATTCTCTCTGCAGGTATTTACATTTTTTGTCATTCTGTGGAAAATTATCGGCAAAGGGACAATATTTCCCAAAAAAATCGTTCCGTGTTCCAGACCAAATAAGAATCAGGTTTGTGGAAATAGAAGCCGACTCAGAGGAAGGATGCATGATTTTCGAAGTTTTTCAGTTTTTCTAAATTAGAAACCAAATAAAACAAAACAAAACAAAACATGCCTTTATTTGAGCTTAAAGGTTGTATGGAGGATTTTTTTTTTAGTTTCAAATTGTCATTAAAAGTTTAAAATACCATTACAGAGACGCAGCAGCCTTGTAATTATGATGACCGAAAAAAAAAAGAAAGAATGAAAATCTATCAGTTGTGGACGTAGTGAGGCCAGATAAACATCAGCCAATAGAAAACGAGGCTCCCTCTTTTTCTATTGGCTGTTAGGTTGTCAGTCAAACTCCCTACATTTTTTAGTGTCGGCGCTCGGGGATTATGTGGTTTATGCAGCGGTTCTTTGAGGCTTTTTCAAACTGTAGCTTCCTCGCAGTTCGCACAAAGTTTGTTGCGATGGCGGACGAGAATCCACGACCAGTTCGCCGCGAAAAGAAAGTCCAAAGGGTCTAAAAGAAGGGTCTAAAGACGAAGGGTCTAAAGACGTGTCGGTCGCTAAAATATTTCTAGGCAGGTCACTACCTTTAAAGGTTGTATAGAGGATTTTTTAAGGAAAGCGAAATACAGCGACCGTCCTTTTTCAAATGTTGTGCATGTGCGACACCACCTTCCTCAGTAGAAACATCTCCTCCTCCCGCCTCTTTACTCTAGAAATCACATTTGTTTACATCCAGTGCTTGTTCAGAATCACTGTTGAAGTGACCTGCCTAGAAATATTTTAGCGACCGACACGTCTTTAGACCCTTCGTCTTTAGACCCTTCTTTTAGACCCTTCGGACTTTCTTTTCGCGGCGAACTGGTCGCGGATTCTCGTCCGCCATCGCGACAAACTTTGTGCGAACTGCGAGGAAGCGACAGTTTGAAAAAGCCTCAAAGAACCGCTGCATAAACCACATAATCCCCGAGCGCCGACACTAAAAATGTAGGGAGTTTGACTGACGACCTAACAGCCAATAGAAAAAGAGGGAGCCTCGTTTTCTATTGGCTGATGTTTATCTGGCCTCACTACGTCCACAACTGATAGATTTTCATTCTTTCTTTTTTTTTTCGGTCATCATAATTACAAGGCTGCTGCGTCTCTGTAATGGTATTTTAAACTTTTAATGACAATTTGAAACTAAAAAAAAATCCTCCATACAACCTTTAACAATGTGGCTTTGGTTCTTTTGCGTAAAAACGAGGGACCGCAACATTCCTCAGGACCTTCTTCAGGAGACTTTCGTTAAACCGGATTTTCCACACTGTTCCCCGTTTCCCTAAACCGTTTTCAGGTTTGTCCGAGTGTCCGGTTGGTGAAAAAGTAGCGCACTTTCTTTCCATCTCTCCCTCTCTTCTCTCCTTTTTCCCTTTTCGTCTTTATCCCTCTCTCCCTCTCTGTCTAATCTCTTCTTCCCTCTCTCTTCCTCTTCTCTGTCCCTTTTCCTCCACGCCAAACTCTCTCGTTTCTATCCCTTTCTTTCTATTCCTTCCCTTCTTTCTCCTTCATCCCTCCGTCTCTCTCTCTCTCTCTCTCTTTTTTCCATCCTTCTTTCTCTCTCTCTGTTGCTACTGTCTTCCTTCTCTCCTCTTTCTTTCCTCGTTCTCCCCTCCTTCTTTCCTTGTTCTCTTCTTTCTTTTCTCGTTCTCTTCTCTTTCTTTCCTCGTTCTCTCCTTTCTTTCTTCATTTTCTCCTCTTTCTTTCCTCGTTCTCTTCTTTCTTTTCTCATTCTCTTCTTTCTTTCCTCAATCTCTTCTTTCTTTCCTCGTTCTCTTCTCTTTCTTTCCTCGTTCTCTCCTCTTTCTTTCCTCGTTCTCTTCTCTTTCTTTCCTCGTTCTCTCCTCTTTCTTTCCTCGTTCTCTTCTCTTTCTTTCCTCGTTCTCCTCTTTCTTTCCTCGTTCTCTTCTCTTTCTTTCCTCGTTCTCTTCTTTCTTTCCTCGTTCTCTTCCTCTTTCTTTCCTCGTTCTCTCCTCTTTCTTTCCTCGTTCTCTCCTCTTTCTTTCCTCGTTTTCTTCTCTTTCTTTCCTCGTTTCTCTCCTCTTTCTTTCCTCGTTCTCTCCTCTTTCTTTCTTCATTCTCTCCTTCTTCTTTCCTCGTTCTCTCCTCTTTCCCTTCTTTCTTCTTCTTTTTGTCTCTTAGTCTCTCTCCCCTTCTGTCTTATCTCTTCTTCCTCCTCTCTTTCCTCCCTCCCTCTTTCTTCTCCCTCTCTTTTTCTCCTTCCTCTCTTCTGTCTCTTCTCCTTTACGCCCAACTCTCTCTCTTTTCCACCTTTCTTTCTCTCCCTTCTTTCCACTTTCCCATCTCTCTCTCTCTCTCTCTCTCTCTCTCTTTCTTCTCCTCTCTTTCTGTTCCCCTACTCTCTCTTTCTATCTCTCTTTCTCTCTCTCTCTCTCTTTCTTCTCCTCTTTCTGTTCCCCTAATTCTCTCTCTCTCTCTCTCCTCTCTCTCTCTCTCTCTCTCTCTCTCTCTCTCTCTCTCTCTCTCTCTCTCTCTCTCTCTCTCCTCTCTCTCTCTTTCTCTCTCTCTCTCTCTTTCTTTTCCTCTTTCTGTTCCCCTAATTCTCTCTCTCTCCTCTCTCTCTCTCTCTCTTTCTTCTCCTCTTTCTGTTCCCCTCATTCTCTCTCTCTCTCTCTCTCTTTCGTTTTTGTCTATCAACCTCTCTCCCCCTCTGTCCAATCTCTCTCTCTCCTCCCTCTTTCTCACCATCTCCTCACTCTTCTCCCCTCTTCCTCTCTCCTCCATCCCCCGCTCTCTTTTTTCCTTCTCTCTCTCTCTCTCTCTTTATTTTTCTCTGTCATCCTCAGACTCTTTTATCGATTTTTTTGAGAATCCAGAGCTGCCAATTTTTTATGATTTTCCCCCAAATTATGTAACTTTAACTTTCTTCAAACTCGCCCAGATCCCTTCTTTTTTTTTTCTTTCTTTCTTTTTTTCACCTCACATTTTTCCGCTCTCCTCTCTTTGCGTTAAAGCGTTCAAATAAAGTCCGGATTCTTCTGGAGCAGCTCGGATAAAACCGAAGATTCTCCAGATTTAAGGCCTTTAGCCGATAAGTGCAGACGGATCCATCTTTTCGTCTGCCTCTAGTCTTCCTCTCTTCCTCTGTTCACTCTCTCTCCTCCTCTTCTTCACTTTCTCTTTTCCGTTTATCTTTCTTTCTCTTTATTCTCTTCTCTTTCCTTTCTCTCTCTCCCTCTGTCCAGTCTGTTTCCCCGTCTTTCTCTCTTTCTCTTTCTTCTCATCTGTCTTCAACCTCTCACTTTCTTCTCTGTCTTCTTTCTTTCTTTCTCCTCTCCTCTTTCCCTTCTCTGTCCAGTCTGTTTTCTCCTCCTTTCTCGCTCTCTTTCTCCTTCCTCTCGTCTTTTTCGGTCTGCCTTTCTTTCTCTGCATTCTCTCCGTTCTCCCTCTCACCCTCTCTCTCCATTCAATATTTTCTTCCTCCTCTTTCTCCTTCCCTCTCTCTTTCTCTCTTCCTCTTCTCTATCCCTTCTCTCTCCTCAACCTTTTCCCTCTCTCTTTCTTTTCATTCTCTCCTTTTCCCTTCTCTCTCTCCCTCTGTCCGGTCTGTTTTCCCCTCTTTCTCCTTCCTCTCATGTGTCTCTTCCTCTTTTTCTTTTTTTTTTCTCTTCCTCCTCTCTGTCCCCTTCTCTCCTCTTTCTCCTTTCACACAAGCTGGACCCTCTCTCTCTCTCTCTTTCTCTGTCTATCTTTCTTTCTCTCTCGTTCTCTTCTCTTTCCCTTCTCTCTCTCCTCTTCTGTCCAGTCTGTTTTCCCCTCTTTCTCTCTCTCTCTCTCTTCTTCTTCTTCTTCTCCCTCTACCTCCCTACTCTCTTTCTCTTTTACATCCCTTCTCTCCTCCATCCGTTCATCTCTCTTTTCCATACATCTTTCTCTTCTCTCATAAACATTCCCCCCTGGCCACGCCCCTTTCTCTCCTCTAGCCACGCCCCCTCCTCGCCTCAAGCCACGCCCCCTCGTTTCCTCTAGCCCCGCCCCCTCCTCTCCTCCTCTTTGATTTGTGTGAGTGTTAATTGTGTCATCCATCTGCACACATCGACCCCTCTCCTCCTCCTCCTCTTCCTCCTTCCATCATCCCTCTTCCCTCCCTTCCCTCCCTCTTTCATCCCTCTCTTTTTCATCCCTCTCT
>NW_026571140.1:39528798-39598798 GCF_026225935.1 Boleophthalmus pectinirostris
GGAGACAGGAGACAAGAGAGGAGAGAGAGGAGCGAGGAGAGAGGAGTGAGGAGAGGAGAGAGAGGAGACAGGAGATAGGAGACAGGTGAGAGGAGACAAGAGAGGAGCGAGGAGAGAGGAGACAGAAGACACGAGCGAGGAGACAGGAGAGGAGAGAGAGGAGCGAGGAGAGAGGAGAGACAAGACAGGAGCGAGGAGACAGGAGACAGGCAAGGAGAGAGAGGAGACAGGACACAGGAGACAGGTGAGGAGAGAGGAGTGAGAGAGAGGAGAGAGAGGAGGAGACAGGAGATAGGAGACAGGTGAGAGGAGACAGGAGACAGGAGAGAGGAGACAGGAGACAGGAGACAAGAGAGGAGACAGGAGAGAGGAGACAAGAGAGGAGACAGGAGAGAGGAAACAGTTCTTGTCTTCTGGTAAAATGCATCAGTGTGTTTCATCCCAGTGTTGTCGTCCTCAAGGCACAAGAACTTCTACTGTCACTGTCACTAATGTAACCCCTCCCCCCCCCCTCCCTCTCTTTTCTCTCTCTTCCTCTTTCTCTACTATCTCTCTCTCCTTTCTCTCTCCTTTCTCTCTCTCTCTCTCTCTCTGTGTCTCTGCTCACTCTCTCTATTTATTTTTCTTTCTCTCTCTCACTTTTTCTTCTCCCCGTCCCCTGCCGCCCCTCTCTCTCTCTCTCTTTCTCTTTTTCTCTCCTGCCCTGTCTCTTGCCCCCCTTTCTCTCTCTCTCTCTCTCTCTCTTTCTTTCTTTCTTCCTTTCTCTCTACTCACTCATATCTCTTTTTCTTCTCTCTCTTTGCCCACTTTTCTCCTCCTCTCATTCTTCTTTCCTTTCAATGTTCTCTTTCTCCTCCTGCACTCCTCCTATATATCTATCTTTTTTATACATTTTATGCACTCACTCTCTCCCCAAATATCTTCTGCTCTTCTCCTCCTCCCACACTCTCCACTTCTCTGTCTCTCTTTTTGCTCTCTCCTCATCCCCAAACTGTCCTTTTTTCCCTCTTTCCTCATTTTCTCTCTCTCTCTCTCCACCCCCAAATTCTCTCTTTTTTCCGACTTTCCCCCTTTTCTCTCTCTCTTCACCCCCAAAGCTCTCTCTCCTTTTTTCTGACTTTCCCCTTCTGTCTCTCTCTTTCTCTCTCTCTGTCTTTGTGTCTCTCTCTATCTCGCTCTCCTTTCTCATCTCCCTTCTCTTTTTTTCCTAATCTGCCTCCTTCTTCTCATTCACACACTCTCTCTTCCCCCTTTCTTCCCCTTCCTCTCGCCCCCTGTTTCTCCAGTCTCTCTTTCTCATCTTCTGTCTCCCTCCTCTCCTCCTCTCCTCCCTCCTCTCCTCCTTCCCTCCCTCGCTCCCTCCTTCCTCTTGTATTGTTTACTCATTTGTCAGTGTGGACTTGTGTTCTGACAGGGAGCTGATGGGAATAGTTTTAGTGTCTGGAGCAGTGGGGCCTGAATAGAGACGTTTAACAGCTCAGCTCTCCACAGCACAAAGCAGCTTCATATTAACACCGAGCGGAGTGACTTATATTAACACTCCGCTCAGCTTTTTATATTCACACTCAGCTCTGTGCTTTATATTAAGAGTGTACGGAGAGTGACTTATATTATTTTATATTAACACCGAGCGGAGTGAGTTATGTTAACACTCAGCTCAGGGTTTTATATTAAGTTGTATTAACATTAACACTGAGCGGAGTGAGTTATATTATTTTATGTTAATACTTAGCGGAGTGTTTTATACTAACACCGAACAGAATGAGTCATATTATTTTATATTAACACTGAGCGGAGTGAGTTATATATATTTTATATTAACACTGAGCGGAGTGAGTTATATATAATTTTTTATTAACACTGAGCGGAGTGAGTTATATTATTTTATATTAACACTGAGCAGAGTGAGTTATATATATTTTTTTATTAATACTGAGTGGAATGAGTTATTTTATATTAACACTGAGCGGAGTGAGTTATATTATTTTTATTAACACTGAGCGGAGTGAGTTATATTATTTTTATTAACACTGAGCGGAGTGAGTTATATTATTTTTATTAACACTGAGCGGAGTGAGTTATATTATTTTATATTAACACTGAGCGGAGTGAGTTATATTATTTTTTATTAACACTGAGCGGAGTGAGTTATATTATTTTATTATTAACACTGAGCGGAGTGAGTTATATTATTTTTATTAACACTGAGTGGAGTGAGTTATATTATTTTTATTAACACTGAGCGGAGTGAGTTATATTATTTTATATTAACACTGAGCGGAGTGAGTTATATTATTTTTATTAACACTGAGCGGAGTGAGTTATATTATTTTATATTAACACTGAGCGGAGTGAGTTATATTATTTTTATTAACACTGAGCGGAGTGAGTTATATTATTTTATATTAACACTGAGCGGAGTGAGTTATATTATTTTATATTAACACTGGGCAGAGTGAGTTATAATAACACTCAGCTCAGTTATATTATTTTTTATTAACACTGAGCGGAGTGAGTTATATTATTTTTATTAACACTGAGAGGAGTGAGTTATATTATTTTATATTAACACTGAGCGGAGTGAGTTATATTATTTTTATTAACACTGAGCGGAGTGAGTTATATTATTTTATATTAACACGGGGCAGAGTGAGTTATATTAACACTCAGCTCAGTTATATTATTTTTTATTAACACTGAGCGGAGTGAGTTATATTATTTTATATTAACACTCAGCTCAGTTATATTATTTTTTATTAACACTGAGCGGAGTGAGTCATTTAACACTGAGAAGAGTGAGTTATATTAATACTCAGCTCAGTTATATTATTTTATATTCACACTAGGGATGGGCATGATTAGTCGATTAATCGATAATTGATCATTAAGAATTTCATCGATTACATTCATTTTAATCGACAAACCGAATGTAGGTTGTTGTGCGTAGCGTAGAGTGAACAAACAGGGTCTGTACATGTGTCTCTCTGCATCAGAAGGAGCGAGACACAAACAGTCGGTCAGTCTGCAGCGAACTGAAGTGCAAATATGAATGATGTGCAACGATGACTTGTACAAGAAAGTCCACGCTTTCCGTTCAGGACAAGTGTGAGTCCATGTGCACAGTGTACAAAGCAGCACATATGTTTCTGTGTCCAGTGGGAAAAAGCTTTGCCAGGTGAGAGTCGCTCAATGTCGATGACGAGGTCCACCTCCCTCCCCCCGTACGGTGTCCTGGTTTTGACAAACGCAAATCTGGTCACACTAACCTGTATTCACCTGAGTCATGTCTTTTAATCCGACAGAAATTGAACCTCATCAGCGACACAAGAGCTGGAGTTTTATCTTTACTGAGTTTATGCAAATTAGTGATGCGGTTTTAAGTTTTGTTTTTGTGAGAGTTGCGCAAAACTGAATTAAACACATAATAATCTCAAACGGGCTGATGTGGCTCTAGAGTCGTTACGGTTTATATGTCGTAAAGTTGAATTTATTTATGCAGATTAGTAGTGCAGATAGTAATAATAATGATGATCATTTTAATATAAAAACGTTAATGATTAATCGATAATCGATCGTTAATTCTTCCGACAATCGATTAAGAAAATTTCACCGAATGCCCATCCCTAATTCACACTTAGCGGAGTGTTTTATACTAACACCAAGTAGAGTGAGTCATATTAACACTGAGCAAAGTGAATTATATTATTTTATATTAACACTGAGTGGAGTGAGTCATATTAACACTGAGCAGAGTGAGTTATGTTATTACCTGAAGCAGGGGTTTGGATGAGCATCAACACGTCTTTACTCAAAAATGTTTGTCCAGTTTACAGATTCTAATTTTCCTTTTGTTAAAGATCTTACCTGGATGAGTGAGTTTTTACTCAGACATCTGACTTGACTTGTGTTTTGAGTGATTCATGCAGGTTTGAGTCATTCTGTGTTCAGTGCTCAGAACATTTCCCAAACAAAAAGTTACACAGTGCACTTTTAAACACTAAAACACTAAACTAAACAGTTCCAAATCAGGATTAAACCAGGACTGGAACAGGACTTGGAGTAAATCAGAACTAAACCAGGACTGGAACAGGACTTGATGTAAATAAGAATTAAACCAGGACTGGAACAGGACTTGGAATTAAATCAGAACTACTCCAAGATTAAACTCTGAAATCCTAGTTCCAAATCAGAACTAAACCAGGACTTGAAGAGGACTTGAAGTGGATCAGAACTAAACCAAGACTGGAACAGGACTTGAAATGAATCAGAACTAAACCAGGACTAAACTTTGAAATCCCAGTTCCAAATCAGGATTAAACTAGGACTGGAACAGGACTTGAAGTAATTCAGAACTAAACCAGGACTTGAAGTGAATCAGAACTAAACCAGGACTGGAACAGGACTTGAAGTGAATCAGAACTAAACCAGGACTGGAACAGGACTTGAAGTGAATCAGAACTAAACCAGGACTGGAACAGGACTTGAAATGAATCAGAACTAAACCAGGACTAAACTTTGAAATCCCAGTTCCAAATCAGGATTAAACTAGGACTGGAACAGGACTTGAAGTAAGTCAGAACTAAACCAGGACCCAAACATGACTTGAAATGAATCAGAATTAAACCAGGACTGGAACAGGACTTGAAGTGGATCAGAACTAAACCAGGACTAAACTCTGAAATCCTAGTTCCAAATCAGGACTAAACCAGGACTGGAACAGGACTTGAAGTGAATCAGAACTAAACCAGGATTAAACTTTGAAATCCCAGTTCCAAATCAGGACTAAACCAGGACTAGAACAGGGCTTGAAGTGAGTCAGAACTGAACCAGGACTAGAAGTGAGTCAGGACTAAACCAGGACTGGAACAGGACTTGAAGTGAACCAGAACTAAACCAGGACTGGAACAGATCTTAAAGTAAATCAGAACTGAACCAGGACTTGAAGTGAGTCAGGACTAAACCAGGACTGGAACAGGACTTGAAGTGAATCAGAACTAAACCAGGACTTGAAGTGAGTCAGGACTAAACCAGGACTGGAACAGGACTTGAAGTGAATCAGAACTAAACCAGGACTGGAACATGACTTGAAGTGAATCAGAACTAAACCAGGACTGGAACATGACTTAAAATGAATCAGGACTAAACCAGGACTGGAACAGGACTTGGAATTAAATCAGAACTAAAAACAGGACTAAACTCTGAAATCCTAGTTCCAAATCAGGACTTAAACCCGGCCTGGAACAGGACCAAACCAGTCTAAACCCTCCTGAGTCGTGTTTTTAATGAGGAAACACCGTGGACTAGCAAACTCATAAAAATACTGTATATATCAGTCATTAGAAGCCTTTTATTTGCTGTACGATTTACATACTCGTATATTACCCCATTACTGCTTTAAGTGTCCTCTTATTGTCCTCCACTAACGCTAAGTGCTATCTGGAGCGGTTAGCGTTTACATTCACATCGGGAGCACCGGCCTGGATTAAAGTGGCTAATGTTTTTTTGCAGTGATGCGCGTTGTGTTTTAGCTGAGCTGTTTTGTCCAACTTTAGCCTTAATGACACTGACCCTTTGTCCCGCCGTCCACCGTACACCAACTGTGGATAATGAACAGCGCCGGGATTCTGCCCGAGATCATAAATACGAGATTATGCACGGCCGTGTTGCTGCGGTCGGGGTCGCTGGAGACTTGGTGAAATTATGGGCTAAAAAGGCTTTTGTTCACACTCGCGCTCGCTTATTAGAGTTGGTTTGCGTCAGGGATGAAAAAAAAAAAAAAAAAAAAAGGTGAATTCTGGGACTAAAAGCCAGGATGAAACTTTAGTTCAACCCTGAGACAAAACGTGGAACTAAACCGGGACTAAACGAAGACCAGAACCAGATTAAAACAATTCTACATCAGGAGTGAAAACTTGGAATTAAATCAGAACTAAACCAGGACTAAACAAAGACCAGAACCAGATTAAAACTATTCTACATCAGGAGTGAAAACTTGGAATTAAATCAGAACTAAACCCGGACTAAACAAAGACCAGAACCAGATTAAAACTATTATACATCAGGAGTGAAAACTTGGAATTAAATCAGAACTAAACCCGGACTAAACGAAGACCAGAACCAGATTAAAACTATTATACATCAGGAGTGAAAACTTGGAATTAAATCAGAACTAAACCAGGACTAAACGCTGAAATCGCAGTTCCAAATCAGAACTAAACCAGGACTTGACCAGGACTTGAAGTGAATAAGAACTAAACTAAGACTGGGACAGGACTTGAAGTGAATTAGACATAAACCAGGACTAAACTGTGAAATCCCAGTTCCAAATCAGGACTAAACCAAGACTGGAACAGGACTTGATGTAAATAAAAACTGAACCAGGACTGGACCAGGACTTGAAGTAAATCAGGATTAAACCAGGACTGGACCAGGACTTGAAGTAAATCAGGATTAAACCAGGACTGGAACTGGTTTGGAAAGTTGTAGTATAGTTTTGTGTCATGTTTTTGTGTATTTATGGAGAATTGTTGTGTGGGAACTTGGGTGACATAAGCTTGTGGGCGGAGCCTTGTACAGAAGATCTTAACTCTGAGCAGCGTGAGTCATATTAACACTGAACAGAGTGAGTTATATTATTTTATATTAACACTGAACGGGAGTGTTTTATTTTAACACTGAGCAGAGTGAGTTATATTATTTTATATTAGCACTGAATGGAGTGAGTCATTTTAACACTCTGTGGTGTGAGTCAAATTAACAATGAGCAGAATGAGTCATATTAACTCTGAGTGGAGTGAGCTATATTATTTTATATTAACACTGAGTGGAGTGTTTTATATTAAAACTGAGCAGAGTGAGTCATATTAACACTGAACAGGAGTGTTTTATATTAACCTTAAGCTGAGTGAGTTATTTTAACACCGAGCAGAGTGAGTTATATTATTTTATTTTAACACTGAGTGGAGTGTTTTATATTAAAACTGAGCAGAGTGAGTCATATTAACACTGAACAGGAGTGTTTTATATTAACAATGAGTGGAGTGAGTCATATTATTTTATATTAACCTTCAGCTGAGTGAGTCATTTTAACACTGAGCAAAGTGAGTTATATTATTTTATATTAACACTGAGTGGAGTGAGTCATATTATTTTATATTAACACTGAGCAGGAGTGTTTTATATTAACATTAAGCTGAGTGAGTTATTTTAACACCGAGCAGAGTGAGTTATATTATTTTATTTTAACACTGAGTGGAGTGTTTTATATTAAAACTGAGCAGAGTGAGTCATATTAACACTGAACAGGAGTGTTTTATATTAACAATGAGTGGAGTGAGTCATATTATTTTATATTAACCTTCAGCTGAGTGAGTCATTTTAACACTGAGCAAAGTGAGTTATATTATTTTATATTAACACTGAGTGGAGTGTTTTATATTAAAATTGAGCTGAATGAGTCATTTTAACACTGAGCAGAGTGAGTTATGTTACTTTATATTAACTCTGAGTGGAGTGAGTTAAATTATTTTATATTAACACTGAGCTTGAGTGTTTTATATTAACATTAAGCTGAGTGAGTTATTTTAACACCGAGCAGAGTGAGCTATATTATTTTATTTTAACACTGAGTGGAGTGTTTTATATTAAAACTGAGCAGAGTGAGTCATATTAACACAGAGTCAGAGTGCTGCAACAACACACTCAACATGCATCTCGTTAATGAAACTCCTGCACATCGCGTCAGGTTTGTGAAGTTGTAGTGTGCAGTTTTGTATCACGTTTTATTAAATATTTATGGAGAATTGTCGTGTGAGAGTGTGAATGACGTAAACTTGTGGGCGGAGCCTTGTACAGACTTTTACATCTAACCTTAAAGAGGGTTTGGACGGGGAGAGATCACTAGATGACTCAAACATGCACGTACCCCATCTAAATCCTCTCCAGGCCTGTTTTTGATGAGGGAACGACGTCATAACACAGGAGAAAGTTTGATTTTGTTTAACATAATACCCCGCTCTTTAAACTTGTCCATTTGTTTGCTAATGCACAGCCTGCATTAGCCGTTAGCATACTAATAGCCTCACTCAATGCTACTGTATTGCGTTGGTAGAGATAACATTTCTAACAGTGTCTCTAATGAGTAATGAAGGATGCTCCACATTTGCATAGACTTTCCTTCTGATGTGAAAAATGG
Source organism: Boleophthalmus pectinirostris (assembly GCF_026225935.1). Taxonomy (NCBI): domain Eukaryota; kingdom Metazoa; phylum Chordata; class Actinopteri; order Gobiiformes; family Gobiidae; genus Boleophthalmus; species Boleophthalmus pectinirostris. The sequence goes on from NW_026571140.1 coordinate 39,536,993, forward strand.
TTGTTTCGGATTCCCTCTGGTTTATTTTTACAAATGGCTGAAGGCAGAAGACAGAAGTGCTTTTAAACAGGAGCAGAGGATCTTAATGAATAGATCCATCACAAACGCACCTGTAGCTCCACACCACACAAATGTTTTATGTATAAGAAGCGGCGCACCATTCAAATGAGGCCGTAAACACAAATTGAAAATGCATTACTTTGAGTGTAATGTCAAGGACTCGCGCTATTATCAGGTACTTAAGGTTGACTGGTTTAACCTTGGTGCTTATATCTTTTTTTTGGTTAAAGCGGCACCGTGTAACATTTCCGGTGGGGTTGTTTTGTCTGGAATGTTCCGCAGTGTAGCATTAAGCCAAGGATCGGGCATTTATTCAGTTACAAGTGTTTCTGTACGTCTAAAAAGTACGCATATAGAGCATAAATAGGGTTGGGTATCCTTAAGAAGTTGCCGATACGATACATATCTCGATACACAGGTCGCACGATACGATACATACCTCCATACACAGGCCACGATACGATAAATATCTTGATACACAGACCACAATATGATGCATATTTTGATACACATGCCACGATACAATACATATCTTTATACATAGGTCACGATACGATACATACCTCGATACACAGGCCACGATATGATAAATATCTTGGTACATAGGCCATGATACGATACATACCTCGATACATAGGCCATGATATGATACATACCTCGATACTCGGGCCACAATACGTTACATATCTTGATGCACTGGTCACGATACGATACATACCTCGATACACAGGCCACGATACGATACATATCTCGATACACAGGCCACGATACGATACATATCTCGATACACAGGCCACGATACGATACACATCTCGATACACAGGCCACGATACGATACATATCTTAATGCACTGGCCACGATACGATACATAGCTCGATACACAGGCCACGATACGATACATATCTCGATACACAGGCCACGATACAATTCATATCTCGATATATAGGCCATGATATGATAAATATCTTGATACATAGGCCACAGTACGATACATATCTCAATATATTGGCAACGATACGATACATATCTTGATACACAGGCCACGATACAATACATTTCTTGATACATAGGCCACGATATGATAAATATGTCGGTACATAGGCCATGATATGATACATACCTCGATACATATGCCATGATATGATACATACCTCGATACTCGGGCCACAATACGATGCATATCTCGATACACAGGTCACGATACAATACATACGTCGATACAGTGAGCTTTCAATTTGATATGATTTGATACATTATATTTCAAATTGATTTGATACGGTACAATAAAAAATAAAGGCTAAATCATGTCTGTGATACTAAAAGTCTTTGTTAAATCACTTCTTGTGTAAATGTGACATGTGTGTGAATAGTGTCAGTAAAATGGTACATGGTCATACTTCCATTTTTATACAGCGCTTTTCTACCTTCAAGGCTCTCAAAGCGCTTAACATCCTGGAACCACTCAGCCATTCGCACACCAGTGTACACAGACACTGGGTCTGAGGTGGGATAAGTGTCTTGCCCAAGGACACAACAACAGCATTCATCTGTGGGAGCTTGAATCACACCGCCAACAACACTCAACCAATGTTTATGGACGGGAGGGCAGGATTCGAACTGCCAACCTTTGGATCAGTGGACAAACACTCTGCCAACCGAGCTACTGTTGCTGGAGTTGTGTTTTGTTAGATTCACACATGTTTGTAAGTCTTTATTATGAGTCTGTCTACATCTGCAAAGCTCAAAATGCTCCGTTCTACCTTGTGATGTCACGTATTGTACACCTTTTTGTTACTTTGTTCTATAAATATTGACAACTCCAGAGCTGAAGTTGGAGTTTTTTCAGTTTGAGAGAAGAACTCAGCCAAAATGTGCAGGGTTTGTGTGTTAATCATGTGTGAATGAAACAAAACACAACTCCAGGTCTGTTTGTGATGAGGAAACAACATTAGAACGTAGATAACAGCGTAATAAGGCGCCTTTTTAGACTAAATCAGGCACGGCAGCTTTAATAATAGCCTAGAAAGTCTGCGTTTTCCCTCAGATTTACTTTCAAAACATCATCTCATTCCTGGACAAACCAAGCAGTGCATTTTAATCGCCCCGACGGCCCGTAAATCCCCCACAGTGCTGCAGAGCTTTATTTCAAATGCCCTCTTCTTTTGAGTGCTCATTTTTATTATTGGCCGTGCCGTGGACAGATGTAGAAATACACCATATCTTAAAGTGTTAGAGCTGCCACCGGACTTTACGCTCCGTTAATTTAGAGCCAAACTTGTGCCGGTGCCAGAGAGCTACTCCTGATCAGAGCCATTCGTCACCTGCTCCGAGCGTCGCTGAATAATTCAACCTGAGCAGAGTTTGAACTGAGAGACGCTGCAGCTTCAGTGGAAATGCACAGGACCCCCACTGGAGGAACAGAGAGACACAGACGGGCTTTTGCAGTTTGATAGCTCTAAGTAAGTTGTGTAAAGGTCGGCTGAGATCTAGAATACACACTTGTGAAGATGTGAGTCTGGTCACCGTTTAATCTACCTGAGTGAGGGTGATGATTGACAGGTGGATTAACCGATCAGATAAATACACGCTTGTTCATCTGTATCGAAAAAAAAATCACAGCAGACTAAACTCGTAAAGATCCTTTTGTCCACTAGTGTTATAACTTTTTTACAACCTCTATACCCTGTATCGTATTTTGATGAACTTTTGCTAGTAATGAAAGGAATTGACCCTCAGTTGGTCATATTTTTGAAAAAAGTTCCCCCGGACTCAAAATGAAGTTTTCGTAAAGCCGACCAACAACCAGAATAATACCGTTAGAAGGTTAATATCTGTTCAGTCATAAAATAACCAAAGGCAATTTTCTCTTTAATAACACAGGAACAAAACACATAATCAGGGTAAAGATCATATAAAATAGGCCACTAAAAGTCAAAAAAATGATGATTGTCAGTGTTGGTTAGCAACTATGAATCGAAGTGGAACGTTGCTCTCGTCCTTACATGAGGCATGAATTTCTTGCATCACTTTGGCTGCGTTCAGACTGCAGCATGAAGTGACCCAAATCCGATTTTTTGGCCCCATGTGACCTGTATCTGATCTTTTAATGACAGTCTGAATGACACAGATCTGATTTTTTCAAATGTGACCCAGGACACTTGGATATGTGCTCCTGAAACCGATACATATCTGATCTTTTGACATGTGACTTCAGTCTGAACGGCCAAAGTGCATTCATCCACCTACACGTTATCAACAAGACACAAACGTCACTATTCTGAGCTGAAGTAGGTGAAAATTGTTAATGAACTCCGTGTCACTGAAGTGAAGCACATCACCACTCACCACTCTTGGCTCCGTCTCCACATCCACACGTTCCTTTCAACGGACGTCGCTGCCGCTGCCCCACAAAACACCACGGCCAAAAACCTCGTCCTTCTCCTTCTCAATCTCCTCCTTTAAAACAAGTAAGTTGTTCATGTTCTGGCTCCGGTACGAGAGGAACTTTAAAATCTCCAGGTGCTCGATGCTGCGTCCATGTTTGGACAACTTCTGTAAACACAGAGCACGCTCACTGCGGTTGACGTCGTCGTGTCTCCAGTGTCACATGTGGGACACTTTTGGGCCGTTTAATGTTCACACTGGAGTCACATACAAGTCACATTTATTTGGAAATGTGAACGACCTCGCAAAAACATCGGATTTCACAAAAAAATCAGAATTGAGCGTTAAGCCCTGCAGTCTGAACATAGCCTATGATTGCTCGTTCACAGCGTTGGTTACTGCGTGAGATCGATTCTTGGTGGCTCTTGCTTCCAATGTCTTCTGAGATATTATCGCTACTAAACGAGACAGATTTTCCCAAATTTACATGGCTTATAAAGTGAAAGCAAGAATAGAAACTGAAACTCCAGTATATTATGATGTCAGTACAACTTATTATTGATCCATTTTCAGTCAAATTGACTTTGTGATAACTTAGCACGGTTTCGCATTTCATATCATTGGCTGTAATGTTTATTTAATATTTTTTTGTTTCGGGGGGACTTTTTTAAGAGTGTTGAAAATGGAGTTTGGTTTCTTCAGTTATACCAAAAAGTTCATCCAATCATGATGCAGGACTTTGATTTTGGAAAAAAAATTATAACCCTATTGTCCACACTGTCACTGAAATAAACAAATTTGATTTGCATGATCATGTTTGATTCTGGCTCGAGATGTGTTTGAGGCGTGGGGACAATTCTGGATTTACGAGGGAAAGTGTAAAGACGACATATTGTTATTAACGGAACCAAAGATGTTCATTTTATCTTCTTATGTACTTTAACTTCTTGGGTTATTTTTAAAGACAATCCAGTAAAGTGTATTTACTTTGTTGACATGTTTTGGCTGCTGGCTGCAAGTCGTTTTCACAGTCTGTCTTCACATCAAAAAGCCACAACACATCAAAAAGCCACAACACATTAAAAAGCCACAACACATTAAAAAGCCACAACACATTAAAAAGCCACAACACATTAAAAAGCCATGTGGGGAAGCTGGCCAAAGTGGTCGAAGTAGGAGACAGATGACACACAAAAAAAGGTGTCTTACGCAGACAAAATTTATTTTAAAAAATAGACTTCTGGGTTTAACCAACAAAAATACAAATAGACAAAAAATAAGTAACTTAAAGCAAAACACCAAATACCTGCACAGAAGTCTTCCTAATTGGTGACACCTGCTTGCCTTTTATACTCCGCCCAGCAGGAAGTACTTCCCCCAGGTGAGTAACAATTCCAGGTAAAGCAAAGTAAAAGGTGTCTTTCCAAAATCAAAATGTTTAACATAAATTAAGGTGAATTTAAAATAAGACAAAGGCCCACTTTGTCACAAGCCACAACACATCAAAAAGCCACAACACATTAAAAAGCCACAACACATCAAAAAGCCACAACACATCAAAAAGCCACACCACATCAAAAAGCCACAACACATCAAAAAGCCACAACACATCAAAAAGCCACAACACATTAAAAAGCCACACCACATCAAAAAGCCACAACACATTAAAAAGCCACAACACATCAAAAAGCCACAACACATCAAAAAGCCACAACACATTAAAAAGCCACACACAAAAGCCACATAAAAAGCCAACACAAAAAGCCACAACACATCAAAAGCCACAACACATTAAAAAGCCACAAACATCAAAAGCCACACCCATCAAAAGCCACAACACATTAAAAAGCCACAACACATCAAAAAGCCACAACACATTAAAAAGCCACAACACATCAAAAAGCCACAACGGAAGTGACCGCGGGACTCTATTTTAATACAAACGCCACAACACAAACGGAAATGCCGCAAAACATTAAAAAGCCACAACACATTAAAAAGCCACAACACATCAAAAAGCCACAACGGAAGTGACCGCGGGACTCTCTTTTCTGGCGGACCGATCAAGCGTCAAGTGAAGAAGAAGAACTACAACGTGAAACGAATAATGATAAAACAATAAATTACTTTTACTTACGTTTCTAACTTCTCCGTTCCTTTACTTTTCACGTTGTAGTTCTTCTTCTTCACTTACCGCTTTATCGGTCCGTCGGAAAATACAGTCCCACTGTCACTTCCGTTGTAGCTTTTTAATGTGTTGTGGCTTTTTGATGTGTTGTGGCTTTTTGATGTGTTGTGGCTTTTTGATGTGTTGTGGCTTTTTAATGTGTTGTGGCTTTTTATTGTTGTGGCGTTTGTATTTGTTGCGGCGTTTGCATTAAAATAGAGTCCCGCGGTCATTTCTGTTGTGGCTTTTTTTTTTTTTGACTTTTTGTGTGTTGTGCTTTTTGATGTGTTGCGGCATTTGCGTTTGTGTTGTCGCATTTGTATTTGTTGCGGCGTTTGCGTTTGTTGTGACCCCTCTGGGCTTCCGTAGATGGCCGATGTCTAAAAGCTTTTCTTATTTTTAAATAACGTTTCGGCAAAAAAGCCTTGTCAGATCTTTTTTTTTTTGTTTGTTTGTTTGTTTGTTTTTTTGCTTTGGACCACTTCAGTCTCATGAAGAAATACAAAATAATTTCCAAGATGAAAACTAAATGCTTTATGGATTTAGTAGAATAAAACGGCATTACATATTTAACGATTAAAACTAAAATGCACTCAAGAAAATTCTCTGACCGTGGCCATCACTACACCCATAACAATTTAATACATTCATATATCCATGCTGCGCTCTCAGCACTCTGCACTTTATATATTGCACCTTCATATACATCAAAAATAGCTACAGTACCTCATTCATCTTGTTGAAATGTACATGTCCTTATCTGTCTGTCTGTATATTGCGTTTATTTTATTTTTTATTATTCATATCTACGTACATTTCGTGTCTGTGTGTGGTGTGTGTGTGTGTGTTTTAAGTTTTTAACTGAAGAGTTCTGGGGAAACACATTTCGATCCCACTGTGTAATGTCTGTTACATGGTGGAATTGACAAGAAAGTTCACATTGTTTTGATCAGTCTTTAATTAAAAAAATAACTAAAGTGGAAGTCGTTGTTGTCAAAAGTGTGAATCTGCATGGAGATGTCATTCCTCTGACTTGAATGTTCCACAGTAGGACATTACATGTATATCCATGGTGACATTTTCTTTTTGTTTGTTTTTAGTTTATTTAAAAGGACCAATGCATATTCATGAACATATATTTGTAAATATGCCACAAATAGTCCTACTTTTCATCTGTAGTCCCTGGCAGGTTCAGTTAGGCTTGCACCACTTAGTGCCTTCGCTCAATTTCATTTCTCTCCAGTGACTAGATCAGGAATCAGAAAACACTAGACGATTTACAAGAACCCCGGAAGTGCAAGTTCGGGCACCAGCCAATCAGCGAAGAGCCAGACATTCTGTGTTGGCAACGATTCCCCAGATCGAGGATTTAAAGGTTGTATAGAGGATTTTCCAAGGAACGAGAAATCCAGCGACTGTTTGTCCTTTTTCAAATGTTGTGCATGTGTGAAACCACCCCCCTCCCCTACAGCTCCTACGTAGAAACGCCTCCTCCCTCCTCCTCCTTACGCCAGAAACAGGTTTGTTTACAGCCGGTGCGCAAGGTAAGGTGGAGAAGTGAGGAGCAGGGAGAAGAGCGGATCGGGCAGCGGGGAGAGGAGCAGGAAAGGGGTGCAGAGAAGGTTGCGCGGAGATTCCGTGCGAATGAACTAGCTACAACACGCAGCAGCAAGCGGACTCTTTCTTTGCCTTGAAAATTACATTTTCAGACATAGGATATCGCTTTCGTGTCCTGAAAAACGTTTGTCCAGCTCTTGGAAATAAAGTACGTTTTCATAATAAGCAGAAGTTTCCTGTCCAGGAGTAATTTGTGGACCAGTGCGTCAGTCTTTAGACCCTGCGTCTGCTTCAGTCGCGCCATCGCTGGAATGAATCTACAAGAATCACCTTAGTTTGGCTTCGCTGCTTTTCCCCTTGTCTTCTTCTTTCAGCGACCTCAAAAACGGACTTTCTTTTGGGCGAACTGCTCCTGGATTCTTGTCGCCATTGCAACAAACTTTGTTCTAACTGCGAGGAAGATATAGGTCAAAAAAGCCGCTAAGAACTGTTGCGTTGGTGGAGTAAACAGCGTCTGTGCGTCTTGCGTCTGTGGACTGCGTGACAGTCGTACGTAAACCACGTAACGGCGGCGCAGGCAAGTCAGTTACACTAGAAACGTAGGGAGTTTGATTGACAGCCTGTCAGCTCACAGATAACGAGGCAGTGTCGTTATCTATTGGCAAATGTTTAGCCCCACCACGTCCAGAGTTGATGAATTTTTATTCTCTTTTTTTTTGGTCATCATAATTACAAGGCTACTGCACCTCTATAATCTATCATTGACAATTTGAAACAAAAAAAATCCTCCATACAACCTTTAAAGTCAGAACAAAGAGAATGTTTGGTGAATTTTTGGTGATCAAGAGGAAAAGACGTTATTGTCCTTCTTCCTGTGGGATTTGGGAAAAGCTTAATACACCAGTTAGCCCCGTTAGAGGCGCGTTACATACGTCACGACCAAATAGCAAAGATTGGTTAAATAACAAAAATACCTGCCTACTGTCGAGCGAATGAATTCTAACACTGTGAGGTCAGACGGTATCTATGAAGTGAAACCATCTGATGAATCAGGATATGGCAGGTCAAGGAGATCAGGACAACATAAGACAATGTCACACAACATACAAACTGTTAATGACAATTCATCAGACAAACATGGTAAAAACAGCTCAATAAGACACAATCATGACATACGACCCTGACTTCTACACAGGAGCAGAACATTAGTGGTCACAGATCTGGTTTCTCTTAAGTCATTGTTCCAGGTTGGTTTTAAATGTACTGAATGTGGGAGAGTCTCTTATTGTTAAGGGTTCGGTCAAGTGGTAACGGAGGGAAACGGGCAGATTTTTGACATTCAAATGTCTCTTATTCAGAAACTAGAGGGACTATTGAAATAAGTAAAGTATCAGAATGTAGGAAAGAGTTACACTCCAACAGGGTCAAGTTAAACCTGTGATATTCTTTCAAGTTGTTGACAAAAAATTCAAAAAACTCATGTCGGTAACAGAAGGAATGAAATATGCAGCACTTTTTGGGCAATAAATACAAACAGTGATAACTCTTGGTTCTCACTTACATATCCTTAACAAACTGGTTTGAATATTTGCTTCATATAGTTTTCTACCATATGGTACAAGATTAGGTTGAAAAACCTCTTACTTTTTGAGTAATGAGTTTTTTTATTAAGAAAGGTCATGGTAACGGAGGGAAAAGTAACGGAGGGAAAATTGTGCAAACAAGTAGAAGGTGCAGGAATTTTACATAATTTGTCGCTTTTTTCTTCCGAATACTTTAATATTACTTCAAAATGAAAGAAACTATTTCTACAAAATATGTCAGTCCTTCCAAGCAAATGTTTATCATTTTAAATACATTTTATTTTTGAAAAATCATGTACCTTCATCAACAGTTCAAAGATGGATTAACACAAGATATGATGAAATACATCCATTTATTTACATGATTTTCAGGTCTTTGAAATTTGGGAAATAATTTTTGTTCCATGTTTCATATACATGGTCTGTTTTAAAACATATGTAACTTTAGAACCAAAAATGGTCCAGAAAAAAGGTGAACAGTTTCATAAACTAGAGTACATATGTATCTGTTCAATACATTTTTATATCAGATGCATTAACTTGAATTTTTGGCCTTGATGTTTACTTCTGCTTGACTGGTTCCTTAAGCATAATTACAGGCCAGATCTGTGGAGAGGCACATTGCTCATAGTAAAAAGCCATAAAAACAGCTGTAAATGAACAAAATCACGATGTGGACACGTTTCTGACAAAGCATCTCCACAGAGCCCAGAAAAGTTACACAGTCCATCTTTAAGCCTGGCTCTATCTCTTTGGTCAGACACGGCCTCAAACCCCCGTCTGCGATCGCTCTGGTTCATTAGCGCGTTGCGATATTGTCCGGCGCGTCTCTGATGTGAGCGCGAGTCTGCTGCAGCGACGTCCCGCCCACGCGCACGGGGGAGTCCGGGTCGGGCCCGTCTTTGAACTCGGCCCCGTTCGTTTGGCCCCGTTTAAACAAGCGGGGGCTCCACTGCTCCCTCTGCTGGGGAGAGCGCGGTCCCACAGGAATAAATCAAACACATAATGGTCCTTTGATTCATGTATCTCAGCTGATGTAACATACAATAAACCCCGTGGAGCGTCTCTGTGCTTGTTTTTAGCTCTGATTTATGCCGCAGTTTAACTTGTTTAGGGCCAGATGTGTCGGCTCCAACTTACGCAGAAGATTAAGTGGAATAAAGGTTTGTAATGGCTACACTTATGAGCTCATGCGCTTTTATTTATCTTAGTACTTGAACCGCTTGAACAACAAATGCATCTTTTAAGTCGACTCTGCCCGGATTGTTCCACAGGGGGCAGAGAACATGAGATCACTCGTCTTTCTGCTCCTTTTCGTTTCTTCTGTGTTTATTGTTGTGACACTGTTAATGTTTTTTTAATATATTTTATGAGGGAAATTCATAAATGAGGTGAGATTTAAACCCAGAGAGACTAGATATGTTAGAACTAAACCAGGACTAAACCAGGACTAACCCAAGATTATAGCTCAACTAAATCAGGACTAAACCATGTCTAACCCAAGACTAGAGGTGGACAAAACCAGGTCTAACTCAAGACTAGACCTCAACTAAATCAGGTCTAAATCAGGATTAAACCAGGATTAAAGCAGGTCTAACCCAAGATTAGAGGTGGACTAAACAAGGTATAAACCAGGACTAAAATAGGACAAACCCAGGTCTAACTAAAAGATTTGATCTTAACCACCAGGTCTAAACCAGATTTAAACCAAGACTAACCCAAGACTAGAGCTCAACTAAACCAGGACTAAACAGGACTAAACCATGTCTAACCCAAGACTAGAGCTCAAATAAACCAGGTCTAAACCAGGTCTAAACCAGGACTAAACCAGGTCTAAACCAGGACTAAACCATGTCTAACCCAAGACTAGAGCTGGACTAAACCTGGTCTAAACCAGGATTAAAATAGGACTAACCCAGGTCTAACTAAAGATTTGAGATTAACTACCAGGTCTAAACCATGTGTAACCCAAGACTAGAGGTGGACAAAACCAGGACAAAACCAGGTCTAACTCAAGACTAGAGCTCAACTAAATCAGGTCTAAATCAGGATTAAACCAGGATTAAACCAGGACTAAAGCAGGTCTAACCCAAGACTAGAGCTCAGCTACCAGGTCTAAACCAGGTCTAAACCAGGACTAAACCAGGACTGAACCAGGTCTAACCCAAGACTGTAGCTCAGTTAAACCAGGACTAAACCAGGACTAAACCAGGTCTAAACCAGGACTAAACCAGGTCTAACCCAAGACTATAGCTTGACTAAACCACGTGGCCCCACCCCTGCCTTAAATGTACCTTGCATATTAAAAGAAATACTATGAAAAATATGCATTCTTACTGGGAGTAGGCTTGCCTCTCCAGTGATCTTACCTGTAAGTTGGCCTAGTGGTGTCTGCCGTTTGTCTTCTTGGACTTAGATGTGTTTAATGTCATATAGTGGAACATTCTAGGCAAAGTTATTACATCTCCATGGAAACAAGCAGGTTGTGTAAAGTTACTTCTTTAAAGGAACTGTATGTAGTCTGCGGTCTTACAGTTGAAAAAATTGTTTTAAAATCACAATAGAACCGGTTAAAACCCAAGACAAAACCAGGTCTAACCCAGGTGGGACTGGAGCAAGACTAAACCAGGACTAAACCGGGTTTAACCGTTGTCTGTCAGGTGTAAACCAGGATTAAACCAGTTCAAACCCGGGACTAAAACACTCTGACCACTGCAGATCCAGAACAGCCCAGAGGAGCTGGACTAAACCAAGTCTAATCCAGGACTAGAACTGGACTAAACCAGGACTAAACCAAGTCTAACCCAAGACTAGAGCTCAAATAAACCAGGTCTAAACCAGGATTAAACCAAGTCTAACCCAAGACTAGGGATGGACTAAACCAGGACTAAACTGTGACTAAGCCAGGTCTAACCCAAGACCAGAGCTCGACTAAACCAGGACTAAACCTTGACTAAACCAGGTCTGACCCAAGACTAAACCAGGACTAAACCTAGTCTAACCCAAGACTAGAACTCAAATAAACCAGGTCTAAACCAGGATTAAACCAAGTCTAACCTAAGACTAGGGATGGACTAAACCAGAACTAACCCAAGACTAGAGCTCAGCTAAAGTGGGTCTATACCAGGACTAACCAGGACTAAACCAGGACTAACCCAAGACCAGAGCTTGACTAAACCAGGACTAAACCAGGACTAAACCAAGATCAGAGGTCGAATAAACCAGGACAAAACCTTGACAAAACCAGATCTAACCCAAGACTGAACCAGGACTAAACCAGGTCTAACCCAAGACTGAACCAGGACTAAACCAGGTCTAACCCAAGACTGAACCAGGACTAAACCAGGTCTAACCCAAGACTGAACCAGGACTAAACCAGATCTAACCCAAGACTGAACCAGGACTAAACCAGGACTAAACCAGGACTAACCCAAGACCAGAGCTTGACTAAACCAGGACTAAACCAAGACCAGAGGTCGAATAAACCAGGACAAAACCTTGACTAAACCAGATCTAACCCAAGACTGAACCAGGACTAAACCAAAACCAAACCAGACCTGAACCAGAATTTACTCAATAATCAAAACACCAGAACAACACCTTTAGTTTTGGAGACGTTCCACCTCGTCGTCCATCACAATTGTCAATTACACAACAATATTTACTCATTTCCTGTTTCTATCAGTCCGCCCGTTTAACACCGATATGTTTATTGTGTTTTTGTCAATAAATCAAAGTTGGTTGTTCGCGGCGATGTCTCTGCTCAGTGTCTTAATCACATTTGGAGGGTTGTGTCTGCTAAGTGCTTTCTGTTTAAACACTGGATCACACGGCTTTCATCTGTCACTCCTGTCGCGCTCTAATTGTGTTATATTTTGCGAACGCCACCATCAGCGGAAATAAATCGCCGTCCGAAGGAATCCGTCATCGCTCACAGGTACAGTAGTGATGACAGAGAGAGCGCCCCCTGCTGTGTGATGCATGGCTCGCTCCCGGGTGAGGTTGGAAACGCGTCGAGCGGTTGGACGGCGATGGCGGCCAAAGCGGGACTCGGGTCGCTGTCGGTCTCTCTCGTGAGGTTCGGGTTGTGTTCACGGTCCTTGGAGGTGTGATGCTAACTGGAGGCACTGCTCTGTCTCAAGATCTGTTACTTAAGACTTTAATTTGAGCTTTTTGTTTATTTATTTTTAACACAATCTGACCAAAAAGAACTGACTTAGATGGAACTACGACAGGTGAGATGACTAGATTTGGACTAAACCAGGTCTAACCCAGGACTAGAACTTGACTAAACCAAGACTAAACCAGGACTAAACCAGGTCTAAACCAGGACTAGAACTTGACTAAACCAAGACTAAACCAGGACTAAACCAGGTCTAAACCAGGTCTTAAACCAGGACTAAACTAGGTCTAACCCAAGACTAGAGCTGGACTAAACCAGATCTAAACCAGGTCTTAAACCAGGACTAAACTAGGTCTAACCCAAGACTAGAGCTGGACTAAACCAGATCTAAACCAGGTCTTAAACCAGGACTAAACTAGGTCTAACCCAAGACTAGAGCTGGACTAAACCAGATCTAAACCAGGTCTTAAACCAGGACTAAACTAGGTCTAACCCAAGACTAGACCTGGACTAAACCAGATCTAAACCAGGTCTTAAACCAGGACTAAACCAGATCTAACCCAAGACTAGAGCTGGACTAAACCAGATCTAAACCAGGTCTTAAACCAGGACTAAACTAGATCTAACCCAAGACTAGAGCTGGACTAAACCAGATCTAAACCAGGTCTTAAACCAGGACTAAACCAGATCTAACCCATGACTAGAGCTGGACTAAACCAGGTCCATTTGAAGACTGGAACTGGACTAAACCAGATCTAACCCAAGGCTAGAGCTGGACTAAACCAGGCCTAATCCAGGACTAAGTCTGAACTAACCCAGGACTAACCCAAGACTTGAGCTCAAATACACCAGACCTAAACCAGAACTAAAACAAGGCTAAACCAGATCTAAACCAGGACGAAACCAGGACTAACCCAGAGCTCAACTAAACCAGGACTAAACTAGGTCTAACCCAGGACTAGAGCTGGACTAAACCAGATCTAACCTGAGACTAGAGTTGGACTAAACCAGGTCTAACCCAAAACTAAAACTTGACTAAACCAGGTCTAAACCAAATCTAAACCAGGTCTAACCCAAGACTAAAACTTGACTAAACCAGGACTAAACCTAAAAACTGACTAAAAATCTAAACCAGGTCTAACCCTAAAAGACTAAAAAAAACTAAACCAGGAAACTAAACCAGGACTAAACCAAATCTAAACCAGGTCTAACCCAAGACTAAGACTTGACTAAACCAGGACTAAACCAAATCTAAACCAGGTCTAACCCAAGACTAAAACTTGACTAAACCAGGACTAAACCAAATCTAAACCAGGTCTAACCCAAGACTAGAGCTGGACTAAATCAGGTCTAAATCACTTTCTACAGACCAACACCAAAACACATGTATTTGCTAATCATGTTACTGCTGAACATTCCTCCTTAGACATACATACAGAACACCCCCAGCGTGATCTCACTGTCGAGTATCAACAGATCAAACCTGAACTGGAGAATCCTCAGGTGGAGTTTTCTGTGTAAATGTCAGATGCAGATTTGTCGACTTGGTTTATGGTTCATATCTTTGTAATTATTGGGCCTATCCACACGAAACAAAAACTGGCACAAAGTCCAGCGTCTTCTCTGTCTGTATAATTAAACAAAAGTGAAATTATTTCTTCACAGTTGCTTCAGAAAGTGGAGTCATGATTCAAAACGCCAAAGACACGACAGCCAAACAAATAATAAGATTCAACATTTGTGGATCATAAATTTGGAGATTTCTTAAAAAAAAACAAAAAAAAAAACCCAGTAAACAGTGAAATTCTAGATATGGATACAACCTATAATATTGATAATTTTCAGCTGTTATCAACATTTCCTAGAGGTGTGACGCTAACTGGAAGCACTGCTCTGTTTATAATTTAATCTGAGTTTTGTTTTTAACACAATCCCAGGCTTGTTTGGATCCATTTTTTTACTTTTACTTGAGTTTTAAAACTATTTTCAAACCTATTTTCACAGTGTTTTCTAACGTGTGCGCCGTATCGCTACGGAAACTGCTGAACATTCCACCGTAGAGACACATGTAGGCCACCGCCAGCATGACGTCACTGCAAAGTATTAATAGAAAATATACTATACACCATCCTTTCCCTGAATATTTAACATGAAGACGGTGGTTCACTCTGTTTCACTTCGCCGTCTGAAAAAGCTGTTTTAAAGTTTCGCACAGGCCTGAACAGTTCTTGCATACGATTATGAAGACTATAGCGACGTATCAAAAAGTGTGTGACAAGACAGATTTAAGTTTCCTCACTTCACAGCTCGAAAATCGTGTACAGAAGATTTGTCTTAATTTAAAAGGACAGTGTGTACAGTTTCTATTTTAAATTCCATAAACAAAACCTATCGCACCGTATACTGTACATATAAATAAAGGAAACGTGTTCAAATCAGATATAACTTTTACTGTTTTATTCTTGAAAGTCCTACCCTAACCCTCCATTACACAGAACTGACTCTTGTGAGCTTTAAGACATGTTATAATGTTGTTAACTCCTCAAAAACAGACCTGGAGTTGTGTTTTGTTTCATTCACACACGTCTGAGTAACACTTCATTAAGTAAGAAAGTAAGTAATAAGTTTTGGTAACACTTTATAATAACTACACCTTATTTAGCCTTAATAAAGCATGAACAAAGGCTTAATTAATAATGAACAAAGACTTAATTAATAATGATTCATGCTTAGTAACTACTTAATTACTACCTTAATTAGCACTTGCACTTAATTTGCCTGTGCTGTAAATAGTTACTCATAATTATTTCATACTTAATTACTCATGAACTAACCATTTGAGCATTTATTAATGATTAATAAGCTATGAGAAAATGATTTACTAATAATGTAATGCAATGATAATTCAGGCAGCTGTTATCTGTTAGTTAAGACTTTTTGAGAGCTTTTCTAACGTGAAGATGAATCATGCTTTATTAAGCATTTACTAAGCATGAATCATTATTAATTAAGTCTTTATTCATGCTTTATTAAGGCTAAATAAGGTGTAGTTATTATAAAGTGTTATCTAAGTTTTTATTTATATAGCACTTTTCACAGACGTTTTACAGAGCATTTTTCAGTCCCTCCAGACCCAGTGGTGATAAACTACTAATGTAGCCACAGCCGCCCTGGGGCAGACAGACTGAAGAGCAGCTGCCATGCCAATCGGCGCCATCGGTCCCTCCAACCACCATCACTCACACACACACCACTTTCATACTAGGCAATGTGGGTGACGTGTCTTGCCTAAGGACACAACAACAGTTTTTACATCTGGCGCCCCACTGTGGCACCTGGAATTCCCAGTGTCTCCCATCCAAGTACTAACCAGGCCCGACCCGGATGAGCTTCTGAAATCTGACGGGATCAGGATTTGACAAGCCTGTATCTTAGTTTAGGTTATTTTATGTACATATTTTCTGTACATGTTTTGTTAACATTCCTGTTAATAAAACAGTACTTCATTTATTCCATTCTCCACCTTTTTTTTTTGTTTTTTGTTACTTCCCCAACCCTAGCGAGCATCTGGCCTCCTGTGGGACCCGACGCAAAACAGTGCGGGGCTTTACTCCAAAGCTCAAAGTTTCACCTTGTGATGTAACGAAGCCATAGTTTTCAAGTTAACAGCTCCTTTTATCTTGTTGTTTGGTAGAAATTAGGCAATTCCAGATCTCCAAACGATTCTAGTGAAGGTGTATGGAGTTTAAAACACAGTGGAGCACTTCCTGTATAACCACATGACATCACAAGGTGGAACAGTGTTTTCTGTTTGAGAGAAAGAAGAACTCAGCCTAAAATTGCAGAGTTTGTGTGTTTAAGACGAGGAAACAACATTAAAACATAGATCTTATAATAATATAGGTCCTTTAAGTGTCAGATATAATGTCGCTGTAAGAACACTTTGAACAGACTTTTTCTTAATTCCTTTTTGTCAATGACATTTTAAAGGTGTCCACGCGGCGGCTCCTGTCCCCGTCTGCTCCTGTGGCTCAGATTTATGCCTCAGAAACAGCAGTGGTCCAAGAACAGCTCAGTGTCCTGGAGACGAGCGCTGTCCTCCCCACGAGACACGAGCACGCCTCACACTTTAAATACAGCTCTGTTTAAATCACACAGAGATACGACCTTTACAAGTGTCCCGCTGTGTTAACAGGCCCGTATTACGCTATTTTCTGTTGTTTTTTTCCTGTTCTAATGTTGTTTCCTCATCGCAAACAGACCTCGAGTTGTGTTTTGTTTCATTCACACATGTTTAACGCACAAACTCTGTATATTTAGGCTGGGTTCTTCTCTCAAACCGAAAACACTGTGATGATACACTGTGTTTTTATGTCTTTAAAACCTGAATTTATGTAGATGTATAAAAAAAAAGTTTGATGTGATTTTTTTTGCCTATTTTAAAGGGCCCATCTCATGCAAAATCAACTTTTCAGAGCTTTCTACCTTCTAAGAGTGATGTGTGGGCCTTGTATATGTCGCCCTAGTGGTTTTTAGATTGATTTGGCTTTTTTTTTTTAACAAATTGCAGCGTATTTCTGCCACCCTCACACGTGACAACGAACTAAAACTGCTACAACAATGACGCGGCAGCTACACCTATGACGCGTTTGATGTAGCAGAAAGCGCTTCACACCCGCCTCCTCCACCCCGCATCGTCTGACAATTCCCACATGAACACCTAAACTAAAGTGACAGCATAAGCTCATACACGCATCAAGAATCTCGGACTTCCGGTCATTGCGCAATTCATACTGGGAAGGATTTTCCAAAAAAGTGATCATCAAACCTCCATGTTTGTTTTCCCAGTGGGATGCGTCTATTGACAAAGTCGATCTTTTCAAGTCTTTTGATCCATATCACTTTTGTTTCTGGTTCTGATATTGTCATATTTTAGTTTTGGGATTCGGACATCGTTAATTATGTGGTTGTTGGATCCAAACAGTGGAAAACGGCTTGAGAAATTTGTTTGCGAACTCCATAAATGCAAAAGTGAATCAGATGTGTGTGACTGTAAACCTCTGTTCAAACTGTTTCTCTTCCCAAAGGAATTGAAAAATAGTGAAAGGTGAAGGCGATGGGCAGGATTGATCCACAGGAAGAACCAAAAAGGAAACCTTTGACTGATTAAATCATCCCGAGTTTACAGAGAACATTTTGTATGTGGAGCGACAACAAAGCAGGATCCCGTTTGTTAATGTAGAGGAGCAGAAGACAAACAGACTGAGCTGCACTTTCTTGTTCTTGTGGTTTTACAGCAACATCACGTCTTGGTCTCTTTGCAGTGGAAGGTGTTTCTTGGTGAACAGTTGGTGCCTTTCGCTTTGGCGTTGACTTTTTAAATTCGTAACTGAGGTTGAGTGAAAGATCGGGATTTTGTTTTGTTGTCGCTCCACATACAAAATGTTCGCTGTAAACTCGGGAGGCTTTAGTCAGTCAGGTTCTTCCCTTGGATCAATCCTGCCCATCGCCTTCACCTTTCACTATTTTTCAATTCCGTTGGGAAGAAAAACAGTTTGAACAGAGGTTTGCAGTCACACACATCTGATTCCCTTTTGCATTTATGGAGTTCGCAAACAAATTTCTCAAGCCGTTTTCCGCTGTTTGGATCCAACAACCACATAATTAACAATGTCCGAATCCCAAAACTAAAATATGACAATATCAGAACCAGAAACAAAAGTGATATGGTTCAAAAGACTTGAAAAGGTCGACTTTGACAATAGACACATCCCACTGGGAAAACAAACGTGGCGGTTTGATGCTCACTTTTTCAGAAAATCCTTCTCAGTATGAATTGCGCAATGACCAGAAGTCCGAGATTCTTGATTCGTGTATTAGAAACTGTGTTCTGTATTGACCATTTCGACTTGAAACAGTGTATGTGGGTTTCCTGATGGGTGAGAATGTGACGTATAAAGTTAAATACCTGTTCCAGATTTTGAGTGCGGCTGCTAGGAAAGATTTGAGATTGTTTATGATGTCTTTAGGATGGAGAGAATTACTTTTAGACAAATTTAAAAGCAAATAGAAATGGTGGATTGAATATATAAATGCTGTAAGACCAGATTTTGTTTGACCCATCACTTCGTTTTTCTTGCTGTAATAATTACTCATCATTATTATTATTATTATTATTTATTTTTTCTTTTTTATTTTCATTAATTCATCCTTTGTAAGTATCAAAGGCACATCCGCATCCACAGTTCAATGTCTTCTCTTTGAACGCGAGCGAACTTAAGATAATTAATTTTCCAACTATCGTCCATCGAACCGTGGTCGCATTTTTCAGTCACAAAGATGCAATTGTGGTCGTGTGAAAGGACTTCGATGTCATTATAATAAGTTTTCTGTTTGGTTATTTTCTGTTTAATTCTGACAAAATATTGGTCAAGGAAATTGCACTTGAAATATATTAAAAACTAAACTTTCTTCACTGGCTGGTAATTTTGCCTTGAAATCAATCAGAGCGGATGAAGGTTTTAAAGCACAAATATTCTGCAAAATTGACTTTTCACAGAATTTGAACCATGTTGTAGTTTCCCCTCACCCAGAGTTGTATTTGGAGTAATCTGTGCATGTTTGAGTAATCTTTAATCGCTTCAGACTGCAGCCCGAAGTGACCCAAATCTGATTTTTTCACCCCAATGCGACCTGTATCTGATCTTTTAACGACCGTCTGAACGACACAGGTTCAGGTTTTGTATTCACCCTGTGTGTCTGTGCGTCTGTCCACCCGCGATAATTCCGGCATTTATGAACCGATTGTCACCAAATTTGGTACGTGGGTCAATCCTCCGTGCCGGATGCTGCAAAAAAAAAAGAAGTTTGGTGACGATCCGAGGTCATTTGAGGTCACACGGGTCAATTGAAAGGTCACGCCATTCTAAAGGATCGGCAATTTCTGAACCATCTGCGGGCTAAAATATTCACGCAGTCATCACACAAGTTGGCACACACATAACCGGGGCAGACTGGATGTTACAGGTTGAAACCGGTCAAGGTAACCAAGGTCAATCCGTGTATCATTCGTTCATTCGTTTTTCAATATAAAACCAAAAATAAGAAAACGAAAAAACAAGTTTTCTTCGTTATTTGTCTCCAAAACCAAAATGAAAAAACTGATAACGATTTGTTTTTTCAGTTTTCGATTTTGTGTTTAAATGAAGAATGGAAAAAACGGATAACGGCCGTTTCCCGTTTACGTGACTTCTGTGACTGCGATGCCGAACTTTTGCACCGGGTACAGACTGAACCAGGACTGATCCAGGTCCGAGACCAGACCGGGACTAGAGCGGGACCAGAGCGGGACCAGAGCGGGACTGGGGCGGACTCCAAGCTTTGACTCTGAGCCTCCGCGGGGTCCAAGCCTCAGCTTCGAGCTCCGGTCCTGCCGTGGGCTCTGAGCCTCCGATCTGGTCTCGGTCTTGTCTCGGTCTCAGGCCCGGTCTGGTCCCGGTCTGGTCCCAGTCTCAGGCCCGCTCTGCTCCCGGTCTGGTCCCAGTCTCAGTAGCGCTCTGGTCCCGGTCTGGTCCCGGACCTGGTCCATTTGAACCAAAAGCTCTTAGTTGGGTTCGTTTTCGTTGGTGTGAAAGCGTCAGTTGGATGTTTTGCACCACCTTGGAACCAGCCGCGGTTCTTGAGCGCGGAGGACTGGAGCAGCCCGTCCGGACCTGTAGTCCACAGAACATTCTCACTTTCCCCGCACAGAACCACCGCGGAGACGATGACACGGAACCGCTCGGACCGCTGGTCTCGGTCTCAGTTCCGCTCTGATCCCGCTCTGGTCCCGCTCTGGTCCCGCTCTGGTCCCGCTCTGGTCCCGGTCTGGTCTCGGACCTGGATCAGTCCTGGTTCAGTCCGTACCCGGTGCAAAAGTTCGGCATCGCAGTCACGGAAGTCATGTACACGGGAAACGGCCGTTATCAGTTTTTTCCATTCTTCATTTAAACACAAAATCGAAAACTGAAAAAACGAATCGTTATCCGTTTTTTCATTTTGGTTTTGGAGACAAATAACGAAGAAAACTGTTGTTTTTTCGTTTTCTTATTTTTGGTTTTATATTGAAAAACGAATGAACGAATGATACACGGATTAAGGTCAAATATGCGTTTTTGATCATAAAGCCACGAAGGATCGAGCTCGAGCAACGGGAGTGTCTCAAAATCTCAGAAAAATTATTATCTATTTCTAGTTCTATGCATTTATAGTAAAATATTAATAGTTTTCCAGATAATCAGTAATTATAACAGTTCCTTTCTCTTTCAGTGTAGCCGTTAAAATTCTAATTGGACCAAAAATCATTTCCATTTCTTGTTTTTCTGGTGATAAACAACACACTGATCTACAATCACACAACTAACATACACACAACTCATGAAAAATGACATTTTGGTTCCACACTAGTAAACACAGACATTCTCATGTGTGACCAACATCACACAAATGTTCATGGGCCTGTACAGATACACACATTACACTGTGGATGTAACGATCATGTAATATGGGCTGGGCTCCTCATAAACTGCTTCTGTGGTGATGAAGTGACCCACCGACGCCTCATGGGGACCAGGTTGACGTCTCTGATTGCGCTTGTTTCAAATGTGACCCAGGACACTCGGATATGTGCTCCTAAAACCGATACATATCCGATCTTTTCGCATGCGACTTCAGTCTGAACGGTCAGGTCACATTCATCCCACCTAGTCAATGGAGGGAAAGCAAGTTTAGCGAGTTTATTAATATTTGGGGGGGGTCACTGTATTCAGGACAAATTGGAGGGGTCTTATTGGAACCGGGCAGTTTTTGAAATGCTGTCCGAGCGCGGCTACAGACGGTCCTGACTCCGACGTCAACGGAAAATAAAAAACCTGTAAGTCAAATACAAAGAGACTAAAGACTCAAACAAATGAAGCGGCCGTGGACGTGTAACCTGTCCATTTTACAAATAACTGGACCGTCTTTTGGGAGACAAGCCCAACGTTTAGGCGACTTTCCGTAAACACTGAGCCCGGTTGCTGTGTGTGACGTCGTTGTGTCCTCTAAATCAGCTGAACTGTTTCTTCTTTTAAGTTGTTTTAGATGAATATTGTGATTTAAAATGTCCAAATCATAACGTCATGATCCCCTGCCACATTGTCTCCATGGATATCGTATTGCTTTGCCTAGAATGTTTCAGCATGTGGCATTAAACCTTTTAGAATCTAGTTTCGATACCCGTTTTAGTATTGATTACAGAGCAAAAAATGGAGTGTTAAAATTGACTAACAGAATGAATTTTAACATTTTCTCAGGGTTTATATGAGTCCAATCTGTTCTGGAGTTAATTTAACACTTTTGGAAATGTTAAAATGGTTAATTAAGTAACACTGGACCAAAGTTTCTGTGTAATCTCAAAATCAAGAGTTATATTAAAGTTTTGAGAGTCAACGGATAACACTTTGTAGAGTTATCCTGATTTAGCTCAACAATACACAGAGATGTTTTATTTTTACACTTCATTTTAGTTAATTTAAGATGAAATTATGCACAAAAGTGGTTCAAACTAGTCTTCTCTCGTGGGAGTTTGAAGTGGTGAATGGGAGGTGTTAAATTAACACTAAGGGAAGTTGAATTAAGTTGAAGTAACCCAATCATATAAACTCTGGCAAATAACCCCAACTCGAACCCCCATTTAACTTTCAAATAGTTAAAATAACACTTTTGGTGTTAAAAACAACTCTAACTCTCCAGTTTTTGCTGTGCAGAATCTGATTTTTGATCATTCTGACAACCCTGATGCAAGGTAATGTCATACTGAGGAAAATTCAACTCAAAGAAAAATCTTCTCAGAGTCAAATGTGCTGTGCTCTTTCCTCCAGAAAAGTTACATAATGGACTTTTAATTAATTAATGGGTAAACCACAGGATCGACTAACTCTGTATTTCACATTTGTCGTGTTTCCAGCCTGTGAGAGTGACTTCTGGGGCCCTCACTGCACAAACCGCTGCCAGTGTCGAAACGGAGCCAAGTGTAACCCCATCACCGGCGCCTGCGTCTGTACCGAGGGCTACCAGGGGTGGCGCTGCGAGGAGCACTGCGACGCTCGGCATTATGGGAAAGACTGTCTGCTGGAGTGTAGCTGTGAGAACGGAGCCACGTGTCACCACCAGACCGGGGAGTGTCTGTGCGCGCCCGGGTACACCGGGGTTTTGTGAGTACGACTTTATTAAAGCTCTACTGCGGAACATTTTAGCCAAAGTAAAAAAAAAAAAAAGGGAGTCAAATTAAGTAAAAAAAATCTTCACTTTAATCACAGCTGTTTTCATTGCTCAAAAATACCATGAGCAGGCTTGCCTCTCCACAAACCTGACTTGTAACTTGGTGGTGTGTTCTTGTACAGTCCAATGTTTTTCAGTGCAATAAACATCACCAAATGTTTTATTTTCTTCTAGTTTTGGGCAAAAAAGTTACATACAATAAAATAATCATAGACATAATCATAATCATCTTCATAATAATAATAATAATCCTAAATACAAAAAAATAATATTATGTTACTGCCTCTTTATGTAAGCTTATTTTCACCAATAAATTAAAAAAAAAGCCTCACAGAAATTAATAATTATTACTTTAAAATTCATAATTATGACTTTAATGTTCAGAATTATGACTTTAAATCTCATAACTATGACTTAAAACTCATATGACTTTAAAATTCGTAATTATGTCTTTTAAAACTCATAATTATGACTTTTTAAACTCATAATTATGACTTTTAAAACTCATAATTATGACTTTTAAACTCATAATTATGACTTTTAAACTTGTAATTATGACTTTTTAAAACTCAGAATTATGACTTTTAAACTTGTAATTATGACTTTAAAACTCATAACTATGACTTAAAACTCATATGACTTTAAAATTCATAATTATGACTTTTAAAACTCATAATTATGACTTTTAAACTCATAATTATGACTTTTAAACTCATAATTATGACTTTTAAAACTCGTAATTATGACTTTTTAAACTCAGAATTATGACTTTCTGTGAGGCTTTTATTTTTTATTTATTGGCAGAAATAGGCTTCCATACCTCTTAAACTGTACATGGAAAAAAAAAAAACTATAACATTTTTAGACACAGAAATGAATAGCTTTTTCCTGTTATGGACGCCATTTTGAGGACCATCCATGAGAAATATAGTTTTGAATTATGTATTACTATGACAATGTTCCTACTTTTACATCACTTGAAACCTACTGATAAATAATTACACAGCGTCTCAGCACAAATAAAATCCATGTATTATAAACCAGTCTCTGAAAAACGTAAAATGGTGCCGAGTCCTGTAGAACATTTCCATACAGAAACCATTACTGTGAAATTCTCTAATGTATTTGTGTTGTATTTGTCTGTTTGTCTGTGTTCCAGCTGTGAGGAGCCCTGTCCCCCGGGGAAACACGGCCCCCTGTGTGAGCAGCGCTGCCCCTGTCAGAACAGAGGCACCTGTCACCATGTGAGCGGCCTCTGCACCTGTCCCCCTGGGTGGATGGTAATGATGTCTCTCTCTGTCTCTCTTTTTCTCTTTTTGCTGCTTTTGGACAACATTATTTAAAAATTTAATTGATTGATGGATTATATCACTGACATCTCTTTTGCGTTCAACAGAGATGCACTGAATAATGTTAGGATTTCACAAAAACAGTAAATCTATATTGTTATTTTTCAGTTTGACTACAATATTAACAATAATAAGACAAAAATGGCCAATACCAACATGTATGATATGGACACAAGTCTGCTGATCCAGTGTTCATTTTGAGAAGAAATCGGAACAAAATTTTTTTAGTTTAGTCAAGGTTTGATCAAACACCGTATTTTTCGGACAATAAGTTGCTCTGGCGTAGAAGTCGCACCAGCCAAAAATGCGTAATGAAGAAGATAAAAACATATATAAGTTGCACTTTTTGGGGGAAAATTAATTATTATTATATTATAAAATCAGAGACCAGGAACCGACATTTGATCTTGAAAGTCAAGTTCTAGTAAAAACAATAGAAGAGAGAACAACAGACTGTTAACGTCACATATGAACAGTTCTTCAGATAAACTATAACATAAACAACAGAACAGAACAAGTTTAACCAAACTCTCCATCTCACTCCAAATCACTAAATCCATTCAATTCTTCATCCTCGGTGTCACTTCTGAGCAACTCCACGACCTCCGGAGGTAAACAGAGCGACGCTTCCTCTTCTGTGTCGCTGTCGTCAGACTCAGCATCAGTTCCAGTTAGAATTATTCGGGTCTTTCTGAATCCCGACAGGATGGTTTCGGTGTCGCTGAAGTCCAGGCTTTGTCCATCCATCCAGTGACTTCAGGAAAGTTTCACGGTGCATCCTCCACAAGTCACAAGTTTCTCTCTCACTCCAAACTTTCTTTCTGCTGCTCGATTAACATTTTCAGCTGCAGATTTCTGATTTTCTTTTTGGGGGCATTTGTGTTCAGTTTTCTCCGTCGTCTTTGTAACTTTGTTTAAATTAGAAGTAACTGGTGCGATCGACTGACATGATACAGACAGAACAGGAGACATGCGCAGTAGAGTGCCAAGTGACAGTGGTACAGGAGGAACAGGAGCAGCAGATACTCACACACAAGACTAGAACCTCTCACCGCTTCACTGTCAGAATTTTAATACCGTATTTTCTGGGCTATTACACTCGCTCATAAACCTCCAACCCTATCAAAAAACGACCAACCAAACCAATCCAGAGCGCCTTATACACGAATCCACTCAGGTGTCCCAGCACGACTTCAGTAAACTACAAAGCCGCAAACACACACGGAGCAGACAGCGACCGCACAGCGAAACACACCCACAGACACACTCATCACTCCACGCCGACGAGGAACGGAAACGGAGGAACGAACCGAAAAAGCGAGCGCGATGTGCCGCTTCTAGACACGACTGAACAACTGAGTCACTGCGAACACGCCGACAATCCGTTGGTCCCAGACAGCACCTCCCTACACGCCACAACTGAACAAAGCCCAGAGTCACCGTGAACGAACAAACAAACAAAACCACTCACCCATCACACTGTTGTGTTTCCTTTAAAGTCCAGTGTGGTTTATTTGTGAAAAAAGTTCAAAAATAGACCATTTACTGACAGTGCGTCTTATAATCCAAAGCGCCTAACAGCCTGGAAAATACGGTATATAAGTCAAACTGGAATATGAGTCGCAGGAAACACCCAAACCTTTGAAAAAGTACAGTAATTATTCTTAGTTGTTTGGTGAATGTAGTTGATAAAATCCATTACTTTTAATCAAACAGAAAATCTGACATTAACAAAAACTGTGATCAGATATTTTAGTTGATGAAACAGAAATATTAAACCGTGTATTTCTCTCCCAGGGTCCGGTGTGTGCCCAGCCGTGCCCCTTCGGTCTGTTCGGGATGAACTGTTCCGAGGAGTGTCTGTGCAGAAACGGAGGCCTGTGTGACCACATCAGCGGGCAGTGCCAGTGTAACGCCGGGTACATCGGAGAGAGGTACTGCCCCCCGCTGGTCTGTCTGCGCACATGTCCCCGGGGAAATCACACCGAAGCAGGATCACCAAAGCATGAAGGATTTACGAAAAAATACCAAGAGATGATTTTTCTCGGTCAAGTATCGATCAGATGCAGTTTACTCTTTAAAATCAATATTAGGGTCACAGAGTAGAATTTATACTTGTACAGGAACAACATGTGACTCTTATTACTGTTTTTATTTATTTTGCATAGATTTTTTTAAGATAAATTATCAAAAGAGGAGTTGAAAAAGTGAGCTTGTTCAGAAAAGGCAATTGCAACAAGTAGATGGTGGAAAAACCCAGCGAGAAAAGTTACAATTAAGAATAAATCAGTATTATTAATTTTATTTTTTAATTTTAATTTCTTGAGCTGTGCCATCTCATTTTCACAGGGGTCGAAAAAACACAAAATATTATTAATACACATCAGAGTCCTGCAAGGGTCCATTTTTGGAGACCCACACCCACGCAGTTCAGCACCACACCCGCCCTTTAACCCGCGATTATATCAAAGTCAAATCTGCACTGGCTCCACCCGTTACCCGCCCTTTAACCCGTGATGAATCAGGGTCAGTCTGACAGCCCAAAAGTCCAGGACTAAACCAGGACTGAACCAGGACTGAACCTACACCACGTCATTGGTGGATTATAAATATATACACGCCGCAAACTGCAGAGCCGAACACCAGGATTAAACCAGGACTAAATCAGGACTAAACCAGGATTTAACCAGGATTTAACCAGGACTAAACCAGGATTAAACCAGGATTTAACCAGGATTTAACCAGGACTAAACCAGGATTAAACCAGGACTTAACCAGGTCGAAACCAGGATTAAACCAGGACTTAACCAGGACTAAACCAGGACTGAACCAGGAATGAACCAGGACTAAACCAGGACTAAACCAGGATTAAACCAGGATTAAACCAGGACTGAACCAGGACTGAACCAGGTTTAACCAGGACGAAACCAGGACTGAACCAGGAATGAACCAGGACTAAACCAGGACTAAACCAGGATTAAACCAGGATTGAACCAGGACTGAACCAGGTCTAAACCAGGACTAAACCAGGATTAAACCAGGACTGAACCAGGACTGAATCAGGAATGAACCAGGACTAAACCAGGACTAAACCAGGATTAAACTAGGACTTAACCCGGACTTAACCAGGACTAAACCAGGTCGAAACCAGGACTGACCCAGGACTAAATCAGGTCTAAATTAGAACTTAACAGGACTAAACCAGGACTAAACCAGTGTCATTTGAATAAATATATATACACACGGCAACCGCCAAGATGATCGCCAGGACTAGACCAAGACTGGACCAGATCTAAACCAATACTTAACCAGGTCTAAACCAGGACTAAACCAGGAGCGCAGCCATCAAGCCGATCACCAGATTTTTTTATGTAATTTAAAAAAAATAAAGTCCTGGAAATGGCACTTTTTCTCCCGTTCGTTGTTCATTTGATTCACTTGACCCGCCCGTTTGTCATCACTACCCAAATACCCGCCCGTAAAACTCCAGACCATTTCAGTTTGCGAGTACCCGACCCGGCGCAGACAGACAAACTTATTCCTTATGACAATTTCTATCAGTAAGAGTTATATTTGATTTGTTTATTTCGTATCTGGGGACAGAGTTTAGTCACGTTTATGGAATTTCAACTCAAAATCCTCCATACGGCTCTTTTAATAAAGAATAAAATAACCCTAAAGTCTCGAAACCATCAGAGGCGCTGTATCCCCTTCTCTCCCCGCTCCCTCTTACCCCCACACACTGAAGTTAAGTCTGTCCCTCGGGAAATTATCCAACGCGAGTGTGAAAATATGAGACATCTTGACCTGGGATAGAGCGGAATGTGTAATAAAGTGCTGTACAAACAAATACAAGAACAATGCGGCCCCAACGTACGGCCCGAGAGCAGAGCGGCTTTCATTACGGGCCCTTTTTTAAATGATGATGTTTAAAGTAATGTTATGTGTCTGCGTACCATAAAACGATATTGGGCTGGAGATATTTAGATACGAAACACAAAGCTTCAAAGTTGGATGCTGACAAAGTACATCGAAGTAATATGCAAGGCTTTCAGAGTTGCTTCACAGCGCAAGAATTATACGATCCGATTGTTTGTATTGCAGCAGCTGTGTGGTTTTCGGAAACGTTTTTGAAAACTTTGCAGTGATATCGCGGACAATCGGTGTTAAAATAAAGCTCGGATTAAAGTCTTAACGAGTCTCAGACAGAGCAGTGCCTACAGTTAGCGTCACACCGCCAGGGAATGTTGATGACGTCGGCCGCGAAGTGTCAATATAAATGTTTATCCAAGTTTAAAGACGCGTAAAACTTAAACGCGCTTTTGCTTTTCTCCTTGGAGATGTTATCGCTTCAGGTTCTGAACTTGCCACGTTTACATAAGGTCTGGTCAAGTGGTAACGGAGGGAAACGGGCAGATTTTTTTGACATTCAAATGTCTCTTATTCAGAAACTAGAGGGACTATTGAAATAAGTAAAGTATCAGAATGTAGGAAAGAGTTACACTCCAACAGGGTCAAGTTAAACCTGTGATATTCTTTCAAGTTGTTGACAAAAAATTAAAAACTCATGTCAGTAACGGAGGGAATGAAATATGCAGCACTTTTTGGGCAATAAATCCAAACAGTGATAACTCTTGGTTCTCACTTACAATATCCTTAACAAACTGGTTTGAATATTTGCTTCATATAGTTTTCTACCATATGGTACAAGATTAGGTTGAAAAACCTCTTACTTTTTGAGTTTTTTAATAAGAAAGGTCATGGTAACAGAGGGAAAAGTAACAGAGGGACAATTGTGCAAACAAGTAGAAGGTGCAGGATTTTACATAATTTGTCACTTTTTTCTTCCAAATACTTTAATATTACTTCAAAATGAAAGGAAACTATTTCTATAAAATATGTCAGTCCTTCCAAGCAACATTTTTATCATTTTAAATACTTAAAAAAAAAAAAAAAATCATGTACCTTCATCAACAGTTCAAGGATCGAATAACACAAGATATGATGAAATACATCCATTTATTTACATGATTTTCAGGTCTTTGAAATTTGGGAAATAATTTTTGTTCCATGTTTCATACATGGTCTGTTTAAAACATATGTAACTTTAGAACCAAAAATGGTACAGAAAAAAGGTCAACAGTTTCATAAACTAGAGTACATATGTATCTGTTCAATACATTTTTATATCAGATGCATTAACTTGAATTTTTGGCCTTGTTGTTTACTTCTGCTTGACTGGGCCTGCAGTTAAAGACGGCAAAATGACTCGTGTTAAAGTATGAAAACTTGACAGACAGCGCAGAGTTTTCAAAGAACAGTGAACCACCGATTATTTTTTTTGTTCAGTGTAAGGAGCGTGCAGTTTGTCTGATATGTAAATAAAGTGTGGCTTTCTAATCTGCATCGTCAGGGTCAGACAATTCTGTGACACGACTGACCCGACCTCAGCCCCCGTCACATTCAGGAGCGATAATGTGGCCCCCAGAGAAATAAAAGTTTGGTGACCCCTGAACTACAGCATTAACCAACAGTTTTTCAGTTTCTCATTCTTCTAAACTTCTAAACAAAGACCATGAACGCTCCTATAGGCGAGTTTCATTGTTGACAAAAGCGCGCGTTGCATGCTGGGAATTATTTTGGTCGGCGGCAAGAAACACTAATTCAACATGACGGACGGAGCGAGAAAGCACGTAAAGGGTATTGATCCCGGTTATTTATCCACTTTAACGACAGAGACCGAAGACCATTTGACCAGAAATTGTGTCATAATGGATGGACGAAAAATCACCCTTTTCAACCCCGACAAAAGGTGGACCAAACCAAATTTCTGGTCAGAATCACCAACTGCCTGGACAAATATTCACTTGGCCGATATCCACAATGACTTGGTGGAAACTCCTGGGCCATTCACAGCAGAAAAGATGAAAACCTCCAAGAGTCTCGATGTGTTGTTGAACTTGTTGGAGTCCACGGTTTGTTAGGATCTTCTACGTTTGCTCTGTGGATGTTTGAAAGTCGTTTAATTCACCGTTAGCAGTTCTTTTCACTCAGAACACGAAAAAGACATTTTTCTTCTTCCGTGCTTCTATTTGTGCATCCGATAATGCAGCAGGAATTTACCATTATCGGGGATAAATACACGAGGTTACGCACTGTGTTTGAGGCTATTGTGTTTCTTGCCTCCGACCAAAATATTTCCCAGCAGCAACGCCGGCTTTTAATAACAGCTGAAACTCGTCTATAGATTGATCCTCAAAATGTGTTCTTTAAAACCATTTTGTGTTTTTTCTTGAGTTTGCAGAGCATCTTAAAACTTTTTTGATGACTTTTTACTGTCTCTATGGTAACCGCTGACAGTGTTGGGGAGTAACAGATTACATGTACCGGAGTTACATAATCAGAGTACAAATGATGAGTAACTGTATTCAGTTACAGTTACTGTTTCAGTGAGTGGTAATTGGATTACAGTTACTTTGTTGAAATAAATGGATTACACGGCGGGATTTTCCTGTTTTCATATTTTGGGTTATATACCTTTTCTTTTTTTTTCTTCGGTAATTCCACTCTTTGCCGGAAACTAAACCAGGTCTAAACTAGATCTTAACTAGATCTAAACCAGGTCTAAAACCAGGACTAAACCAGGACTAAACCAACACTAAACCAGGACTAAACCAACACTAAACCAGGACTAAACCAACACTAAACCAGGACTAAACCACTAAACCAGGACTAAACCAGACTAAAACTTAACAGGACTAAAAACTAAACACTAAACCAGGACTAAACCAGGACTAAAACCAGGACTAAACCAGGACTAAACCAAACTAAACAACAGGACTAAACCAACACTAAACCAGGACTAAACCAACTAAACAGGACTAAACCAACACTAAACCAGGACTAAACCAGAACTAAACCAGGACTAAACCAGGACTAAACCAGAACTAAACCAGGACTAAACCACTAAACCAGGACTAAACCAGACTAAACCAAACTAAACCAGAACTAAACCAGACTAAACCAGAACTAAACCAGGACTAAACCAGAACTAAACCAGAACTAAACCAGGACTAAACCAGAACTAAACCAGAACTAAACCAACTAAACCAGGACTAAACCAGAACTAAACCAGGACTAAACCAACACTAAACCAGGACTAAACCAGACTAAACCAGACTAAACCAGAACTAAACCAGGACTAAACCAGGACTAAAAAACTAAACTACTAACCAGGACTAAAAAACCAGACTACTAAACCAGACTAAACCAGAACTAACCAACTAAACCAGGACTAACCAGACTAACCAACTAAACCAGGACTAAACAAACAGACAACACTAAACCAGGACTAAACCAGGACTAAACCAGACTAAACCAGACTAAACCAGGACTAAACCAGGACTAAACCAGGACTAAACCAGGACTAAACCAGGACTAAACCAGGACTAAACCAGGACTAAACCAACACTAAACCAGGACTAAACCAGGAACACTAAACCAGACTAAACAGACTAAACCAGGAAACAGGACTAAACCAAGACTAAACCAGGACTAAACCAACACTAAACCAGGACTAAACCAACACTAAACCAGGACTAAACCAGGACTAAACCAGGACTAAACCAGGACTAAATCATGCTGCGGTGGACGTGTCTCCTCCTCTTCTATCAATAATATTTTTAATATGATTAACTCTAGTCTGGTCTTTTTTATTTTCTTTTACCAGACAAAACTTCTTATGTTACGATATCCGAGTCTTTGCTTCTCTACAGCAAATCAAGTAATCCAAAGTATTCAGATTACATTACTCACTTTAAGTAATTTAATGGATTACGTTACAAACTACATTTTGGAGTGTGTAAACTGTGATCTGTAGGGGAATACATTTTAAAAGTAAACTTCCCAACACTGACTGCTGAACATTACACCGTAGAATTACATGTGGAACACCCCCGGCTCGATGTCACCGCAAAGTATGATTTCAGGACATTATATAAATGACTTCTCCGGCTCGTTGTGGCTCGTTGTGGCTCGTGTTGGACGGTGGTGCGGTGCGTGTCCGTCTCTCTCCCTCCTTCAGTGAAACCATCTCAAATGGACTCTGCCCCGTGTTATTCTCAATCGGGCCAAATTACCTCATCTGTCCTGCTTTGGACAGCGGAATTAGCCAACACGGACTAATTTTCCAATGGAGTTTTCCCGCCGCGTGTGTCCTAATGGAAGATAAGGCGTTTTCAGGAAGTCTGCTCGATGTAAATGCGTGCGTGAGGCCGCGGTTCTCCACGGGCGTCGATAATGGGGCGATTTGTCTGTTTCTGAGCGGACCGAGCCTCCATGTGCTGAGAATATTAAAAGATCAGAGTGGTGGATAAATATAATAACTGATCATTACTGATGAGAGCGGATTGATTCGTCAAAGCGAGATGCTGCATTCCGAGGTCAGATCAGTTGTGTGAAATCGTGTTGTGTAACTTTTCTGGAGGAGGGTTCGTCAAACGCTTTTCACCGTGGAGATGTTATTACTTTGTCCGGTATTAAACCTGTCTGTCTTCATGGAGGCCAAACCAGACCAAGTTACAGGGCAGATCTGTGGAGAGGCGACCCCGCTCAGTCAGAATGTTTGTTTTTAGAGGTATTTTTGAGCTATTAATCCACCTGTAATTGAATAATGCAAAGTAGAGCTGTTATACTGTGGGATATTCCAGACAGAGCCATGATATTTCTGCAGAAACAACCAAACAGTTACCCAGTGCACCTTTAAAGGTTGTATAGAGGCAGTAGCTCAGTTGGTAGAGCATTCGCCCACTGATCTGAAGGTTGGCGGTTCGAATCCAGCTCTCGACATAAACATCACAGGTTGAGCGGTCAGATCCACTGACCCACAGGTTGGCCTTGAAGGTGGAAAAGCGCTATAGAAAAATGTGACCATTTTCCAAGGAACAAGAAATCCAGCGACTGTTTGTCCTTTTTCAAATGTTGCGCATGTGTGAAACCACCTCCCCTCCCCTACAGCTCCTACGTAGAAACGCCTCCTCCTTACGCCAGAAACAGGTTTTTTTTACAGCCGCTGCACATGACTTGTAAACAACTAACTACAGTGTTGGTTAGACAAGACGGAGAAGTGAGGAGCGGGGGGAGGGGGTGCGCGGATATTTCGTGCAAGGACGAGAAGTGAGGAGCAGGGAGAAGAAGAGCGGATCGGGCAGTAAGGGGTGCAGAGAAGGTTGCGCGGAGATTCAGTGCGAATGAACTAGCTACAACACGCAGCAGCAAGCGGACTCTTTCTTTGATTGAAAATTACGTTTTCAGACATAGGATATCGCTTTCGTGTCCTGAAAAACGTTTGAATAGCTCTTGGAAATAAAGTACGTTTTCATAATAAGCAGAAGTGACCTGTCCAGGAGTAATTTGGCGACCAGTGCGTCAGTCTTTAGACTCTGCGTCTGCTTCAGTCGCTCCATCGCTGGAATAAATCTCCAAGAATCACCTTAGTTTGGCTTCGCTGCTTTTCCCCTTGTCTTCTTCTTTCAGCAATCTCAAAAATTGACTTTCTTTTGTGGCGAACTGCTCCTGGATTCTTGTCGCCATTGCAACAAACTTTGTGCGAACTGCGAGGAAGATATAGGTCAAAAAAAGCCGCTAAGAACTGTTGCGTTGGTGGAGTAAACAGCGTCTGTGCGTCTTGCGTCTGTGGACTGCGTGACAGTCGTACGTAAACCACGTACCGGCGGCGCGCAGGCAAGTCAGTTACACTAGAAACGTAGGGAGTTTGATTGACAGCCTGTCAGCTCACAGATAACGAGGCAGTGTCGTTATCTATTGGTAAATGTTTAGCCCCACCACGTCCAGAGTTGATGAATTTTTATTCTCTTTTTTTTGGTCATCATAATTACAAGGCTACTGCATCTCTATAATCTATCATTGACAATTTGAAACAAAAAAAAATCCTCCATACAACCTTTAAGTGTTATATAGATGTAAAGTGGCTTCCTGTGAGCTTCAGGATAGATTTTAAAGTTCTTTTATTGGTTTATAAAGCTCTTAATGGTCTAAGAACCCGTCCACACTAGTACGTATTCGAGTTGTTTTCGTTCACACTAATCTGATGGAAAACGACTCCAGAGACGGAACGATCTGGTGCCACCAGCTTCCACAAATTCATCTGAGTACGGATCTGATCTGGCACTGTGTGGACGCCTGAAAACACTGATACTCTGATGTAGGAGCTCTAGGTGCTTCCTTATTGGACCACATGACTGTGACTTGCACCTTCCTGATTCGCTGGGTTTGTGACATCGGTCATGTGACGCTATTGTGGAAAACAGTTTAAACAAACCAGAGACAAACGGGAAACAGCGCAGCTAGAACTACTTACGAGTGCACGGTTCAAAACTTACTAGTGTTTCCGGTGGTTTCACATTAAAGGGCACAGTATAGTTCTATAGGTCTGTGCGTTTGACCTGCAGACGTATAATCTCTGAAAAGTTTAACATGACCCATCTCCAACACGACAGAAACACAGAACAGACTCACCATCAGCAGAACACCCCTCTGTCATAGAAAAAACACTCATATTCCACTGAGTCGTGTCCTTTTCACTCTGACAGAAGCTGAACCGTGTCAGTGCACAAGGAGCGAACTGTTTTTTCAGCTCTCAGTTTATACAAATTAACCATGTGGCTTTAAGTCTCTTTTCTGTAAAACGTAAACAAATATGTGCAGCGCTGTGTGGATAGAGAAGGCAAATCGTTTCCGATACAGTGATGCAGTAATACGGTGATTCGTTCCAGTATAAATGTAACCTTAGTCCTATTTATTTATCTGATCTGCTTTTATCATATGAGCCTCTCGGACTCTCAGGTCCTCAGGTCTCGTCTTGTAACTGTCCCTTGAGTCCAAACTAAAAATCACAGTGAGGCGTCATTCAGTTTTTACGGCCCCCGTCTGTGACCTGAGGATCTGAGGTCCTCTGCGAGTGTTCATATTTTTAAAAGTAAACTCAAAACCTATCTTTTTAATTTAGCTTTTAATTGAAACTTTGACTTATTTAAAATCAAATTATTATGATTAGGGGTGTCAAATTATCGTGTTAATTGCGATTAATTAATTACAGTCATATTTAGCGCGTTATGTTTTTTAATCGCGTTAATCTCATTTTTAATCTCTAACTTCACTGTTTCTGTTTGCGAGTTGCTTTATTATTAAACCAGTTTTTATGTGTTGTTGGGACAACAGCACACACAGACACACACAAAAAACACATTTATAAATTTTTTTATTTCGGTAATTCCACTCATTGTCGGAAACCCACACAAAACGCGCGCAGTAACAGCGACGTTGGCGGCGTCAGTCGCACAGTGGACGAGGTCGAACAGCCAGTAGAACAGAGTCAGCAGTGCACAGATAAAAACACATTCGTGTCTTGAAAATTATTCTCCGTGAAATATAAAAGAAAATAACAAATATAAAATCGCCTACAACTTAAATGTCACTGGTGAAAACAACGTGCATAGGCTCATGATGTCTGCACTACTGTCCTATAGTGACCTGCCACATGAGGGGACACGCACACAAACACACACAAACACACACACACAAAACACACACAAACACACACAACACACACACACACAACACACAAACACACACCTTCATCATCGTCATTAACCTGAGAACGCGCGGACCACGTTTCCTTCCGTAGACACTGCGCGGACATCGCTGTCCTCCCGTGCGCCGCGTGTGGATCGTGTTTTCTCGCGTACGCGGCGTAAACCGCGCTTCCTCCTGTGCGCCTCTAAACCAGAACTAACACCAAGACTAAAACCAGGACTAATCCAGGTCTAAACCAGAACTAAAACCAGAACTAAAACCAGGTCTAAACCAGGACTAAACCAGGTCTAAACAAGAACTAACACCAGGACTAAAACCAGGACTAACCCTTTCCAGGACTAAACTAGGACTAAAGTAGGACTAAAGCAGGTCTAAACCAGGTCTAAACCAGGACTAAAACCAGTGATCTCATATATAAAGCATTTCTCTATCAATGATATTTTTAATATGGTTAAGGAAAGACTGGACTTTTTATTGTCTTTAAGTCGACAAAAGTTATTATGTTCAGATTTCCTCGTCTTTGCTACTTTACAGCAAACAGTTTCTTATTCATGGAGACTTGGGCTCAACAGCCAATTTGGAGAGATTTGTAAAACAATAAATGACTTTATAAAGTCACTTTTTTAATCTATATCAGTCTTTTGATCTGCCACAATAATGTAATAATGAATTTAAATGAAAATACCTCAAATTGAAGCTTTTCTCAGCAATTTTTAGGTGAGATTAAAATGAGATTAATTAGATTAATTAATTACAGATCATAATTAATTAATCTCTACATTTTTTTAATCGCATGACAGCACTAATTATTATATTTGTTTTAAATTGAATTATTATTATTTTCTCTCTGATTTTAGCTCTCCATTTTTTATTTTTACTATAACCTTTATGCTTTATGTTTTTGTTTAAATTGATGTATATAGGGTTGAGACTGTGGGGTGCGGTTGAATTAGTCATTTTTCTGTTGCATATGAAACATTTTGTGCTACATTTCAAATGCATGAAAAGTGCTATACAAATAAATCGATTGATTGATAAAGTGGATAAAGGTTATGATAATGTATTCGCCTTTAAGTTTTCATCTTTCTGATCTTGATAGTTGTGGATAAATTCTTCATGTTAGAATGTTTATACTTTGTCGACCTTGTTGGTTGAAGATTTGGTGACGATATTTCCACAGATATTTTGTTATCCCTCTCACTGTTTGTAGTGTAAAGTTCTGTATTAAACGTTGAATGGTCTCATTTGTGTGTTTGTGTGTGATTGGCAGGTGTCAGGAGGAGTGTCCCCTGGGCTCGTACGGGCCTCAGTGCGCTCACAAGTGCGACTGTCAGAACGGGGCTCGCTGTTACCACACCAACGGGGCCTGTCTGTGCGACGAGGGATACAAGGGCCCCAGCTGCCAGGACCGATACTGCCCCCTGGGGTTGTACGGGCTGCTGTGCGACAAGTACTGCCCCTGCAACTCCACCAACACCATCAGGTACACACACTCACCTGTTTTAACTGTCCAGTCCATTATAAAGCTGTTCCCTGTAAGAAAACATAACTTAATTGTGTGTTATTAGGTTCTTTTTCAGACCAAGAGTTTGTTTTCATACCTGACAGTTTTGTGACGTGTCGTTCAGCTGATTTAAACAGATTTTAGGCGTTGTCTTTCTACCGGTGGAGGCAGGACGACAGCTCCACCTGCAGTCTTCCTCAGGACAGTATCCCAGATGTGTGAGAGTAAAAAAGCCCCTCGTCCCGTTCCATGGGCAAATTTCTGTACTTTGATTACCTCTTTAATCCATCGACGATGCTTTTTTTTCTCTGTCCCAGTCCATAATGTGGTTCTCTCTTTTACAGTGTTCAGAAATGGTCGATTTGAGCTGTTCCTATTCTGCTTTGTGTTTTGTTGCTCGTGTGGCCTTTAAAGGTTGTATAGAGGATTTTCCAAGGAACGAGAAATCCAGCGACTGTTTGTCCTTTTTCAAATGTTGCGCATGCGTGAAACCACCCCCCCTCCCCTACAGCTCCTACGTAGAAACACCTCCTCCCTCCTCCTCCTTACGCCAGAAACAGGTTTGTTTACAGCCGCTGCACATGACTTGTAAACAACTAACTACAGTGTTGGTTAGGCAAGACGGAGAAGTGAGGAGCGGGGGAGGGGTGCGTGGACATTTCGTGCACGGAGAAGAGGTGAGGAGCAGGGAGAAGAGCGGAACGGGCAGAGAAGGGGGCGCGGAGATTCCGTGCGAATGAACTAGCTACTACTACAACACGCAGCAGCAAGCGGACTCTTTCTTTGCCTTGAAAATTACGTTTTCAGACATAGGATATCGCTTTCGTGTCCTGAAAAACGTTTGTCTAACTCTTGGAAATAAAGTACGTTTTCATAATAAGCAGAAGTTTCCTGTCCAGGAGTAATTTGTGGACCAGTGCGTCAGTCTTTAGACCCTGCGTCTGCTTCAGTCGCGCCATCGCTGGAATGAATCTACAAGAATCACCTTAGTTTGGCTTCGCTGCTTTTCCCCTTGTCTTCTTCTTTCAGCGACCTCAAAAACGGACTTTCTTTTGTGGCTAACTGCTCCTGGATTCTTGTCGCCATTGCAACAAACTTTGTGCGAACTGCGAGGAAGATATAGGTCAAAAAAGCCGCTAAGAACTGTTGCGTTGGTGGAGTAAACGGCGTCTGTGCGTCTTGCGTCTGTGGACTGCGTGACAGTCGTACGTAAACCACGTACCGGCGGCGCAGGCAAGTCAGTTACACTAGAAACGTAGGGAGATTGATTGACAGCCTGTCAGCTCACAGATAACGAGGCAGTGTCGTTATCTATTGGCAAATGTTTAGCCCCACCACGTCCAGAGTTGATGAATTTTTATTCTCTTTTTTTGGTCATCATAATTACAAGGCTACTGCATCTATAATCTATCATTGACAATTTGAAACAAAAAAAATCCTCCATACAACCTTTAAATAAAGGGGTGAAAAATGTATCAAAGTGCCCCTCTCACAGACAGAACTAAACGTATTATCCCGTGGACTAAAACTAATGCCAGAAATGGGACTATAAACTGGAACGAGGGGCTTTTTTACTCTCACACACCTGGGATCCTGTCCTGAGGAAGTCGGACTGCAGGTGGCGCTGTCGTCCTGCCTCCAGACAGCGCCAAAACCTGTTTAAATCGGCTGAGCGATACGTCACAGCAACATCGTATGACTCAGACCACGAAACTATCAGGTATGAAAGCAAAACTCAAAACTCTTGGTCTGAAAAAATAACCTAATAACATAAATGATCTGAAGACCAAATGAACCTTGTTGGACTGTACCTTAATTGTGTTTTAGTTCAATGAGGTTCACTTGGTTCCTCATAAATTATATTAATAGACTTTTTTTTTTCAATAGATTCTCTTTTCAATTATATTTTTTTCTTTTCAGACCAAAGTTTAATTTGTTTTCAAACCTGTCAGTTTCAGCTGCTCACTGGCGAAACTGAAAAAAAAAAAAGATATGTTCAGATAATCAAAAATATAATTGTTTTGCTTTACGTGTGCAAATCTGATTCAAAATAATATTACTATTTTGAGCCTGTAAATTTTTTACTAGTGGTAATTCAAAATATGAATCGAAATAAGCTTATTATTTGATATTTTTAAAGTGCACTATGTAACTTTTTGGTGAAGGGTCTTGTGTTTGCGTGCACCGTGTCATTACTTTGTCTGGGGTGTTCCACAGTATGGCCAAGTTACAGGTCAGATCTGTGGAGAGGCGAGTCCAGTCACAGAAAGAATGTTTGTTTTTAAGGTGTTTTTAGAGAAAATAAAGCAGTTATAATGAAATAAAAGAACGACAGATGTGTTTAATGCCATACTGTGGAACTTACAAGACAGAAAAGGCATCTCCACGGAGACAAACACATGACAGAATCACTATAAGAATTGTGCACAGCGCTTTTACAATTTCTTAGACTAAAAATAATCATTCTTGTTAGTAGTTTACAATATATTACATTTATTTTCTTGGAGTGCGAAAAAAATCTGAAGTGGTTAAGTTGATAAAGGTTGAGAAGCACTTCTTTAAAGATGCACTCAAACTTTTTTTTTTTTGGTAAGAGTCGAGGACCCGAGTCATGGAAATTGAAAGTGTCATTTTTCAGGCCTGGAAAAGTCATGGAATTTTGTAAACTGAATGAAAGTTTTGGAAAAGTCATGGGATTTTAGTATCTCTTTCACACAACTACAGCGTTTTGTTAAGTTCTCATGAAGCTGTTATGATTATTTCCGAACATCTGAGCCTGTTGTTTAAAAGAGACGACAATAAATGCACTGACAGGATTTTGAATGTTAAAAAACTATAATCCCAAACCATAAGGTGAGAGGGAAGAGTTAACATTTTATATTTAGACCTTAAATTATGATCGTTTCACTTTGGGTCATGAAAAAGTCATGGAAAAGTTTTGAAATTTTGTCAGTGAAAAAGATTGCTTTTCTCTGGAATGTACCACAATAGTAGCCTGATTCATCCGCTGGTTTCACTTTGTGGAAACCGTCTGACCTCACAGCGGATTTGTTCGCTCAACGGTAGGCGGATACTTTTTTGGTCGTGACGTATTTTCCAAAATCCCGTTGGGAGAAGGGCAATTACGTGTTTCCCCTTGATAAAATTCACCAAACATTCTCTTTGTTCTGGCTTTAAATCCTCGATCTTGTGAATCGTTGACAACACAGGATGTATGGCTCTTCACTGATTGGCTGAAATTGAGAAACTGAGAAGAGGCACTAGGTGGTCCCAGCCTGGTTACCACAGTAGGGCATTAAACTTACTTATTATTTAATTATATATTTTTTTTCTTTACAACAAAACAATACCTTGAAAAATATAGATTCTACTGTAACTGGACCCACCTCTCCATAAATCTGACCTGTAAATTGGCCTGGTGCTTGTTTCCATGAAAACAGTTGAGTTTAACATCATAATGTGAACAATTTGCAGGCAAAGCAACAACATTTCCATGGTAACGGTCTCTCTACTCGGATAGTTCCACAGTGCAACTTTAAATGTACATTGTGCATTTTGTCAGGTTAAATGGTTTTCTCCTTTTTTTTTTTTTTTGTCTGGAATGTTTCACAATATGGTATTAAAACTTTCTATCTTCATGGAGACCAAAACAAACCAGGTTACAGGTCAGATCTGTGGAGAGGCGAACCCGCTCACAGTCAGAATGTCTGTTTTTCTAGGTATTTTTAAGCTGCAAAACCACCTGTAATAGAATAAATGTAAGACAGAGCTGTTTAATGTCACACTGTGGAACTTTAACGTTAAATCTGACAAGTAAAATAAAGATTCAGTAAAAAACAACTCAAAAACAAGACTCCTTCTCTTACTGTGCTGTCCTAACCGTTGACCTGTTGCCGCAGCTGCCACCCTCTGTCCGGGGAGTGTCTGTGCGCCGCGGGCTGGACGGGGCTCTTCTGTAACGAGACGTGTCCCTCTGGGTTTTACGGGGAGAGCTGCAGACGTCTGTGCGACTGCGAGAACGGAGCCGACTGCGACGGAGAGACGGGAGCCTGCGTCTGCGCTCCGGGGTTCATCGTAAGTACTCGCAAATACAGAAAACACAAGCATCTCCGCAACTTTTATCTATCGTTTATTTCATATGGACAGATACAATAAGCTTAATTATAATATTGTAATCTAATAATCGTAATTTTGTGGTTCACCTTTTGAAAATACCAGATTCTGAGCGTTATTTAAAGAGGGGGTATTAGACTTTTTTGCTAAAACATAATTATTTATTTACATCACCATGTTATCGTTTATTGTTTTGCTCTCCATGCTAAGTGGCTCCTCCTCCAGAGTGCTATTACAACTCAATCATCAAGCATCCCTCTAACTGCACATCACACCAGGTTTGTAAAGTTGTTGTGCACAGTTTTGTATCGGGTTTTGGAGAATTACGTAGGCTTGTGGGCGGAGCCTCGGACAGATTTGTACAGCTAAGCGTTAAGGCTGAAGTATAGTTCTGCGTCGACTCAACGCACACTGTCGCCATTGCCTTGTCGCCGTCGTTTTTGATTTATGGATCTGCGTCGAGGTCTGTGCACCG
Source organism: Boleophthalmus pectinirostris (assembly GCF_026225935.1). Classification (NCBI taxonomy): domain Eukaryota; kingdom Metazoa; phylum Chordata; class Actinopteri; order Gobiiformes; family Gobiidae; genus Boleophthalmus; species Boleophthalmus pectinirostris. Next base: position 39,579,221 of record NW_026571140.1, read on the forward strand.
GGAAGTAATTCACTGCCAAAACGCTAGGGGGCGACGATATCTGTCCATTCATATATACAGTCCGTGTGTACGACCCGCAGACGTATAATCTCTGAAAAGTTTAACATGAACCATCTCTAACGTGACCAAAGCACAGAACAGACTCATCATTAGTACAATGTGACTCTGTCACAGAAAGAACACTCATATTCCACTGAGTCATGTCCTTTTTAAGTCCGAGAGAAGCTGAACCGCGTACCAGGAGGGAGCTGTTTTATGAGCGCTTTGCTTATGTAAGTTAGCCATGCGGTTTTAAGTTTTGTTTCTGTAAAACGTAAACACATATCCACAAAGCTGCATTAAACACATTATTTCTCAATATATACTGAAAGAAAGAAAAGCCGACAGGAAATGTATACAGAGCGGTGGTACGGAGGACCAATCACAGCTCTTATCACTGCGTGCTTCCCCTGCTCTCTCGTGCAGACGATTTACGCTGGACCGTAAATTGGCCTTAAGGAGGGTTTGGAAAAGGCCCAGGAGAGATCGCTAAATTACTGAAACATGCAGGGATGACTGTAAAACCTCTTCAGACATGTTTTTGATGAGAGAACAACATTATAACATGGTAGAAAGCTAAAAAATAATAACAATCATTTGCATATTTGTGTTTATATTTTGTACTTCCAGTTCAAATGAAAATTACTTGAGGAGTGGTTCACCCAAATGCTACTGGTTTGAACAACTTGTATAATTTATGTTTTTAGTTTAGGGTGTCCAGACGTCCCTGTTTACCTGGGACAGTCCCAGTTTTGAGCCCTGTGTCCCCTGTCCCAGAAGAATTATCCAAAACCTGTGATTTGTCTCAGTTTTATACAAGAAATGTCCCAGGTCTCCCTATTTTTGACATAATTTGATCCTTGCCAACAATAAAAAGAGGCATAAATAGTCATTTGTTGCGGTAAACTACGGAAAAGCTGGTGAAAAATAACCAAAACACAAAGAAAATGTGACTATACTGACTCACTTTTTTGTCATGAATGAGCCGAGTGCAGAACAATTTTACTTAATCACTCACTCATTTCTCAATTTTATTATTTCCAATCACCTGAAACCAAGGGTGTCCCAGTTTTTTTATTTTGAAAATCTGGTCACCCTATTTTAGCTTCTTCCCCAACCTCTGCTTTTGACTTTTTGACCTATTTGGTATCAGTTTTCTCTTGTCTTTTGGAAATAATAAAAAAAAATAAGTGTTTTTAGTTGGTTAGTTAGTGTGCGTCTTCTTCCAGTGGGATTTGTCATGTCTCTGATGCGCCCCAGGACCTCACAGTAATCTGGCCCGTGGAGACCTCTCCGCGGGGGGCCGGTCCTTAGATAACGCTCCGTCCCTCTCGCCCTGTGACAGCTCACACGTTCACATCTCATTTCATTTGGTTTCTATTTAAAGAGCGGTCAGTCAGTGTGTGTAGAAGAGCTGAAGGACGGACGAGGCAATGAAATCTAAAGCTCAGTTTGAAAGAGTCAGAGGTGAGGAGAGTAGACAGAGACTGTACTCAAGTAAAAGTACTGTTACTTCACGATAATACTATTCAAGTGGAAGTACGAAGTAGTGGTTCAAGAAATGACTCAGGTAAGAGTGAAAAAGTATTTGTGAAAAGTACAATTCAAGTAAGAGTAACTTAAAGAGTAACTTCTGGTTTATAATTTCAAGAAAATGTAATTTGAAGGACAAAATTATAAATACGTAATACCAAAAAACTGTACGTAGAAGTTTGGTATTCTGGGTAGTGTCGTCACAAGGTTGTTGTCTTCTGTCGTCAGGTTCAACTTGGTGTTTCTGCTCAGTTTTGCAAAAGCCAACAGTTGATATAATGCCACACTGCGCAGCTTTTGGTTGTAATTTCCAATAATTTCCAGTCTGTAACCAGGATTAAACTAGGATTAAACCAGGACTAAAACAGGACTAAACCAGGACTAAAACAGGACTAAACTAGAACTGAACCAGGACTGAACCAGGACTAAACAGACTAAACCAGGACTGAACCAGGACTAAAACAGGACTAAACTAAACTAAAGCAGAACTAAACCAGGACTGAATCAGGACTAAAACCGGACTAAACTAGAACTGAACCAGGACTGAACCAGGACTGAACCAGGACTAAAACAGGACTAAAGCAGAACTAAACCAGGACTGAACTAGGACTAAAACAGGACTAAAACCGGACTAAACTAGAACTGAACCAGGACTGAACCAGGACTAAAACAGGACTAAAGCAGAACTAAACCAGGACTGAACCAGGACTGAACCAACTGAACCAGGACTGAACCAGGACTAAAACAGGACTAAAACAGGACTAAACTAACTGAACAGACTGAACCAGGACTAAAACAGGACTAAACCAGGACTGAACCAGGATTGAACCAGGACTGAACTAGGACTAAAACAGGACTAAAACAGGACTAAACTAGGACTGAAAACTGAAAGGACTGAACCAGGACTAAAACAGGACTAACAGGACAGAACTAAACCAGGACTGAACCAGGACTAAAACAGGACTGAAAACCAGGACTAACCAGGACTAAAACATGACTAAAGCAGAACTAAACCAGGACTGAACCAGGACTAAAACCGGACTAAACTAGAACTGAACCAGGACTGAACCAGGACTAAAACAGGAAAACTAAAACCAGGACTAAACCAGACTAAACCAGGACTGAACCAGGACAAAACCAGGACTGAACCAGGACTGAACCAGGACTAAAACAGGACTAAAACTAACTGAACCAGGACTGAACCAGGACTGAACCAGGACTAAAAACAGGACTAAAAACAGACTAAACTAGAACTGAACCAGGACTGAACCAGGACTAAAACAGGACTAAACCAGGACTGAACAAAGACTGAACCAGGACTAAAACATGACTAAAGCAGAACTAAACCCGGACTGAACTAGGACTAAAACAGGACCAAACCAGAACAAAACCTAAAAAACAAATTAAACCAGGACAACACTCTGTTCCGTTGTGATGTCATCGGGTCATACAGGAAGTCCATCCATCCATTTTCTTCCGCTTATCCGGGGCTCGGTCGTGAGGGCAACAGTCTAAGTAGAGACTCCCAGACTTCCTTCACCCCAGACACTTCCTCCAGCTCCTCTGGGGAGACCTTGAGACGTTCCCAGGCCAGCCCAGAGACATAGTCCCTCCAGCGTGTCCTGGGTCTTAACCGGGGCCTCCTCCTGGTGGGACACGCTCAGAACACCCAGGAGACACCAAAACATATGTCCGAGCTCACCCTATGTCTAAGGGAGCACCCAGTCACCCTGCAGAGGAAACTCATTTCGGACGCTTGTATCCGCGATCTTGTCCTTTCGGTCACTACCCAGAGCTCATGACCATAGGTGAAAGGAGGAACGAAGACTGACGGTAAATCGAGAGCTTCGCCTTTCGACTCAGCTCCTCTTCACCACAACGGTCCGATACAGCGACCGCATCACTGCCGACGCTGCACCGATCCACCTGTCAATCTCACGCTCCGTCCTCCCCTCACTCGAGAACAAGACCCCGAGATACTTGAACTCCTCCACTTGAGGCAGGGACTCTTCACCCGCCCGGACACGGCAAGACACCTTTTTCCGGTCGAGAACCACGGCCTCAGCTTTGGAGGCCTAAATCGGAGGCTAATAGGTGAGTTTCATTGTTGACAAAAGCGCGCATTGCATGCTGGGAATTATTTTGGTCAGCGGCAAGAAACACTAATTCAACATGACGGACGGAGCGAGAAAGCACGTAAAGGACATTGATCCCGGTTATTTATCCACTCTAACGGCAGAGGACCCAAGACCATTTGACCAGAAATTGGTCATAAACATCGACGGACGACAAATCACCCTTTTCAACCCCGACAAAAGATGGACCAAACCAAATTTCTGGTCAGAATCTCCAACTACCTGGACAAATATTCACTTTGGCGATATCCACAATGACTTGGTGGAAACTCCTGGACCATTCACAGCAGAAAAGATGAAAACCTCCAAGAGTCTCGATGTGTTGTTGAACTTGTTGGAGTCCACGGTTTGTTAGGATCTTCTACGTTTGCTCTGCGGATGTTTGAAAGCCGTTTAATTCACCGTTAGCGGTTCTTTTCACTCAGAACACGAAAAAGACATTTTCCTTCTTCCGTGTGCTTCTATTTGTGCATCCGATAATGCAGCAGGAATTTACCATTATCGGGGACAAATACGCGAGGTTACGCACTGTGTTTTCTTGCCTCCGACCAAAATATTTCCCAGCATGCAACGCGGGCTTTTAATAACAATGACATCAGCTGAAACTCGCCTGTACAGGAAGAGTATTTTTAAACTCCACACACCTTCACTAGAATCAGATTAGATCATTTCAGCCTTGGAAAAACACCACTAAATGACATCACAAGGTGGAACAGAGCAGTTTGAGCTTCGTACATGTAGACACACTAATAATAAAGTGTTACTCAAACATGTGTGAATGAAACAAAACACAACTCCAGGTCAGTAAAAAGATTATAACACGTCTTAAAGAGTCAATTTTGCGTAATATTACTTCAATAAAAAGATTTCTCAAGGTTTTCTCATTTCTCACTAACATTATTTCTTCTGCTAACATCAAAATATCTTGTGTCATTATTAATAAAACCTTTTAGATCTGCACAAACACGTTCTGAAATTAATGGAATTCCTGTATTAAATTAGCGGTTCATATTTCAGGGTAAAACGTGAACTTCTCCAAATCTTATTATTGAAACACAACAATGAAAATGTAATAATCTTGATGTATTTTTGCTTTGGAAGATGGCATTGAAATGTGAAGTGCCTAAGTGGTTATTTTCTCTAACTCAAAGATCGGTTGTGATGTTGTTGTTGTGTCCTTGAGGTTTTGTGTGAATGTGGTGGTGGGTGGAAATGGGCTGATGGTGTAGATTGGCAGCCTTGCTTCTGTCAGTCTGTCCCAGGGCAGTTGTGGCTGCAGACTGTAACACCACCATGTAGAGGAGTTGGATAAGTACTTTATGAAATTGTAATGCAAAATTATAATATTTTTTTTTAACTGAGTAACTGAGTAGGCCACTTACTGCGGCGCGTCTTGAGCGTTCTGGCATTGACAGTGTTGGGAAGGTTGACTTTTAAAATGTAATCCCCTACAGATTACAGATTACAGACCCCAAAATGTAGTTTGTAACGTAATCCATTAAATTACTTAAAGTGAGTAATGTAATCTGAATACTTTGGATTATTTGATTTGCTGTAGAGAAACAAAGACTAGAATATCGTAACATAAGATGTTTTGTCTGATAAAAGAAAATAAAAAGCTGTTAAATCCTGTTTTAGACCTGGTTTAGTCCTGGTTTAGACCTGGTTAGATCTAGTTTAGTCCTGATTTAGACCTGGTTTAGATCTGGTTTAGATCTAGTTTAGTTCTGGTTTAGATCTGGTTTAGATCTGGATTAAACCTGGTTTTAGTCCTGGTTTTGATCTAGTTTAGACCTGGTTTAGTTTCCGGCAATGAGTGGAATTACCGACAGAAAAAAAAAGGGGGGGATATAGCCCAAAATGTGAAAACAGGAAAATACCTCTGTGTAATCCATTTATTTCAACAAAGTAACTGTAATCCAATTACCACTCACTGAAACAGTAACTGTAACTGAATACAGTTACTCATAATTTGTACTCTGATTACGTGACTCCGGTACATGTAATCTGTTACTCCCAACACTGGGCATCGATGCTCTAGACGCGCGTCCAAGGCGTCAGTGTCAGAAGTTGAAAATGCTGAATTTTTCACATCAGACGCGCCGCGTCAACCAATCAGGGACGAGTATCCAGTGACGTAGCAACGTTATTGTCAGGAAGAAAGAGAAAGACCCGAGAACCAGAGCGAGAGCCACAAACATTAGTAGAGAATAAATATAAACACCACAATCACTGAACCGATCGCCATGACTACAGCAGACTGGACCAGGACTGGACCAGGACTAGACCAGGACTAGACCAGGACTAGACCAGGACTAAACAAGGACTAGACCAGGACTACACCGGGATTAGACCAGAACTAGACCGGGACTACACCGGGACTACACCGGGACTAGACCGGGACTACACCGGGACTAGACCGGGACTACACCGGGACTAGACCAGGACTGGACCAGGACTAAACCAGGACTGGACCAGTGTGATTAGAGGAGTACACATTTATACACGTCGCAGTCGTGGAGCCGATCTGCTCCGCTGATGGTTTTATGTAATAAAAACACTAAAGTCTCTCTCAGCCTGGTCCATCGTTTCGGGAAAAGACCGGGACCGGGCACTTGTTTCCAGGGCAACGGACACAAGTCAGGTATTTTTCTCCTGTTTGAAATGCAGAGGCCTCCAGATAGAGGCGTCTAGGGTGTTTTTTGATGCTGTGGTCTGAACGGGCCTTAAGATGTAATTGGACACATGTTATGTAATTGGCTTAGTTTGCTAACGTTTACTCGATAACTAGATGTTATTTTGAAACTTCTCTTTGAGCAAACTTGAGCTGTTAATAGAGATGTTGATGCTGAGAGAGCCGGATGTTGACAGTGACGAGGAACGGAGCCCCCACCCACACAGAAACGCCCTTGTGTGTCCGAATCTGGATGATATTAGGGGTGTCGGGGGCAGCGATCTTTTTCTTCCAATAGGGAAGTAAATCTGGAAATCGTCTGCATAAAAATTGTGTATTGAAAAGTTGACTAATCGTTGGGAAGGCCACTATGAGGAACATAGTTGGAAGGACAGTATCCGGTCGACTCATTCACTATTCCACAACAACAAATATAAAGAGGCCCACTTTAAAATTTTACACAGGGGGCACAGAACACCAGTTCTTTTGAGTAGGATAGACCCAATTAGATCACCTTTATGTCTTAAATTTAAGGCAACAGATGGGACTTATTTACACTGTCTGTGGACTTGCCCAAAAATCTCAAAATTCTGGCAATGTATAACTAAAGAAATAAGCAACATAGTGAAATTAAAACTAGTGAAGGATCCGGGTTGGTTTCTGCTGGGGCTGCCACCTTTAAACAAAGTATCAGACAAAAGTAAATTTATATTAGTGGCTAAATTACTATTTCTCTAAGTGTGTGCTGTTTAACTGGATTCAAGAGAAGCCCCCAACTGTCACCCAGTGGTATAAAGACATTTTCAGAGTCTTACCCATGGAAAGAGTCAGCGCAAAATGGAAAGGTAATGATGATTTCTTTATGGAGTTGTGGCGGCCTCTGCTTGATGACTTGCCCAGTGAGCTCAGTATCATCATACAGAGAGGTACAGGCTCAGTGTTGTGGCGGGTTGGTTTGCCTGTTTGACCGGGTCAGTGTGTCTTGCTTCATTGGGTAATATGTATGTAATGGGAAAAACTCAAACATGCTCAGACTGCTCATGGTTTTGTGTGTTGTGTTAAAATGTTGAAAACTTAATAAAATATGTTTAAAAAAAAAAAAAAAAAAAAGTGGTAAGAGAGGCCGTGTCTTTTAAAAAAAAAATCTCCAAGTGGGAGCAGGTAGAGTGCAAAAAGCATAGGCCCCGGAATTGAACCGGACTCACATCTTTGTAAAGTATTGAAAGTATTATATTCTTAAATCTCAGGCAACCACAGCGCCGGGAACACATCAGATCGGTCTCTATTAGCTGGTCTATTGTTTATTTCTGTATTTATTTATCTGTTTGGTCCGTTGTGAGCGTGTGCAGCAGGTGCAGTGTCATCCGAGGTCGTACATCAGCTTAACTCCGCTCAGCACTTTCCGCACGTGCAGGAGGCTGCGGGGCCAGGTGTGCGCAGTCATGTGGGTCAGGCTAAAGCGAAGGACTGCAGTGTCTGTGTAAGCAGCGTACGCTCCCGCCGCATGTTCACATGTGGGAGCTCCGGGCCTCTGGAAACAACGATTCTTGGCATGTTCTCTCTTCCGATCAGAAAACACAGCTGCGGAAAGCGAAAATAATGTACAAAAGTCAGATTTAGCCGCATTCGTGTTTCAGAGTGATGGAGTTTGTGCACATGAGGTGGAAGCGTTGGACTGTGCTGACTCAGCTAAAGTGTTACAAGTGCACTGCAGGAACTGGACGCTTATTTATTATGTTAAAGGTCCAGTATTAGTTAAACTTGACTCTTGTGAGCTTTAAGTTATTATGTGTTTGTAGGGAGTATTATCTGCTACATAAAGGTGAGTTGTACAGTTGTAGGGAGTATTATCTGTTACATAAGGGTGAGTTGTAGTACAGTTGTAGGGAGTATTATCTGTTACATAAGGGTGAGTTGTTGTACAGTTGTAGGGAGTATTATCTGTTACATAAGGTGACTTTTTGTACAGTTGTAGGGAGTATTATCTGTTACATAAAGTTGTAGGGAGTATTATCTGTCTCTCTATAGTCTGGTGTAGTGAGTGAGTTGTTGTACAGTTGTAGGGAGTATTATCTGTAACATAAGGGTGAGTTGTCTGTACAGTGTTGTAGGGAGTATTATCTGTTACATAAGGGTGAGTTGTTGTACAGTTGTAGGGAGTATTATCTGTTACATAAGGGTGAGTTGTAGTACAGTTGTAGGGAGTATTATCTGTTACATAAGGGTGACTTTTTGTACAGTTGTAGGGAGTATTATCTGTTACATAAAGTTGTAGGGAGTATTATCTGTCTCTCTATAGTCTGGTGTAGTGAGTGAGTTGTTGTACAGTTGTAGGGAGTATTATCTGTTAACATAAGGGTGAGTTGTTGTACAGTTGTAGGGAGTATTATCTGTTACATAAGGGTGAGTTGTTGTACAGTTGTAGGGAGTATTATCTGTAACATAAGGGTGAGTTGTTGTACAGTTGTAGGGAGTATTATCTGTTACATAAGGGTGAGTTGTTGTACAGTTGTAGGGAGTATTATCTGTTACATAAGGGTGAGTTGTTGTACAGTTGTAGGGAGTATTATCTGTAACATAAGGGTGAGTTGTTAGTACAGTTGTAGGGAGTATTATCTGTTACATAAGGGTGAGTTGTTGTACAGTTGTAGGGAGTATTATCTGTTACATAAGGGTGACTTTTTGTACAGTTGTAGGGAGTATTATCTGTTACATAAAGTTGTAGGGAGTATTATCTGTCTCTCTATAGTCTGGTGTAGTGAGTGAGTTGTTGTACAGTTGTAGGGAGTATTATCTATTACATTAAGGAGAGTTGTACAGTTGTAGGGAGTATTATCTGTTACATAAGGGTGAGTTGTTGTACAGTTGTAGGGAGTATTATCTGTTACATAAGGGTGAGTTGTTGTACAGTTGTAGGGAGTATTATCTGTTAACATAAGGGTGAGTTGTTGTACAGTTGTAGGGAGTATTATCTGTTACATAAGGGTGAGTTGTTGTACAGTCGTAGGGAGTATTATCTGTAACATAAGGGTGAGTTGTAGTACAGTCGTAGGGAGTATTATCTGTTACATGAGGGTGAGGTGTTGTACAGTTGTAGGGAGTATTATCTGCTACATAAGGGTGTCTTTTTGTACAGTTGTAGGGAGTATTATCTGTTACATAAGGGTGAGTGTTTGTACAGTTGTAGGGAGTATTATCTGTTACATAAGGGTGAGTTGTTGTACAGTTGTAGGGAGTATTATCTGTGTACTAGTTAGTAGGTGTACAGTGGGTGAGTTGTTGTACAGTTGTAGGGAGTATTATCTGCTACATAAGGGTGTACTGAGTTTTGTACAGTTGTAGGGAGTATTATCTGTTACATACGGGCGAGTTGTTGTACAGTTGTAGGGAGTATTATCTGCTACATAAGGGTGTCTTTTTGTACAGTTGTACAGTTGTAGGGAGTATTATCTGTTACATAAGGGTGAGTTGTTTGTACAGTTGTAGGGAGTATTATCTGTTACATACGGGCGAGTTGTTGTACAGTTGTAGGGAGTATTATCTGTCCCTGCATTTTCTCTCTGTGTCTGTTTAGGTTTCCTCTGAGTATCTGAAAATGTCTGTTTATATAAGAAAACATTTAACATTTAACGATTCTAAACGCAAAAATAAAAAGCCGGATGCGACGCTAAAAACAAACAAACAAACAAAAAAAACCCACATCCTCCTGGACTCACTGAGAGCCGCAATAATCACAAACTAACAAGAGTTTTATTTGATTTCTATTTAAAGAACGGTCGGGGAACATAGAAGAACTGCAAAGTGAATCTCAAATGATGCTTTGCAGTGACATCGCGCTGGGGGTGTTCTACATGTGTCTGTGTGGCGGTAACCACGGTGACACAATGCAAACACTGTCCCCAAAAAACAGTTTTAAGATCTTAAAACTCGAGATAAAATGCAAAATGGATTTAAACAGCACATTTTCAGGAGCCTGTGTTCGTGGTTCGGTTTCGGTGTTTAATTTTCAACCAAAAAGTGAGAGTGACGAACTGAAAACGGTTTTAATCGAGGGGGATTTGTTTAACAGCACAAATCATCTCACCAGCTGAGTCAGTTCTTTCGGGTCAGATTTTGTTAAAAAAAACAAAAAAACAAAAAAACTATTAAAACCAAAAAATCCTATTCACATGGGATAAATCCAACCTGGGGACGTCTGGTAATTTGCAAATTACTGCCCCACGTCTGTGTTACTTGCAGCACATTCACATGGGAAAAGTGAACTTCGTAAATTACTCTATTTTACAGAGATTGAAAGAGAAAAGAATGCCAGAATAAATTTGCGAGAATTAATTTTTATTCAGAATTCAATTATTTTTAACTGGAATTAAAGCTTTCATGTAAACGTGGCAAGTATAATCCGTGTATCATTTGTTCATTTGTTTTTCAATATAAAACCAAAAATAAGAAAACGACAAAAAACTATTTTCTTCATTATTTGTCTCCAAAACCAAAATGAAAAAACAGATAATGATTTGTTTTTTCAGTTTTCGATTTTGTGTTTAAAGGAATAATGGAATAAACGGATAACGACCGTGACTGCGATGCCGGACTGAACCAGGACTGATCCAGGTCCGGGACCAGACCAGGACCAGACTGGGACCAGACTGAGACTGAGACCGAGACCAGACCAGGACCAGACTGAGACTGAGACCGAGACCAGACCAGGACCAGACTGAGACTGAGACCGAGACCAGACCGGGACTGAGACCGGGACCAGACCGAGACTGAGACCGAGACCAAGCCGGAACCAGACCGGGACCAGACCAGGACCAGACCGGGACCAGACCGGAGGCTCAGAGCCCACGGCAGGGCCGAAACTTAAAGCTGAGGCTCGGACCCTGCGGAGGCTCGGAGTCAATGCTCGGAGTCCGCTCTGGTCCCAGTCTGGTCCTGGACTCAGTCCTGCTCTGGTTCCGGTCTGGTCCCAGTCCTGGATCAGTCCTGGTTCAGTTCGGCATTGCAGTCATGGAAGTCACGTAAATGGGAAATGGTTGTTATTCCATTCTTCATTTAAACACAAAATCGAAAACTGAAAAAACAAATCATTATCTGTTTTTTTCATTTTGGTTTTGGAGACAAATAATGAAGAAAACTGTTGTTTTTTGTTTTCTTATTTTTGGTTTTATACTGACAAATGAATGAACGAATGATACTCGGATTCAAGTTTGGCATTAAACCTTTCCATCTTCAAACCAGGCCAAGTTACAGGTCAGATCTGTGGAGAGGTGACCCCGCTCACCGTCAGAATACTTGTTTTTCTAGGTATTTTTGAGCTGTAAAACCACCTGTACCGTATTTCCGCACTATAGGGTGCACTTAAAAGCGTTTCATTTCATCAAAAAAACACTGCGTGCCTTATAATCCAGAGCGCCTTATATATGAATTTATTCGTGTGTCTTAGTACAACTTTAGTAAACTACAAAGCAGCATTACGACTCCTGTAGTCAGGAGCATCAGGAGTAATACAGACTGTGATTCCTTTTAATATCAAAATGCACCTGTCAAGAGACGCGCTCACAACGCCCACTTTAATCTCAAGGCTGTAAATCACACAGTAGAACATGGGAATAGAGCAGCTGTGATGGAATTGCAGCTGTGATGGAATTCAACATCTGCCAATGGATCGTAGACGCCTGGACTAAGGATCAGTATTAACTGTGGTCCGAGTTTTCACCAAGACCAGAATCATCACTGAACTATCAGGGAACAGTAACCACACTGACTCGGATAATGACGAGAGGGATGTGGGCGTGATGGACGCTGGAATCACCCAACTGTTTAACTCGGACACTGAAGATGGAGAATTTCAGGGGTTAATGTGGACAAGGAATGAACTGAAAAAGTGAGTGTAATGTGATATTTTTGTTATAACTAAACAATTATGAGTTATTGTGACTACGATAACAATTTAGCGTCTCAATTTATGCATTACAATTGAACAAAGTTGAGAGTTATTGTGAACGTGTTAAATAAAGTTTGACTGACTTATCTAATGCTACGTTCAGACTGCAGGGCTTAATGCTCAATTCCGATTTTTTTGTGAAATCTGATGTTTTTGCGAGGTCGTTCACATTTCCAATTAAATGTGACTTGTATGTGACTCCAGTGTGAACAATAAACAGTCCGAAAGTGTCCCACATGTGACACTGGAGACACGACGACGTCAACCGCAGCGAGCGTCTCTGTGTTTACAGAAGTTGTCCAAACATGGACGCAGCATTGAGTAACTGGAGATTTTAAAGTTCCTCTCGTACCGGAGCCAGAACATGAACAACTTACTCGTTTTAAGGAGGAGATTGAGAAGGAGAAGGACGAGGTTTTTGGTCGTGGTGTTTTGTGGGACAGCGGCAGCGACGTCCGTTGAAAGGAACATGTGGATGTGGAGACGGAGCCAAGAGTGGTGAGTGGTGATGTGCTTCACTTCAGTCACACAAGAGTTCATTAACAATTTTCGCCGACTTCAGCGCAGAATAGTGACGTTTGTGTCTTGTTGATAACGTGTAGGTGGATGAATGCACTTTGGCCGTTCACACTGAAGTCGCATGTCAAAGAGCACATATCCAAGTGTCCTGGGTCGCATTTGAAAAAATCGGATCTGTGTTTTTCAGACATTAAAAGATCAGATACAGGTCACATAGGGGCCAAAAAAATCTGATTTGGATCACTTCAGGCTGCAGTCTGAACGTAGCCTAACTGTTGTGTTTCATTTAATGCGTCTTATAGTCCGGTGCGGTTTATTTGTGAAAAAAGTTTGAAAATAGACCTTTTAATGACAGTGCACCTCATAATCCAGAGCGCCCTATAGTGTGGAAAATACGGTAATTGAATAAATATAAGGTTGAGATGTTTATTGTCTTATTGTGGAACGTTCGAAGCAGAGCAGTGACATATCCATCGAAACAAGCAGGTGACGGACCCCCAACCGAAAAGTTACGCAGTGTGCCTTTAAGAGAACCTGGTGTGGTGCTCGTCGTGGTGCCTGCCCCCCGGTGGCTCTGAGCTCGTGTCTCAGCCTCAGTGACAAACGCGCCGATAATTAAAACCGTGACCAGGCTCCTGCGCGATATTCAGATCCAACCATCCCTCAGAGGAAGCCTATCGATTTACACTGGATTTATGCTTCTGCGGGGAGTTTCACTGGAATCGACGATCTGAAAGGAGCTGTTAACTCGAAAACTACATCTGCATGACATCACAAGGTGGAGCAGAGCATTTGGAGCTTTAGAAATGTACAGAGTAATAATAAAGGATGAATCAAATTTGTAAATGAAACAAAACACTACTCCAAGTTCATCTAACGTCAGAGGTCGTGACTTTAACTCGAGTCAGACTTGAGTCACTATTTTAGGACTTGAGACTTGATAAAATGGACTAAGACTTGGGACTTGACTCGGACTTGAAGGTTGAAGGTCAGTGACTTGGGACTTGACTCAAACTTGAGGCCTGTGACTTGAGAAGCACTTTAAAATCTGAATTATTTGTATTCTGACTGTCATGAATCACAAAAGGAAAAATTTACTAAAAAAAAAAAAAAAGGAAAAATGTATTAAATTAACTCTTGTATACTCGATATATAAATCAGGGGAGGGCAAACTAAGGCCCAGGGGCCATATGCGGCCCTTTCATCTTTTTCATCCGGCCCACCGAACTTGAATAATAATAATAATAATAATAATGATAATAATAATAATGATAATTTTCAGTATTTTAAAAGTAATTTCAATAAATAGTAAATTCTGTGGGACTTGAAAGACAGATATTTTGTTGTAATGTTTTTCAATTATAGAACATTTCAATAAAATGGGATATTTTTTTTCTCTTATGAGGTGGATTACCAAAAAACTCCATTCATCTGCTTCTGGTCCAGCCCTTTTGCCAAATTTTAAAACCCTTTTCAGCCATTGAGTCAAAAAGTTTGCCCACCCCTGCTATAAATACTCATATATAAAATATAATGTGACTTTTTAGGTACAATTTAGTTTAAAATTCATATAAATCGCAAAAATCTGAGCTATATTTGGTACTTTGGTTTAAAGACTTGAAATGACTTGAAGCTCAAAGCAGACGACTTGGACTTGACTTGAACTTATGGGCCAGTGACTCGAGACTCGACTTGGACTTGCCTGTATTTGACTTGGGACTTGACTCGGACTTGAGGTCAAAGACTTGAGACTTGCAAAACAAAGACTTGGTCCCACCTCTATCTAACTTAGATTAAAATGTATTATTGCACTGTGTAGCTTCTTGGTTGGGGGTCCGTAATCTTCTTGTTTCTATGGAGATGTCACTGCTGGAATGTTCCACAGTGTGACATTAAACAGCTCTGCCTTACTTTTATTCAATTACAGGTGGATTTATAGCTCAAAAATACCTAGAAAAACAGACATTCTGACACAGATCTGACCTGTAACTTGGTCTGGTTTGGTCTCCATGTAGATAAAAAAGTTTAATGCCACACTGTGAAACATTTCAGACAAAGCAAAAACAACTTCATGGAGAAAACCAAGTGGCGGATCCTTCAAGAGTCAATTTAGTGTAAACATTCTAAGCAAAGCAATTACATCTCCATGGAAACAAGTAGCAAATGTGACATAATGTGCCTTTAAACACCAATAAAAAATATTCCCAAACTGAAAAGATGGATTCTTAAAACTATAATTAAAACAACAACCAGAAAAGGTTACATAATGCTTCTTTAAACACCACTAAATATATATAAACTCTGAAATGGATTTTGTGTAACTGTATACTCCATAAACTCACGGATCATATCATAAATGGACGCACATCTGCCTCACTATTTAAAAGATATTTCTGCCGCTGGACTTGTTTTCTCCATTAAAAGTGTTAGCTCATGTAAACAAACAGCGGCGCCTGATGATGCGATTGGGTCGTGGCCCGGTTCGGTTGTGCAGGTGTGAGTGCGGAACATAGAACCCGACGCAATCACGCTTGAGCACGGCACGGTTCTAAAGTCCTAGTGTGCACAAAAAGATACACAATACACCTTTAAACACCACTAAAATATACAAACAAAAATAACGGATTCTTAAAACTATAATTAAAACAACAAGCAGAAAAAGTAATGAAAAGAGCCTTGATGCAAAATTAAAATCAGGTGTAAAAAGCAGAAAAAGTTACAGAATGGGCCTTTAAACAAAAGTAAAAATACACAAACACTGACATAACAGATTTCTTAAGTAGAAAAGTTACGTAATTTGGCTTTAAACACTGCTAAAAACATACAAATACTGAAATGATGGATTCTTAAAACTATAATTAAAACAAAACTGAGAAAAAGTGCCTTTAAACACACAACTAAAAACATACAAAACTCAAATGAATGGATTCTAAAAAACTATAATTAAAACAACAAGCAGAAAAAGTAATGAAAAGAGCCTTGATGCAAAACTAAAATCAGGCAGAAAAAGCAAAAAAAAAGTTGCAAAATGGGCCTTTAAACACCAGTAAAAACATCCCAAAACTGAAATGATGAAATCTTAAAGCTATAGAATTAAAACAAAACACAGAAAAGTTACATAATATGACTTTAAACACCACTAAAAATCTCCCGAAACTGAAATTCTTAAAACTATATAAATAAAATAACAAGCAGAAAAGTTACACAATCTGGCTTTAAACACTGCTAAAAAACATACAAACACTGAAATGACGGAGTCTTAAAACTACAAGCAGAAAAAGTAATGAAAATATCTTGTGTCATTATAAATAAAGATCCTGATGCAAAACTAAAATCAGGCAAAAAAGTTACACAATGGGCCTTTAAACACCACAAAAAACATTCCAAAACTGAAATGATGGAATCTTTAAGCTATAGAATTAAAACTACAAGCAGAAAAAGTGACATAATGCGCCTTTAAACACCACTAGACATTTTTTAAAACTGACATGATGGATTCTAAAAACTATATTCTTAAAACAACAAGTAGAAAAGTTACGTAATTCAGCTTTAAACACTGCTAAAAACATACAAACACTGAAATGATGGATTCTTAAAACTATAATGAAAACAAAATGAAGAAAACGTGACAAAATGCGCCTTTAAACGCCATTAAATATCTTCAAAAACTCAAATGATGGATTCTAAAAACTATAATTAAACTACAAACAGAAAAAGTAATGAAAAGAGCCTTGATGCAAAACTAAAATCAGGTGTAAAAAGCAGAAAAAGTTACAGAATGGGCCTTTAAACATCAGTAAAAATACACAAACACTGAAATAACAGATTTTTTAAGTAGAAAAGTTACGTAATTTGGCTTTAAACACTGCTAAAAACATACAAATACTGAAATGATGGATTCTTAAAACTATAATTAAAACAAAACTGAGAAAAGTGTCTTTAAACACAACTAAAAACATACAAAACTCAAATGATGGATTCTAAAAAACTATAATTAAAACAACAAGCAGAAAAAGTAATGAAAAGAGCCTTGATGCAAAACTAAAATCAGGCAGAAAAAAAGCAAAAAAAAAGTTGCGAAATGGGCCTTTAAACACCAGTAAAAACATCCCAAAACTGAAATGATGGAATCTTAAAGCTATAGAATTAAAACAAAACACAGAAAAGTTACATAATATGACTTTAAACACCACTAAAAATCTCCCGAAACTGAAATTCTTAAAACTATATAAATAAAATAACAAGCAGAAAAGTTACACAATCTGGCTTTAAACACTGCTAAAAAAACATACAAACACTGAAATGACGGAGTCTTAAAACTACAAGCAGAAAAAGTAATGAAAATATCTTTATTATAAATAAAGGTCCTGATGCAAAACTAAAATCAGGCAAAAAAGTTACACAATGGGCCTTTAAACACCACTAAAAACATTCCAAAACTGAAATGATGGAATCTTAAAGCTATAGAATTAAAACTACAAGCAGAAAAAGTGACATAATGCGCCTTTAAACACCACTAGACATTTTTTAAAACTGACATGATGGATTCTAAAAACTATATTCTTAAAACAACAAGTAGAAAAGTTACGTAATTCAGCTTTAAACACTGCTAAAAACATACAAACACTGAAATGATGGATTCTTAAAACTATAATGAAAACAAAATGAAGAAAACGTGACAAAATGCGCCTTTAAACGCCATTAAATATCTTCAAAAACTGAAATGATGGATTCTAAAAACTATAATTAAACTACAAACACAAAAAGTAATGAAAAAGAGCCTTGATGCAAAACTAAAATCAGGTGTAAAAAGCAAAAAAAGTTACAGAATGCCTTTAAAACACCAGTAAAAATACACAAACACTGAAATAACAGATTTTCTTAAGTAGAAAAGTTATGTAATTTGGCTTTAAACACTGCTAAAAACATACAAATACTGAAATGATGGATTCTTAAAACTATAATTAAACAACAAGCAGAAAAAGTAATGAAAAGAGCCTTGATGCAAAACTAAAATCAGGTGTAAAAAGCAGAAAAAGTTACAGAATGGGCCTTTAAACATCAGTAAAAATACACAAACACTGAAATAACAGATTTCTTAAGTAGAAAAGTTACGTAATTTGGCTTTAAACACTGCTAAAAACATACAAATACTGAAATGATGGATTCTAAAAACTATAATTAAAACAAAACTGAGAAAAAGTGCCTTTAAACACAACTAAAAACATACAAAACTCAAATGATGGATTCTAAAAAACTATAATTAAAACAACAAGCAGAAAAAGTAATGAAAAGAGCCTTGATGCAAAACTAAAATCAGGCAGAAAAAGCAAAAAAAAAGTTGCAAAATGGGCCTTTAAACACCAGTGAAATCATCCCAAACCTGAAATGATGGATTTTTAAAATGATATAATTAAAACCATGACTAGTGTCCTGCGTTTTATCGGGAGAGAAGCGTCCCTCGGAGGAAGCCCATCGATTTCCGTTGGATATATGCAGCTATGGGGGAGTTTGATTCTGCTCCGCTGTGTCTGGACTCGTGGACGGAAACCAGGTCTAAACAGAATTTGGATTTGGCTTTGTCACTACAGCAGACAGCTCCGTCGATACGCCCCAAAACCAAGCCAAGTTTGAGAGGGAGTCCGGGCTCTGAGCTGTCAGCAAACTGGAGCAAACTCAGGCGAAAAAAACGGAGACGGAGATCACCACGTCAACACTGCACCAAAAATCAGAAAATAACTCCAGAAAAGACCGCTGGACAAGACCTGGTGCTGCAGGAAATACTGGACGTCTGCGAAGAGAAAGTGGCAAAGATTTCTTCGGTTTCTTTTTAAAAATAGAATACAAGTTTGTGCTGATTTTAGTCTTGTTTTGGTCCTGGACACAGACCTGGAGTTGTGTTTTGTTTCATTCACACATGTTAAACACACAAACTCTGCATATTTAGACTGAGTTCTTCACTCTGTTCCACTTTGTGATGTCATGTGGTCAGTGTTGGGAAGGTTCCTTTTAAAATGTACTCCCCTACAGATTACAGATTACAGACCCCAAAATGTAGTTTGTAATGTAATCCAATAAATTACTTAAAGTGAGTAACATAATCTGAATATTTTGGATTATTTGATATTGTCATGTCTTTTAAAACCTCTTGAAAGTATCAACCACATCCTGAAAATTCATGTTTGTTCTCTTCAAATTGTCTGTTGAGCCCAAGTCTCCATGAACAGACTTTTGTTTTACTGTAGAGAAGCAAAGATGAGGATCTTAAACATAAGAAGTTTTGTGTGCATAAAGAAAATAAAAAGCCCAGTCTTTCCTTAACCGTATTCAAAATATTACTGATAGAAAAATTATTTTATATGCGATACTGCTGCCTTAAATTAAACCTACTGTTATGTGTCATATTGTTTAGACCTGGTTTAGTCCTGGTTTTAATCCTGGTTTTAGACTTGGTTTTTGACCTGGTTTAGTCCTAGTTTAGACCTGGTTTAGATCTGGTTTAGTCCTGGTTTAGCCCAAAATGTGAAAACAGGAAAATACCGCCATGTAATCCATTTATTTCAACAAAGTAACTATTAATTAACTATTTTATGTTTTTATTCCTCAAAAATGCCTCAAAAAACATGCATTCTCCGCAAATCTGACCTGTAACTTGGCCCGGTTGCGCTCTATCTCACCTCATCTCTATGGAAACCAGCAGAAAATTTACACAGTGGGGCTTTAAACACCACTAA